>NC_061106.1:28840271-28921885 GCF_015104395.2 Macrobrachium nipponense
TTATATATATAGTATATATATATATTAATGTATGTATATATATATATTATATATATATATATATATACATATATATATATTATATATATATATATATATATATATATTATATTATATATGTCTGTTATGAAGCAGTGAAGGGAAAGCAAATAGATACATTCTAACTCCCATGTAATAAAATACAGGTCATTTATGTTTTGTAAATAATACTGGGTTATCCATGGTTTCCATACAGGAATCTAAAAAAAGATAGGTATCTGAAGAAACCTAACTGATCAAATGAAAAAAAGTAATATACAGACCTCTAAAATCTTTTGAGTATCTCTCTTAAACTGGCCCTCCAAATCTAAAACCTTCTTCTGCATTCTTTCTGTTTCTTCTTTCCAAACACTGACTTCTACCAACAGCATCCTTTGCTTTGATTCTAATTCAGAGATAACGTTCTGTTGTTCCAGTGACTTCTGGTCAAAATCAGTGGATGCAGCTAACCTATGAAGTGTAAACTCATGACTATAGTAGATTCACATCAACCGTGCATTTGACGTCTAAATCAGTCCCTTATGACGCTCCTGATTAGCTGTTGATAAGCCAATCACAGGGCTGGAAACTCTCGGTCTGTCGAGAGAGTTCACATAGGCAGGATGTATGTTCCACCTCTCCTGAAAGATGTATCCCTCAGGAAAGGTGGAACATACATCCTGCTGAGAGACTGAAAGTTTCCAGCCCTGTGATTGGCTTATCAACAGCCAATCAGGAGCGTCGTAAGGGACTGGCCTAGACATCAAATTCACGGTTGATCTGAATCTACTATAGTATATGAAATGAATTAAGTACATCCTTGTATTGGAAACCTATATTCTCCAGTTACAATGAGCATTTATTTCTTGTATATCTACAACCTGGGAATTGTTTTAAATCATCAAGGTAGCTTTGCAAGCAATATCAGCATGCACTAATTTGTCTTTTTTGCCACTACAACAGTTCAGATTACCAGTTTATTATAAAAATATTAAAGCCATATAACTTGTGAATAAATTTACAATTGAAAATTAAGGCTGCATGAAATCTGACAGATAGATCAATCTAGATTTATATACAAACCTTTCTTTCAAAGTATCAACCTCACTTTTCAAGTCACTATTTTCTTTGGTAATACACAAAAGGTCTGCTTTCAGGTTACGTTCATTATCAGTGACTTCTACAATATCCCTACGATGTTCAAGTCTCCTCTCAGCCTGAAAAGAGAATAAGTTCCCTCTTATCTGTGGTAGATACTATCTTAAAAAATCATCAAACACAGACAACACAGAACCATACATATGCCCTACTGTACATGCTAAAGCTTAACACTTAATGGACAGATACACACATATGAATAGCAATGAGGAGTTATGGGTGGTGGACGGATTCACTCATGGTAAGCATCAATATTAAACACCATCCATTTGGGGGAATCGGGCCAGAAAGAGGTTCCATTACTTCTATAGCCCATAAATTCACTAATGGCAACTTTTAGATTGGCTCAGCTTGTTGATTCTAGGCAGCTCATGACTTAGGTTGTGTACTTAGTGTTTTTTTTTTATATTTGCTCATAAATATACCCAGGGGTTACTGTTGGTTTTAGTTCTTATCTTTTATGATAGTATGTCCTTTATAATTGTAACTTTGCAAAGAAAAGTGAAAAGAAACATTACAAAAAATGTGTAAAATCCCAAAAAAAGTTACTGAGTCTTCGATTTCAGTAAATTTTTATAAATATTTTACAATAAGTACACTCAGAATTTGTTACTGGTTTTAGTTATCATCTGTTTTGATATTTTGTGAGCTGTAATTATAATTTTACAAAATAAAATAAAATTATTGATTAGAAAAAACATGTTTAACTTGCAACTTCTCCTGGAAGGTAGGGGAATTTTTTCTTATTTTTTTCTTACACCATGTGCATTTGCATATCTTCCTCTTTCCATTGATGTGTTTTTTTCTTAAATTGGTTGATCTCAAGGTTTCCCTAACCTGGGGTGCTGCATATGTTTGAGCTTGGCTCTAAAGGGCTAATAAGAAAAAATTGAAAAATGAACAATATTTTATATTACTGGTGTTATGCAGTAGGTCTGTCTGTCTCTCTCTAAAAAAAATGGATTCTAGTGTTTTGGCTTAATTCCAATGAGACTGAAGAGCAATGAAAAAGAAACACTATTCGTTTCATCCCTCTAAAAAAGAAGAAAATGTAAATACAAACTGTACTGTTATACATTTTGCAAGTGTAAATTTTGCATACAGTACTTACCTTCTATTAAAGTTTATATCTTCATACCATTAGGTCTGATTGGCATTCAAAATAAAACAAAAATAATGCCTGGCTAACACCTTGGACTGTCTCTGTAGTAACTAAAGGGCTTAGCATACACTAACAGTTTGGGTGAGTAGTATTTTTTTTTCTCTTTTTCTCATTTATAACATAAGTACAGTAATTTTTCACTATCGTATGATGACTGAAATGCAAACAAACAGTGTTGTTATCCAATTCAGTTCAGTTGTTCGTAGCAAAAGAACTGTTTTTGTTCAATTAACTATGGCTGTAGCATTTAAACAACGATTATAATGTTAGTAATGATACTTTTATTATTCTCTTGTGCTTTAACTTAACTAGAAGATATGATAAATAAAGAGATGGAGTTAAAGAGGTTAGGAAGTGCATCTCAGAAGAGGAAGAGATATCAATGGAGATGAAAACTGACATTGTTAGACAATCTGAAAAGGTACTTTTTTTCCTCCCTCTCTCTAGGCTAAGTTGTAACTAAGTTCATCAAATCTGACATTGAAAATTTGTAGAACTACCGTGCAGACCATAGCAAAGGATTAAGCAAATGAAATTTCACATTTTTATTAGAGTTATTACATAATAATAGGGAAAAATATCTGCCATGACAATGTCTAAGGCGTCGTTAACCAGTCTAGGGCACCGTAATATGGATTCGGGTACCCGTAGACTTTTGAATTTCAGTTAGGGGCTATTTTTGGTCACCAATAAGCCCCAGGAATGGAACCTTGCTGGTAACAGGGGGCTGCCTGTATGTAGAGAGAAAATCCTTGAAATGTCACTCAACACTTACTTGTAGCTTAGCAATGGTGGAATTAAGCTGGGAAATCTGTTCTTGATACATATTATCTATGACTGCTGTCCTTTCTCTTGAAGATTTGATAACCTCTTGAATTTTCATATCACAAGCTTTTGTTACTTCTAAACGGGCAGTTGCAACCATTGCTTCAGTGATCTGTGTCTAAGTAAATATATGTAAATTACTATAAACAAATACTATGAAAAGTAAGTATGATATTGTTAAGATACAATAAAGTTTTGTACATACTTACCCGGCAGATATATACTTAGCTATAGACTCCGTCGTCCCGACAGAAATTCGAATTTCGCGGCACACCGCTGCAGGTAGGTCAGGTGATCTACCGCCCCTGCCGCTGGGTGGCAGGAATAGGAACGATTACCGTTCTAGAACCAGATTTTCTCTTCCACCATGTCTCCTGAGGGGAGGTTGGGTGGGCCATCAATCGTATATATCTGCCAGGTAAGTATGTACAAAACTTTATTGTATCTTAAACAATATCATTTTTGTACATGGAACTTACCCAGCAGATATATACTTAGCTGATTGACACACTTGGTGGTGGGAAAGAGACAACTATTTACTGAATAGACAGGTAAACAACATACGTTGTAGGTAATAAATAAATAAAACCCTTGGTTTCCTACTTGACCAGGCGGAAGCCTCCATGGCTAATGCCTAGGAATCTGCTTCGCCTCAAGAGCCTCAGCGAGGATGTGACCTATGGCTAAGAGTTCTTGTGGGTCTGTCGATGGGGTCTTATCCATTTACTCGACAGAGCCTCTTACATGACAATATGCCTATGCCTAGTGGCATAATTAAGGAGCACAACACCGATCCCGATCACCTGATCCTAACACGAGGGTTAGTGCTTAAGTTGAAAAGAGTTATCTCACAAACTCCTTTCAAACAACCCAAAGAAAAAACACGACGTTAAATAAAATTTAACTCACTAGTTAAGGATCAGTATCTGCTCCCTATCCCAGCAATGTATCCGCAGACACGTATCAACCAAGAGAGAAGGATCCCTCGAAGGTATCTTGACATCCTTCGGATAATGGGAAGTCAAACACAGAGTTGCATCTCCCGTATGTGACAGCTAATATGTCCTTATGACATATTGTTAGGGAAAAGAACAAGAATTCGGAAAAGCTCGCACTTCATGCGCTTTTAATTCTCAGCTGTTTGAAGGAATCATCAATGCACTTATCAAGTGCTTAGGAGATCACAATGTCTCAAAGAAGGCCAGGGCGTTCTTTGATATAGATCTCTTCTGGGTGAAGCCTGGAGCCTGGCTAGCGCTTGGCAGGCGCCTAGCGCCTGTCTAGCGCCCTCGCGCCTGGCTGGAGCCTTGCAGCGCCTGAATGGCGCCTAGAGCCTGGCTGGAGCCTCGCGCCTAGATGGCGCCTTGCGCCTGGCTGGGCGCCTTGCGCCTGGCTGGCGCCTCGCGGCCTGGCTGGTGCCTGATTGGCTCCTCCTTCCTGGCTAGCGCCTCGCGCCTGGCTGGAGCCTTGCGTCTGGCTGGTGCCTTGCGCCTGGAAGGCACCTGGAGCCTGGCAGAAGACTTCATGATTACTGTCTATGAGTCTGCATGCCTCAAGAGTTTCAGCGAGGTAGGGACCTATGACTGACAAACCCTTCTGGATCATGTCAATGGGGGCTAGCCCGCTTACACGACAGAGCCTTCTCGGATCGTGCCAATGGGGGCTGACCCACTTACATGGCAGAGCCTTACCTGTATCATATCAATGGGGACTAGCCCTCTTACATGACAGAGCTTTAGGTTTCTCTTTACTGGAAGGAGCCTTGCGTCTGGATGGATCCTCAATCCTGACTGGAGCCTAGCCTTGAAGGAGCCTGGCACCTGGATGGCGCCTGGCTGGCTTCTAGAGCCTGGCTGGCTCCTAGAGCCTGGCTGGCTCCTAGAGCCTGGCTGGCTCTTAGAGCCTGCCTGGCTCCTAGAGCCTGCCTGGCTCCTAGAGCCTGGCTGGCTCCTAGAGCCTGGCTGGCTCCTAGAGCCTGGCTGGCTCCTAGAGCCTGGCTGGCTCCTAGAGCCTGGCTGGCTCCTAGAGCCTGGCTGGCTCCATAGAGCCTGGTTGGCTCCTAGAGCCTGGCTGGCTCCTAGAGCCTGGCTGGCTCCTAGAGCCTGGCTGCTCCTAGAGCCTGGCTGGCTCCTAGAGCCTGGCTGGCGCCTCGCGCCTGGCTTGGCTCCTCCACACTTGCTGGAGCTTCGAGCTTGGAAGAGTCTCTAGGCTGTCTGACGATGTCCACATCGGACACTCTTATATCTGTCCGATTTGTTCGCCTCTGGCGCATTTGCGCCAGGTTGGAGGCCCGCTCCTTCTCAGTATCCGACCATGACAGAGTTCCTTGGAACTGTCCGCCTCTGGCGTTTGTTTTTTCGCCTGTAATTGGCATTTGGCGCTTGGCTGGCGCTACATTGTCCGAGAGTCCTGAACAACCACATAGTTTATCAGGAGACTGGAGAAGGGTGGAAGAAATTCTTCCCCTTTGAGCTTTTGGCCCCTGGCAAGGGGAGGTGATTTTTTAGTCAGCTACACCCAGTAGACGAACAGGATATCTAACAACACGAGAGAGAAGAGTCTTCCTCCGAGGAGAGGATCCTTCGTGAACCACTTCTTTTGCTAATGAGATCTCTTCTTACATGTTTGATGAGGTTCCTCGTTGCAGAATCTTCCCTATCCTTGCCCGAAGGAAGGGAAGGAGTCTGGAAGTCGAAGGAGACTCTGAGCTGAAATTGGGCGGAACCCTGATTTCTAGCTCTTATTGTATCCTTCTGAATACCTTCTGGGAAGCATTTTGAGCCCTCATCGCACCCCGAAGACTCTGTAGGCAAACGTTTAAACATCTCTTCTTCTGTAGATGAAAATGTAAGTACCCTGCCTGGGCAACTAAACTTCTCTCTGAAAGCGTTGCGTCAGGAATAGAGGGATTTATTTCTTTTGCCAGACATACTATGCTGGCAAGAACCCATTGCCGAGTCTCCATTGAATCTGATGCGAGATTCCAATGCACAAAAAAATTCACTGGTCTTCTTGGTCGTTTAGGGCTAAGAGAAACAAAGAATTCCTTCATAACTTCCTCAAAGAAGTCAGATGAGGAGCAGTTTCCATTTTGTCGGAACACGGAATCTGTGTGCCACAAAAAAAAAAAAAAAAAAAAAAAAATCCCCATTCGAAGTACATGATATAATCCTACTCTTGTCGTATTGGGGTATCGTATAAGATCCCGAAGATCTTAATCCTCTGTTATCTCTAATTTCCTTTGTAGAGACAGAGTATGGCCTTTAACTGCGTTCTTTGATAGCAGATATATACATAGGTGATTCTTCCCTCTGAAAGTGAAGAAAAAACCTCGCTATGTGGTTCACAGAGGTATCGGAAGAGGAACAGTTTCCTCATTCCCTAACACGATCTGCAGCAATTCTATGTCTTAGCCATGACTATTGTCATTTTACCTTGAAAACAAAAAACCTCTCATTCATGTCCACTTCTAGTCAGTCTGCACGCGGACGACTCAGAGTGGAGAGGTTTTATAGGTCTATTTATAATAGATTCTGATAGAATATCCAGATACTCTTGGAAAAGCCTTACGAAACATGCTGTGAGAAGAACGTGACTTCTGTGAATCCAACCTCTCTAAGGCCAAAATGAGGCATACATCCTCTCTTCCTTTGACGCCCAATTATCTTAATATCTGTTAAGAATTTATAACTAGGGGAAAAAAGGCTAAAGTTTATTCCCCTTCTTTAAATTTAAAGATGTCTTATATTGCTACCTCTCTTGGTTCGAGGAAAAAGAAGCAGTCTAAAGGAAGCCTGTTCGTCTTCTACCTTACAGAGATCTATGAAGAAGACTTTCCGCAGGTTCTCACAACTCTTTTCAATAAATGTTAGACATACGTTAACAGTTATTATCTTCGATCGAGAAGGTTCTCACGGACATGCAAAATCTTGCATCGAACCTCTTAAGGATCGTTACGTCCGTGTCTGTTCCCAAATAGGTTCTCTTTTGTTAACGCGAACCGGGGCGAAAAAAAAGATTCTCGATGCTCTTTGCGATATGAGAGAGTCGTGGGAATTGGCCTAAGTGAATTAAAATAAATCATTTCATCATTCCTTGTAAGCGACCCCCTTTTCGATTAAATGGTAACGAAATCAGAAACTAATCTTGCCGTACCGAGCCTGCTGTCCGAGAGGGCTACTGGACTCTTTAGGTTAATTAACTCGCTAAAACGAGAAAATATCTTGGATGGTGCTTCTGGCACAATTTGCGCCAGGCTGGCGCTTCCTTCTAGTTCTTTTTAGGTTATGTGCCATAACATCTATGCCTTTATGGTACCCGACATCCTTCACATGTTAATTCCGTTCTTAGTGGGAAAAAACTTTTATATACGTAGTATAGTCCATTCAGGGAAACAACTTCTGCCACTAAGAGAAAGTTTCCCATCCGACTCACCCAACTTCTCTTGAGCAATATCCGAATTTAAAAAGGTTGTGTGCGTTTCTCGAAAGGATGAGAGAATTAATATATCGACGCGCTGCCGTATTAGAATCCTTTATAATACTGTCACATTGTGGTAAACAGCATTAATCTAGGAAACTTTTTGTAAGGTATACTAGGAATTCTGTAGTTAACCTCGGTATGTGCATAAGACTTGACCATACCGTAGTCTTAAAGTGAATTCTCTACTACATTTCAGCTTCTCACTATCATGTACTCTAATAAGCCATGCTTTCGTAAGCATGAGAGCATTATACAATATAGAGTTTCGCTGCGTTAGAATCCTTTAAAAATGTTACCTACGGTAAACAGCATTGAAATGTAATATCTTTCTTATTGAAAGCTTCTTAGCAAAAGGCAGACAATATTTTATTTATGTTTGCTTAACTATCCCCTCAATCCGAGGCTAAAACCACGATTGTAGGGGAGAGACACGGTTATTCATTCCATTCCGCAGGAGAGAGACATGTTACCGCCCACTCATGACCGACACCTACATGATACTGCGTTGGTGTCTAAGCGATAGCAGTCTCGTTAGCCGACTGGCCTTACTCTTCCAGAGTTGCCAGCTACTCCATTTAATAAAGGCATCTTATAACATTATTATCGAACTTCAGGAAGTTCTTATAATGCATATCTAAGCGAAACAAGACTTCGATAAATCTAGAAGCTAAGTAGGTGTTGTCTTAACAATCCCTTTAAGCGTAGTCCTTCCTAGGAAATTCCTGGAAGGATACTGGTAATTGAGTTTGCTCAGCAAAGAAGTAACTACGGTATGTGCTTATGATTTGCCGTATCGTATTCTCATACAGCAGATACTCTACTACCTTCTTTCCCTGCCGAGGCAGATAGAGAAAGGATATTCTGGCGCCTGGATCCTTGCACCTAGCGCCTGGAATGTTCGGCCGCGCGCCGTGGAATGTTTCCGTCAGCGCTAGGAAAAGGAGACTCGCTCCTGGAACGTTCCGCTTGCGTGGAAGGTCCCGTGCGCCCTGACAGTTCCGAGCGCCTACTAGACCACTTTTTAGAAAGAGCCTCTTGCCCGGAAACGTTCAATGGAAGGATCGTTCTGATTGCCACTCTACTGTAAGGCTCCTTGCTCTAGCCGTTTGTTTTTCTGGCGCAATTTGCGCCAGGCTGGCGCTTCGTCTCTTTGAAGGCGACCTTGCGCCAAGAAAAATTTTCTAGAAACGCGGCTCGCGTTTGGTTGTAGGACAACGCGGCTCGCGCTAGTCTGTTAGCTGGAACGCGCCTCGCTGCTGGCTATAGGAACGTACCTCACGCTAGCTTGCTGGAACGCGGCTTCCTGGCAGCGGCTGGCTCTTGCTCAGTGTTCTCTTAGTTTTCAGAGAACGCGCTAGATCACTCCAAACATACATTCTTCGTCTTTTCGGATGTAAGATGAAGAGACGCACTTTTTTAAGGATGCCTTATCAATGGCTATCCTTAGGCAGTCTGGGACGTTCTACAGAACCTGCCGAGGGGACGCCTGACCGGTGGGGGTTCTCCCTAACCTTCCTGCGGCTGTCGACTTTCCTCCTCCACTGGGTCTGGGAGTTTGGAAGAGGTCTAGGCCTGGAAGCGCTACGGAGCCGATCAGACGCACCCTCCACTGCACTGGGAACACTATATTCACTTCTTACCTTTTTAGAGCTCGCCTTTTGAGCTCCATCCATTTATCTTCAAATTTGCACATATGAATTTGTAGATTCTGTGGAGTAAGAAGGTGATGAGGATGCAACAACTACTAGAATTGTCAATACTCTAACTGCTCGTTAGTACGAGAGCTCTTAAAGCTTCTAAGGAAGCGTATCTAGTTATATGCTTTCTGACTTCCTAAAGTAGGAAGTTAGATCTTATATTTCCTTCATCAAGTTCTAACACTTATACACGTATTAGTGAAAAAAAAAAAAATCAATATTTCCCTTATTGCAAAATATAAGTTGTCTACCGAAAAATTCGGTAGTTTCACGTAATATATTCTTCGAAATTTCGAAGCCAAATTCATTAAAAAGTTAATAAAAGCGTATGCCAAACCAAAGACCCAGTACTTCCCTGCAGAAGACAGCCCAGAAGGTCGATGGCGATGAAAAAACGAAAATCAAGTCAGGAGGTAGCAACAACGTATGTTGACACTACCGCGACAGAGAAAATCTGGTTTCTAGAACGGTAATCGTTCCTATTCTGCCACCCAGCGGCAGGGGCGGTAGATCACCTGACCTACCTGCAGCGTGTGCCGCGAAATTCGAATTTCTGTCGGGGACGACGGAGTCTATAGCTAAGTATATATCTGCTGGGTAAGTTCCATGTACAAAAATATAATTTAATTACTTCTATTGTTCTAAATGTACTAAGCAAGTGTACTACAATAATCCAAGAATAATAGTTATGTTAGCTCGAAAAACACTACTGTACATAGTTATTATGATACATTATCCAAAATAGGGAAAAATAAGAATAACTAATTTGGATGAAAAGTTACTTAAGTACAAGAGAAATGAGCATATAAACTATGAATTCTGTGAGCAAAATCCAAAGGTATATATACATCAAAACAGACACTAGGATTGACTTTACTGATACCAAGTGAAACTGTTCTTCTTGGCAGTGTTTTTGAGAAACACTGAAGTTAGATACTATACATACTGTGAACTGGAGACAATGACGATGAGGTAATAAAACAATGTTTACCTTATAATAACCAGGAACTGAAAAATTCCGGCATTTGCTGAAATTACCCACTCATCCAGTGTGTATGTAAAACTCTAACTTAACAGATATGAAATTAGAAAAGTTGATAGTTTTTAACACTCAACAAAAAAGAATGAGAGTAATATACTCAGCAGATAGATACATGAATGACAAATACTTTATCATGTGGAAAGAGTACAAAAAACCAATCATCTGGAAATGAATAGTACTGAGCACTGTGTAAAAGGTAAGACACAATGCATGACTCAGTTTACCCAAAAAGGGACATTTTGTACCCAGATAGCCTACAAACTCAGCTAAATAAAACTACAGGGATTCTTCTTCTGAAAAGTTTCTCTTACTTGCATGGGTGTATATGTACAATAATGTGTTTGCAGGTGAATAATTTCTTCATATGTCAATAATCTAACACAGTTCCACTCACTTTTTTTTCAGCTTCAAGTTGTAATAAAGACAAAGTTTCTGCGTGTGTTTCATTCTGCTGTTTGATTTTATTCTGGAAGTGATCATTTTGCTGCAACCTTTCTCTCTCCGAATTTTCAAGCTTTTTTCCCAATTCCTCTACCACCTGTTAAAAAATGAGTTTACATTTGAAATTGCTGATCTAATATGCCAGATGATTTATACGTATGAGCTACTGATAAAAAAAAAAATCTACATACAATGAGAACTTACCTTCCTAAATAAGTTATTTTTAATGAGCAGTGACTATAAAAACATTTACCTACAGTGCTAGTGGGATCTCCTGGATGTTGCTACATTATATTACATATAAAATTTCAGACATTCATAGGAAGTACAGACCATAATCACAGTGAACCTCGACATGGTCAACTCGGAACATTATTAGATTATCTTATTTATTTATTTATTTATATATACATATACGTATAATTTTTTTTGGGGGGAAGAGGTAGCAGACTGAGATGCCTATCAGGAAATTATATCCGCAATATGCAAATCTGTGACTTCTTACTTACTAGTTTTACTCATGTATCTACCACATTTTTTGAGGCTTCATCCCTATACAAGGGATGGGGAATGAAGTTTAACTCACAAAACTTGAAGTATGCTTATGGCAGGTCTACCACAGTGGATTCCCCAATCTCCAGTCTTTTCACTAACGATGTTCTTTTAACAATACTAGTACATATGCAACATTAGGTGTCCTTGACTGCTAATTCCCTTTTGAGACATATATCCAGTCTATCTTTTCTTGAAAGAGAACAAAAAATGGTGAACTTGATAAATTGGGAGTAACTTTATATGGCTGGATTTTATCCTACAGTGTGGTCTTCAGCAGCTGGACTCACATCTTAAAATGATATTGTTATGATACAATAAAGTTTGTTCATACTTACTGGCAGATATATATATAGCTGTATTTTCTGAAGTCCGACAGAAATTCAAAAACTTCCGGCACACACAGTGGTCGGCCAGGTGGTTAGTACCCATTCCCGCCGCTGGAAGGCGGGGGTATCAGGAACCAGTCCCATTTTCTATTCATAATTTTTATTTCCATGTCCCCTGAGGGGAGGTGGGTGGGTACTTAAATATATATCTGCCAAGGTAAGTATGAACAAACTTTATTGTATCATAACAATATCATTTTGTTCATGAAACTTACCTGTCAGATATATATATAGCTGAATCCCACCGTTGGAGGTGGGAAGGGACAGAATAGAAGGATTTTGGGAAACAAATGCATGCAGATGATTTACATCTTGGTTCCACCTGTTAGCATAGCTGGCTTTGTGGTTATTGCCACGCAAGTCTGCTTGTGCTACTAGAGTTGCCAGCGAGGTAGAGACCTATATAGCTGGTGCACTCCAGATGATCTGTCAACAGGGGCGAGACCACGACGTGACTAGACCATATTGACCATACCATGAGGGCTAAGAAGTAATATAAATATATATATAAAAATATATATCACCACCTGACCAACCTAGCAAAGTTAAGGTGTGTTAACTAAGGCTTAAGAGTTAAGAAGTCACCGTTGTCGACGACTCAACTACTAAATTAAGAGCTCTTCCTAACCATTTTTCTACAGGATAGGATGAGTGGTACTACTTGCCCCCAAGATTGTGTCTGCAGACACGTATGGCCCTAGCGAGCAGCAGATCTCATATGCCATCTTCACATCTCGCAGGGAGTGTGAATTGAACACAGAGTTGCTTCGCTAAAACATGGTACTCAGGATGTTGCTGAGTGCCATGCTCTGTTGAAATGCTTCCGAGGCCGCGCCCTCACTGTGAGCATTCAAATCAAAAGATTTCAAATCTTTGTGCCAACACAATGAAGGAGCTTTTATTTTTTGAAAGAACTCCTTAACAATAAAAGCCAGGTGTTCTTCGATATGGGCAAGTCTGGTCTTGTTTTTCGGAACACTGCAGATTGTCCGTACGACTTCGACTTTCTTGAGTTTTATGTAGATAAAACTTGAGAGACCTGACAGGGCACAGGACTCTCTCTGGCTCCTGCCCAATAACTTGTGCCATCCTTGATTCCAAGCTCCTGGCCCAAGAACAAGACGGGTTTCCATTCTTAGGCCACAACGGAAGGCTTAGAGAACGCACCGCCTTGTGTTCTCTAATGCCAAAACTTCTGACGTTGGCTGAAAACCTCACTAACCCTCTTTGTCGTATCTAGGGTGGTTAGAAAAGGGCCTTCCTGATCACGTGCAAGAAGTTAACAGGTAGGAGATGTTCGAATGCTTTGACATCAAGAACTTCAGACTATGTCTAAGTTCCATATTGAAAGCTTCGATCTGGACATGCACAGTCAGTCAGTCTGTACTAAAGTCAGGTGACCGACCAGTTGACCAGTCAGACGCATCAAGGACAGCAAGGCTGTACCCTGAAGACCATAAGGCAACTATTCTTCGCTGAAGGATGAGTGTCTGGACTGCCTGGGCGATTCAAGCTAAGCAAACCTTGGGGTATGAACGCAACCCAACGTCGTTAGCGAATCAACTCCTGAGCCATCCCTGACTCGAGCTTCTGGTGCCAGGAGAAAGGAGCGAGGAGCAAAAAGGCGATTCAGTCCCGAAGGACGAATGCCTGACAGTCCAACCTGGTCTCATGTTAAACGATCATCGGGGGTGTGTAAACGCAACCGACTTCGTCAACAAGAAACTCAGGGCTACTATGTGTCTCCTGATCTCGCACGAGTGTCTGACTCCGAGAAAACAGGTGAGACAAAAAGTAGATGGTGAGCGAGTTTCGAGATTCCACAGAACTCAAAGATCGTGAAGGGCTTGTTGTTTGACAGAAGCAAATCTCTGAGCCCAAAGGCCGTCAACAACATATTTGCGTATTCTTTAATAGTTGTGACTGCCAGCTTATCCATTCTTCAAAACGGAAAGGGAAGACGGCAATCTTATGCTGTCAACATCTCGATAGTCTGAACGTAGTCAGACTCAGAGCGGAGAGGTTATAGGTACCTTTCGTGTTAAAGTAGACCGACTCTCTCGGAAAAGGTCCTTGGAAGGACGTGACCTCTGTGAATCTAGGATCTTGAAGGCCAACATGGGGCGATTAGCGTCATTGTCGCTCCCTGTGATGGTATAAATCATCTTATTACATTTCCTAAGCGTTTGAAAAAGGGGAAAAGAGACTAAACATCCATCCCTGTTCAATATCATAGCGAAGAGATGTATGAAAGGACGTCCCTAAAAGTCTCCATAACTCTCAACATACTTCTAAAGAAAGATTCCACTCGGAAGTCAGTAGTTGCTGCCGTCGATCGAGACGATTCGTACGGACTTTTGCAATCCTGTAACGAACCTCTAGACGATCGTTACATTCTACGTCTGTTGTTATAATAGGCTCTTTCTCGTAACCCGAACAGGGACCGAGAGAAGATACTTCCTAAGATATGAGAGAGCTGTGGAAGATCAGAGTTGATATGGACCACTGGTTCCAAAAACTCGTTTCCAGGACTGGAGGACGACAGAATTGCTTCCACTTCTTTCAGATTATGATCCAGGACATCTGAAACCCTCTCCAGATGTCCGCACCTTCTTTCTATCACCTCAAGTGATACTTAACGCACCGAGAGATGTTCAGAATCATTCTTAGATCTTTAATAAAATTTCAGTTTCCCCGGTAGGAAAAAACTGTAGAGGGTCTGAATTGCAGTCTATTCAGGGAAACAAACTTCTTTTAGAAGGAAAATGGTCCCCAGCAAGCTCATCCATTTCCCCCCCTCACAGTATGTTTACTTCCTAAAAAGGCTGCGCTTTGCCTAAGCAGGAGAGCATATAATAGTGAAATGTTGCGGTAGACTCGTAGTCCTATACGTGCGGTAACGAGCACCAAACCGAGTAAGAGATATCTCTGAGAACATGTAAGGCAAAACGAATGCAATGTTTATTCATTCATGTAAGAAATCCCCTCAATCTTAGGCTAAAGTCCGTGATTGTAGGGCAGAGATACAGTTAGTCAGTCAATCCCGCAGGAGAGAGAGAGACGTAACTGCCAGCACAGAGATACGGTTAGTCAGTCAATCCCGCAGGAGAGAGAGACGTTAACCTACAGCGCATGACAGCGAACGAGCTGTGTACTGCCTCGTTTGGACTGGCGGAGAGGACAGTGACAGCAGCAGCTTACAATCGTCGTCTCTTAACTTTATGCCTGGGTTGCCAGCTACCCTATTCTACGAAGAAATAGGTCCGTAATTTTTAGCATAAAGAGACTCTCAAGCTGGTATATTTAAGCGAAACAGAAAAACGTAATATATAGATGCGTTTGTGTCGTCATAACACTACCATACAACGGTAAAAGATAAATCGGAAACTCCTGGAAGGCTGCAGGGAGTAACGATTAAATGTCCTAAATTAATAGACAATAGACCTCTCGGTTGCCATCCGAAGAGGTAACTACAGCAAGCGTATATGACTTGAGCCAACCAGTAGTAAAATAACGCAAGGCAAAATATGATATTATATTGCAATAAAGTTTTTTCATACTTACCTGGCAGACATATATACTATAGCTGAATTCGGAAATACAGCTACATACATATCTGACAGGCAAGTTTTCATAAACAAAACTCAAGAGAATTGAAGCGGGACAGCTCAAGCTTCTTATGTTATTGGACATAAGCGTTCATTGACGTAGTCTACAAGTCTATTTCTTGTACGAGTCTGCGAATGATGAATGAGAGCTCTTCCGAATCTTGTCAATAAGAGCTTATCCGCTTACGCAATATAAAGTTAATGAGAAGTTTGTCAATGAGAACTAACCCATTTACGGGACAAAGAGATAATTTGTCAATGAGGGGATACCCACTTACTTGACAAAACGATAGTTATTCAATTGGTCAATGGGGGAAAGTTCCACTGAATTGACAAAACGTAATCCAGGAAGTCGAGCATTTTATTTTCGATTCCCGTCTCAAACGAGGAAGGGGCAAGAATCCTGTAAGAGACGGCTTACGACAGGTAGAACGACGATGTTCAATTCGGCAGCGTAAGTCCCGACTAGGAACTAACAAAATCTATCATCTGAAAAGCCCTTTCAGATGGGCTAAAAAGCTTGCAAAATTATCCTGGGAAGAGGAAGAAACTCTCCAACCAGCTTCCTCTCCCGTATCAAAATTTATTGGCAGTATGGCAAAGGAAGTCCTGTCTTGCGCTTTCCTCCTTTTGATGAGTGCCTTTGCAAGAATCCTACTGAACGTTGCCGAGAGTCCTGACGTGCAGGACGTCGAGCTTTTACATAACCCATAGCTGCCTTACCGCAAAGTCTTGACTGCGGTAGAGCAAAAGAGATCTTTCCTTGAGCTTTCCATAACTCCATCCAATCCTGGACTTAACGAAAAGCAATATTACTGACAAAGACCTCTATAATTCACGAAACCCGTGGTCTTGCTGGGTTTCGAAAACGAAGTTGCCTTTTCACTTTAAGCTTCCTCCGAAGCACTGCTTACTTCACATTCTTCGCAGGCGATGTAGAAGGGATCACCGAAGTTAGGTAAAACTCTTTAGGCCCAAATCAGCTTGAAGACTTCAACAGAAACGTTCAGCCAGGCGACACAATAGGCGTGCCGCGCTCGGCGTCCACTGACTACAGCGAGGCACGCTCGTCGTCCATTGGCGAGCAGCGAGCACTTCTCGGCGCGCCCGCCCGCGTCGGCGTCCACTGGCGAGCAGCGGGGGAGCACTCTCTGCGCGCCGCTCGCGCTCGGTATCCACTTGGCGTGCGCTCGGCCTCGGCGTCTACTGGTGCGCGCTTGGCGTGCACACCCAGCTGCGCGAGCGCCTGGCGTCCATCCGAACGTCCCGTCCAAGCCGAGCGTCAAAAAAAAACGTGCAGAAAAGCGTCACGCTCCTGACAGGCGTCAATGCAAGCGAAACTGCCTTCAGGGAAGAGCATTAGACATCTCGGAGAGAAAACCGACTGCACGAAGCAGTCTCAGGTGAAGGGTTGATCGTGTGAGAATACGCGGGGCCAGGGAACGCCTTCTTATTCTCACAGCAACAAAGCTAGGACGTCCGCGCTCAAAAGCGTCCTGCTAATATGACTTGCTTTCCCTTTTCTCGGTGGAAAGACGTACACGAGTTCAGGCGACGTTCGCCTTCTTACTTCTCACTGCAACGCATGACGAGAGAGAGAGAGAGAGGACGTGAAACGTCCTCTTCTATAAAGCTTCTATTTAGAGGGCGCGAGTCCTTCCGAAAGCTCCAAACCCTGCGCAGGGAGGACGCTTCGGAGGACGAGAAGCAATCCTTCAGGATTCGTGCACGCCACTTTTGGCAAGCCTGGGACGTAACTTCAAGGTCATGCCGAAGGCACGTCAGATCGGTGGGAGTCCTCGTAACCCTCCTTCGGCTTTCGACATGCTCTCTCCCTGTTCCTGGGAGTCAAGCAGAGGTCCCGGCCTAGAGGCAAAATAAGGCCGAACTGACGCACCCTCCACTACACAAGGGGCACTGTCACTGCACTTAGCCACTTCACTTTTGCTCTCCAAAGCCAGCACTTTCGATTCTAAGTTACAAATCGATAGAGTATCAGAGAAAGGTCAATACCCTCTACAGAAACTGTTTAGGGCCCGAAGGCAACATTACAGGGTTAGGAGTAACAACTACAGAAGTAGCACTTTTCACCACAATGATAGGAGAGCGAGCACCTTAGATTCCAAGATACAGATGGAATCTATAACGTAAAGGGCATTACCTCACGAGACATATTTATAGCCCGTAGGCCATACTACAGGGTTAGGCAAAATAGTCTACAGGTAGGTTAGCCTACCCTGACTTTGTTTACTGATTAATTGCGTACATATGAATCATACGTCTTCCTTATGGAATTAGACAAAGTCTCACACTCCTTACATGACAAATCTCAACAAAGAAGCAAGACACATAGCCCTCGTGCATATCGAGTGCGGAACTACCGAAGCTTTCGGTAGCCACACCCTATCTTAGCAGGACAACACCGCCCTCTGAAACTAGCCTAACTAGATTCAGATATACAAAAATGAATCATATTCAAAACAATTTAAGATAGCGTATGCCTAGCCACAAATCCAAGTCAATAAATCAAAAGACAATTAGGATATTTAGCGGCCATGAAGTTTCCAAAATCCTAAGACGGAGGTACTGAAACAGGTGTTTCCAGCACCGGCGACAGAAAAATTATGAATAGAAAATGGGACTGGTTCCTGATACCCGCCTCCCAGCGGCGGGAATGGGTACTAACCACCTGGCCGACCACTGTGTGTGCCGGAAGTTTTTGAATTTCTGTCGGACTTCAGAAAATACAGCTATATATATATCTGACAGGTAAGTTTCATGAACAAATTAAAGGATATAATCTTGAATTCAATTAAATTTCTTGTCATATAAAACTGCTCATGATTCTGATAATTCTTAGTTTTCATATCATGACACATATAGATAAACATCAATGTTAAAACTAGGCGAAACACTTTAAAGATTTTAAGCACTATTATCTACTTCATTCAGGAGAAAGGGGTCCAAATGATAATAAGACAGACTTTCACTGCACTGTGCTCCAGCTGACCACATGGAAATAAGAGGCAATTTAGTTAGGTGAATCTCACACTGCAGCTAGGTTTGGTAAGCCAAGTGACAAACTCTTCACCCATTTTTAGAATGGAGTGCTTGGTTAACCAAAATGAAGTGTTAGACCACATCTTGCAAAAATAATATGAGAACAAAGAACAATTTTGACATTAAACTTTATACAGATCTGTACTAGAGTTCTTCAAGCTAGGTTACATGAAACTGTAAGGCTGACGGTATTCTCAAACCAGGAAAGCACCACATTCCCCTCTGAAATGTTTTGGCACTCACACGAGATTCCAACATTTTCAGGATTCTTGCTGATGGTGGATTCCAACAAGGAGAGTGCCACATTCCAAAACTTCAGCCAGCAGAGAAAAATCCCACTTCATCCATCACCCCAAATGTTTTGCATATTAAATGCTACCAAAAACTGAGGAAAATCTGTTTTACACCAACACAAACAAAAACCACTCTTAGTGAAACATCTTGACAGATGCTAGATTTATGGGGCAAGATAACTCAAGCTTTGACATAACAGATGAAAGTACTGATGGCATCACTTCTTCCTATTCTACAGCAACACTACAATATCTATACTAATAATAAAATCCAAGAGGATCTTGTTTGTCCTCTCCTGGGTGACAGTAGGGGAGACATGACACAGCCACTCTCCCCCTGCAAACTGGTTTGTCTGGGGGTGGGGTAGGTAGGGGAATGAGAGGGTAGGGAGACATCCATCCTACCCCTGCAAACATGTTTGTCTGCGCCAAGTGGGGGCAAGGTAGGTAGGGGATCGGGAGGATAGGGGAGACTGCAGCACCGAGTTCCAATATGTGTAGCGTACCCAAGCTCATTTATTTAATAATAATCAGTAAACTGGTTGCAACTCCTGAGCCAAAAGGGAGTTACCAAACAATTGTAATGTGCCTCTGGCCACATCTTGTTCATAGGTGCCTTATTCCCTTGAGATATCAGGTGAGTTGCACTCCCAGGATGCCACATTCCAAGTTGACTATCTCAGCTCCTTCAAGATAATAGTAGTGGTGCAATAGACCTTTGGATTATTATGATTCTAAGGAGTATGTACTAAATTACCTGATGTAAATTCCAAGTTTTGTCAGACCAGTGGACATAAGAATGGGTATAAAGCCAGAGTCCAATAAGTTCAAATGGACCACCATGAGGATTCCTCTTACAATGAATTATTCATCTCATACTACAATGCCAAGCAAGTGAGAGCTTCAGCCAATTCTTGTGATACCTGTGACTCATAATAAACTTGGACCAGTGTATGCAGAAAAAACAGCAACTCACAGAATGTTTACATACAACAGCCAGCTTCTTGGTACAATCTTCTGATAAAGCAAGAAAGGGATACAACTGGGTCTACAGAAGACAACAGCTTTCAATTGGCTCCAGTTCTTTCAATTGGTTCCAACTGGAAAGATCAAAGTAAAATAATACTGGTAAATAGGACCAGTCCAAAAGCTCCACTGAAGCACATTCCAGAAACCCCAACCTCCAAAGAGTCAGGAATGATTTGTTCTAGTTGAATGAAAGCCAGATACAGGTATTAACAGTACACTGAGTAAATACCTGAGGTGCCTAAAAGGCTCCAAAATTGAAGTTGCCATGATCAACCTGTATCCATGGCAACTTAATTTTAAGTTTTTCGTCTATAAGTGCCAAGTAAGATCCCCCGCCCATAAGTTGGAAGTGGCTAAAAACCAACACTTCCATCTATAGAGAGTATGAATAGGGCATAATAATAACAGGGGCTCCTATAGTATATGTCCACTATGTCCATCAAGGCTATCAACTTTATCAACCGGCAGCAACACCTCATCCCATTAGGCGACAATTGACATAATTCAATTATGTCTACAGAGAAATATAGACCCTATCAGTATTACCACTAGGGCATCCTATCCATGGAAATTCCTTTATTTCCTGATGAAGGAAGCACAGAACAAAAAAAAAAAAAACCCAACTGAACCTGGAAAGTTATGGGTTTGTGATAAATAAATATGACATTGTTATGATACAATAAAGTTTCATACATACTTACCTGGCAGATATATACATAGCTATCGACTCCGTCGTTCCGACAGAATTTCAAATTTCGCGGCACTCGCTACAGGTAGGTCAGGTGATCTACCGCCCCTGCTCTGGGTGGCAGGACTAGGAACTATTCCCGTTTTCTAATCAGATTCTCTCTTCCACCTGTCTCCTGCGGGGAGGCTGGGTGTGGGTCTTCAATTGTATATATCTGCCAGGTAAGTATGTATGAAACTTTATTGTATCATAACAATGTCATTTTCATACATTCAACTTACCTGTCAGATATATACATAGCTGATTGACACCCTTTGGTGGAGGGCAAGAGACAGCTAACTAACTGACTAGACAGGTAAACAACATATGTTGTAGGTATAAATAAACCTTAGTTCCTACCTTATTAGATGGAAGACTTCGTGGCTACTGCCCAGGAGTCTGCTTCATCTCAAGAGCCTTAGCGAGATA
Organism: Macrobrachium nipponense; assembly: GCF_015104395.2. Classification (NCBI taxonomy): domain Eukaryota; kingdom Metazoa; phylum Arthropoda; class Malacostraca; order Decapoda; family Palaemonidae; genus Macrobrachium; species Macrobrachium nipponense. The sequence goes on from NC_061106.1 coordinate 28,861,184, forward strand.
GTGATCTGTGGCCAAGAGTTCTTGTGGATCTGTCGAAGGGGTCTCATCCACTTACTCGACAGAACCTAACTGGCATTTGTCAATGGGAGCACATCCGCTTATATGACAACACGCCTTTATTTAAGGAGCACACAACCATCCCGATCACCCGATCCTAACCCGTGTTAGTTCTAAGATTGCCCAGAGTTATCCCAAACTCTTAGCAAACAACCACAAACTCGAAATCCATACATACAAAAATAAAAATTTTGTACCCCTCTAATAGTCAGATGTCACTCGATTTTCAAATGAAGCGAAGTGAAGGCCGCTTGTGCGACAACTGACACTCCCATACACCGAAAACACGAGAACACATCCGACAAGAGGGTTACGTACACAATTTAAGGATTGGTGCTTTCTCCTTTACCCAGAACCGTCTGTGCTGACACAAACGGACCTAAAGAAAAACATTTCTCATACGTAAACTCGCACGTCTTTTTAAATAATGGGATGCAAACACGGAGTTGCATCTCCAATAAGTTGCGTCCAAAATGTTTTTGAGTGACATATTTCTTTGGAACGCCACAGAGGTTGCGATTGCCCTAACTTCGTGCTCTCACTCTTAAAAGATTAAAAGAATCATCTGAACAATTCTTATGAGCTTCCAAAATGACACTTCTAACAAAGAAGGCTAAGGCGTTCTTGGACATTGCTCTCTTGGGGTCTTTTACTGAGCACCAAAGACCTTTTGCAAACCCCCCAACTGCTTCTTCCTGTCCAGATAAAATTTTAGAGCTCTACCGGGCAAAGGGATCTTTCTGCCTCTCTGCCCACCAAACTAGAAAGTCCTTTCACTTCGAAACTCCTGGGCCAGGGATTCGAAGGGTTTTCGTTTTTGGCAAGAAAGAGAGACTGAAATGAACAAATTGCAGAGTCTCCTTTGAAGCCAACTCTTGATTCAAGGGCGTGCAATTCACTGACCCTCTTTGCCGTTGCAAGAGACATCAGAAACAAACACTTTCTAGTGATGTTACGAAAAGAAGCAGTGTGTAATGGTTCGAATTCTTCTGAGGATAGAAATTTAAGAACCACATCTAAGTTCCAGCTTTGGAACCTTAGGTTCAAGTGACTTTGATGTTTCGAAGGAACGAATGAGGTCGTGCAAATCCTTATCATTCGTTAGATCTAATCCCTTGTTTCTAAAGACTGCTGACAGCATACTCCTGTACCCCTTAATAGTCGGTACCGAGAGATGCGACTTTTCTCTAAGAAACAGAAGGAAATCTGCAATTTCGGTCACAGAGGTACTGGAAGAGGACAGCTTCTTCGACCTGCACCAGTTTCTGAAAACTTCCCACTTCGATTGGTACACTCGCCTAGTAGATGATCTGCGGGCTCTAGCAATTGCGCTTGCTGCCTGGCGAGAAAACCCTCTCGCTCTGACAAGTCTTTCGATAGTCGAAAGGCAGTCAGAGCAAGAGCGGGTAGATTTTGATGGTACCTCTCGAAGTGGGGTTGTTTGAGCAGATCTATTCTGTTTGGAAGAGATCTGGGGAAGTCCACCGTCCACTCCATCACCTCTGTGAACCAAATTTGAGCTGGCCAATACGGAGCAATCAGAGTCATTTTGGTTCCTTCGGATGCCACGAATTTTCTGACTACTTCCCCCAGTATCTTGAACGGGGGAAAAGCGTAAACGTCTATCCCTGACCAGTCCAGGAGGAAGGCGTCTGTTGCATAAGCCCGGGGATCTTCTACCAGGGCACAAAATGTGTCTATCCTCTTGGAGAGGAATGTGGCGAAAAGATCTATTTGAGGCTCCCCCAAAGGAGCCAAAGGCTCTGACAGACTTCTGAGTGGAGTGTCCATTCTGTGGGAAGGACCTGGAACCTCCTGCTCAATCTGTCCGCTCTCACATTCCTCTCCCTTGGACACACCTTGTTAGAAGAAACTACCTTCCTTTGGTTCGCCCAAATCAAAAGATCTCTTGCTAGCTCGTACAGAGCGAAAGAGTGCGTCCCTCCTTGTTTCTTGACATAAGCCAGGGCTGTCGTATTGTCTGAGTTTATCTGTACGACTTCGCCTCTGACTATGTGTTCGAAGCTCTTTAGCGCCAGGTGAATTGCTAAAAGCTCCTTGCAATTTATGTGCCATGACACCTGTTCTGCCGACCAGGTGCCTGACACTTCTTTGGATCCCAATGTTGCCCCCCGCCCCCCAGCCCGACTCCGAGGCATCTGAGAACAATGTCAGGCTTGGGTTCCGTACTTGCAGGGACACTCCTTTGTTTTCTTTTAAGGGAGTCAACCACCACTTTAAATGATGTTTTATTTCCTCCGAGATTGGAAACGTGTCGAGAGCTGTCCTGTCTTCCAACTCCAACTTCTTCTCAGGAAGAACTGAAGCGGACGGAAGATGCAATCTTCCTAGGAGAAAGAACTGTTCGAGCGAGGAAAGGGTCCCCAGGAGGCTCAGCCATTCCCTCGCTGAAGTGCGCTCTTTCCCTAAAAAAGTTCGATACTGTGGCACAGCCTTTCTTTAATCTTTCTTGAGATGGAAAAACTCGAAAACCCCGAGAATCCATCTGAATCCCCAGATAAACCACGTTCTGGCTGGGATCATCTGAGACTTCTCGAGGTTCACGATCAATCCCAATGATTTTGTCAATTCCAGTGTTGTTGACAGGTCCTCCAAACACTGCTTTCGAGACCTGGCTCTGATGAGCCAGTCCCGTCCAGGTACAGGGAGACGTTTATCCCTTTTCAAATGTAAATGTCTTGCTACATTTTCATCACGTCCGTGAAGACTTGAGGAGCCGTGGAAAGGCCGAAACACAGGGCCCTGAACTGATAGGTTCTTCCTTCGAACATAAATCGAAGGTACTTCCTCGACGAATGGTGGATCGGGATGTAGAAATATGTGTCCTGAAGGTCTAGGGACGCCATCCAATCCCCTTGCCGCAGAGCTGCAAGGACTGAAGCAGACGTTTCCATGCTGAACTTCTGTTGTTCTACGAATTTGTTCAGCGCACTTACGTCCAGTACCGGCCTCCATCCCCCGAGGCTTTTGCTACAAGAAACAAGCGATTGTAAAACCCCGGGGAGCTGCAATCCAGCACTAGCTCATTGCTCTTTTGTCCCACATCTGTTCCACCATCTGACGAAGAGTATCCATCAGAACAGGGTCCTTGTATCTGGCGGACAATTCCCTCGGTGATGTTGTCAAGGGAGGAATGTCCTTGAATGGGATGCGATAACCCTTCTTGATGATCGACATCGTCCACGGATTCGCTCCTATGTCTTCCCAGGCTTTCGCAAATGAATGTAACCTGGCTCCTACGGGTGTCTGGAGGACAGAACTCTCACTTTCCTTTCTTAAAGGGACGGAAGGAAGACCTGCCCCTCTTTTCTGTTGACTTCCTTCTGGCGATAGATCTAGTTGGAAGACCTCCTCGAAAGGGCTGCTGCTGAGCTGGACGAGCCACTTTCTTTTCCCCACTGGCCACAGGCCTATTCTTCCTTGAGGATTGTCTAAGGAGATCCTGGGTGGCCTTTTCAGTCAGAGAATGCGCAATATCCTTCACCAACTGCGAGGGAAAAAGGTGTTCTGAGAGAGGCGCAAACAATAAGGCGGCCCTCTGCGAAGGAGAGACGGCCTTCGTGAGGAAAGCACTGTGAACCGCCCTCTTCTTTAAAACTCCTGCACCAAAGAGGGAGCATACTTCAGCCGATCCATCCTGAACAGCCTTATCAATGCAGGTGAGGATGCTATTTAGGGTTTCTGGGTCCAGTTGTTCCTTTTCCTGAGATTTCTTGGCCAGAACCCCAAGGGACCAATCTAAGAAGTTAAAAACTTCTAAAGTGTGAAAAAGTCCCTTGAGGAGGTGGTCCGTTCCGAAAGCCCCCATGTTACCTTCGCTGCATTCAAGGCGTGTCTTCTCGATGAATCCACTAAACTCGAGAAGTCTGACTCAGCTGAAACGGACAGAGACAATCCCATATTCTCTCCCGTTTCGTACCAAATGCCTCTCCTCCCTGTAAGTTTAGCGGGAGGCATACAAAAGACCGTCCTTCCTAACTCCTTCTTCTTCTTGAACCAGGAGTCAAGAGATTGAAGCGCCCTCCTCATAGATATAGCAGGCTTCATTTTAAGGAAAGAGGAAGACTTGTGCGTTTTCGTGCTCGAGAACAGAGAGCGTGGAGAAGGAGGAGCGGCTGGCGTTAACGAGTCTCCATATTCCTCAATAGAAGGGACGAAAGAACTTTATAATTAGAAGATCCTTCCTTCATTTCATCCTCCGAGTCATCTTCTGGGTTCATAGGCTCGGAAGGAGAAGGCTCCCTTCTTTCTTCTGACTCTTCCCTTACTCTCTTTCGAATGTCAGGCTCTTCATACGAGGAATGCGCCTGGTGCACAGCAGGAGTATCTCGCCTGGTAGGAGTAACGTGTTTGGAATACTCCTGGCGCTTGGCAGGCGCAGAGCGCCTCGAATACTCCTGGCTTCTAGTAGGCGCATCTTGTTCAGAATACTCCTGGCGCCTGGGAGGAGTATTAAGTTCAGCATACTCCTGGCGCCTGGGAGGAGTATTAAGTTCAGCATACTCCTGGCGCCTGGGAGGAGTATAAGCTTCGGAATACTCCTGGCGCTGGGAGGAGTATAAGCTTCGGAATACTCCTGGCGCCTGGGAGGAGTATTAAGTTCAGAATACTCCTGGCGCCTGAGAGGAGTATCGAGGCCCGACGACTCCTGGCGCCTGGTAGGAGTACGTCGCTCCAAATACTCCTGATCCTTAGAATGCGTCTGATGTTTAGTAGGAGTATTGATTCCGGTAGGCGCTTTCCGTCTCACAAGCGCTCTACTCCTACAGGATCTTCCTCTTCAGCTAACTCCTGACGCTTTGGTTGAAGGTCTTGCATGTTGTACTGCATACTGTGGCTCTTTGCGCCTACTCGGAGCCTGGCTCTGGTTGGCGCCATACTCTTGACAGGAGTAACGTTCCTTTCTTACTTCTCTCCTGTCTACCGCATTGCTCCCCCAGAGATGGACACCTGTGCGACAACTCCCCTGAAGGGTGCGTCGCGCCCGACAGGAGATTGGTATTTAGATCTTTTAATAGGAAGCCTATCATCCTTCTTACGAGTAGGCTCCTTATATAGAGTTCCTACTAACGAGGCTAATTGCTCTTGCATATTCATCAATATTTTCCTGGTTGAGGAATCTTTCGAATCAGGAGAGGGAGATCTGGAGGCGCTCTAGGATCCCTTCCAGACCAGAGTCTGAATGTATTCTCGCCTTCTTTATTACCGAAGGCGCTCCTTCTTCAGAGAAGCGCTCGGGACTAGAATTGAGCTCATGCTCTTTCATACTCCTCTTCAAAGGACGGGAAAGTTTCGACTCCTTCCATCCTCTTCTCGGAGAAGGCGAACTAGACGACGAAAAAGCACTCTCGAAGGACGCTTTTCCTATAGCGGTCCTTGGCAGTATGTGATACGATCGATTCTGCCGAAGGGACGCCTGATCGTTGGGGATTCTCCACAACCCCCGTACGGCTTTCGACTTTCCTTCTCCTCCGGGCCAGGGAGCTTGGAAGAGGTCTAGGCCTGGGAGCGTCGCAGAGACGACCAGACGCCCCCTCCACTACACTGGGGACACTAATATCACTAGCGAAACCACATTCACTTTCCTTACCTTCCAATGCTGGCGACTCTTTTCCTGCATTTTCTGAAGGGAAGCTCTAAGTTCTGCTATTTCCGAAGCAGAACTAGAGGGATTAGCAATTTGTGAACGGGCTGAAACAGAATGGGCATGATTATCAGAGGAAGAAGCTACAGAGCTAGATAGTAAATCATGAGAAGCAGACATTCTGCGGGTTTTATAAGCCGCCTTCCTCTCTCTATCTTTCTCTAACTTCTTCAAGTAAGAAGTTAGATTCTTCCACTCTTGTGCACTCAGTTTCTCACACTCGTTACACGTATTCTCATAGAGCATTCAACCATTCTACACCCACTACAAGTAGTGTGAGGATCTACCGAAGCTTTCGGAATCCTCACCTTACAGCCCTCATTCACACACACTCTGAAACTAACACTAGAGTCAGACATATTCACGAATTCCAAAAACCAAGTCCAAAAAACAGTCCACGATAGCGAATGCCAAACAACGATCCAAGTACGTCACCAAATATCAGCGAGAGATGATCAAAAGCTTTGCGAAAAACGAATTCTAGTCAGGAGGAAGTAACAACAATGTTTGATACCGCCGGCGACAGAGAGAATCTGATTAGAAAACGGGAATAGTTCCTAGTCCTGCCACCCAGAGCAGGGCGTAGATCACCTGACCTACTGTAGCGAGTGCCGCGAAATTTGAAATTCTGTCGGGAACGACGGAGTCGATAGCTATGTATATATCTGACAGGTAAGTTGAATGTATGAAAAATGACAATACTATACTTATTTGATACTCTCCATGAAGAACTCCTTTAAATACTTAAAAATATTATGATCAGAAAAATATCTATGCTACAGGGAAGATGAAAATGAGCAATTAATACAAGAACACCGTTTGCTAAAGTATTGAAATGGCAAATACATATACATAGTGACTCAGTCTGCCATTAGAGGGTTGCAGAGCCTGCATCCATCAACTGGCTGCTGGAACTGAAATGTTTGAAAATTGGATGAATGAACGAAAGGCAATAGTGAAGTATGGGCTTATGTTGAAATATTTCTGAAAAACTACATCTTTGAACAGATACTGGATCATGCAAAAGTCCACTGTTTAAATAATAATAATAATTATTATAATAATAATTATAATAATAATAATAATATATAACAATAGTAAACAATGTAACCTTATAAATTACCTGCAGCATCTGGAAAAGTTTGTCTTTATAAAAAGATATTTGAAAGTCTATTTCTCGTTTTTGTAGCATTAAATTCAATTTCTCCCTGCTTATTTGTTCCTGTTGGTAATGAAGGTTTTGGAATTGCAAATCTAAGACAGATGGAACAACACCTTCACCTTGTTCACTTGCTTCACTGTTTTTTGTTGAAAAGTGACTTAAATTGGCTTTTTTATTTGACTTTTCATCTAAAGATTTACAGCAACAATCATTTTCTCTATTAGACACAAGATCATACAACCTATGATGATTTCTGCAGAATCCAATTTTTTCATGGAAAGATTTCATTGACAAAGAAATACTTCCCAAGTCTGGTAAAGATGTGGAGGCTTCACATCTAGATGACTGTTGCTTTTTAACCTCATTATCCTTTTGCAGTTCATACCCTTCAATTGAATTGACTAATGTGTACAAACGCTGACGGACTCTACTCTTCAATCTAGGACTGACTGGAATATCAAAGAGATTTCGTTTTACTGCAAGTAAATCCAGTTTACTTTTATTCTTGATTTTAGAAGATGGTTTGGTTTCACATATATCCTGTCTATCAGAATTTTCATTCAGAAACCCGGTCATGGAGGTGTATCTATCCCTGGCTGTGGGTATTGCAGTTATATTTGTTTTACAGAATCTTGAAATGGTATTTTCAAAACTTTCATCATCAGTTATGCTATCCACATCCTGATCAGTCATGTTGTCCCCAACTTCATCAATTGATGATAACAAAGGATCATCCAGAATTGTTTTTGTCTCTAAAACCTGAAGTTCCTTCTTTGGTGTCGAAGTAATATACGAAAAACACTTCATTTTTTTACTAGAGCACATCTGTCTCTGTGTGGATCCTTCTACGGAGCATAGCCCAGAATCCTGGCCATGGTGACTGTTGACTACTGCATTTTCTGACTTCTCATCAGATTTAAGGGGCTCAACACTTTGTGGAGTAGATAATTCTTCTTTGTCTGTATTTTTATCTAGTGCTGCACATTGATTGTTTTCATTGGCACTCTCCATTTCTGTTTCTTGGGCAACACAACTGAAAATGGAAAATAATAGTGAACTTCAGTAAAAAAAAAAAAATAAATTGTTATTAATCAATTTTCCAAATATGATACGTAAATTTAGTCTTTTTTTGTATTTTTCAGAGATTAAGTATGATAAATTTTAGAAGTAATTTTTATTTTCCCTAAACAAACAAATTTAAAAAGCAGTAGAATTTGCAAGAGGAGTGTCTTTCCACTGGATGAAGCTTGTTAACAAAGAAATTGCAGGAAAAAGTGGGAGTGTTGGGGGAGCCCCACACAAACGAATGGAATCCTTACTTTCAGTCAGCTACAGGGGGAAGTTTGGGGCTGGTTTAAGATAGAAATAAGATATATATGTAGTATATACTTTAAGTTTGTATGCCAAGTAAAATGTTATTTTCATGATAAAATTGTTTCATACATACTTACCAAGTAATTACATAGCTATAGTTTCAACTCGCACTACAGCTTAAATTTTAAAAATTATGGAGTAGCGCTTCAATTGTTTTTGTGTAGGTGACTAACACTGCCCACTTTCATGGAATAATAGGAACAAAACTGAGGAGCTCAATTTTTTTGTGCCCTTTTGTCCATGTGATGGAGGAAGAAAGGCTCCGATCTGTAATTATTTGGTAATTATATATGAAACTTCATTTTATCATGAAAATGATATTGTTATGATACAATAAAGTTTGTTCATACTTACCTGGCAGATATATATATAGCTGTATTTTCTGAAGTCCGACAGAAATTCAAACTTCCGGCACACACAGTGGTCGGCCAGGTGGGTTAGTACCCATTCCCGCCGCTGGGAGGCGGGTATCAGGAACCAGTCCCATGGTTTTCTATTCATAATTTTTATTTCCACTGTCCCCTGAGGGGAGGTGGGTGGGTACTTAATTATATATATCTGCCAGGTAAGTATGAACAAACTTTATTGTATCATAACAATATCATTTTGTTCATGAAACTTACCTGTCAGATATATATATAGCTGAATCCCACCGTTGGAGGTGGGAAGGGACAGAATAGAAGGATTTTGGGAAACAAATGCATGCAGATGATTTACATCTTGGTTCCACCTGTTAGCATTGCTGGCTTCGTGGTTATTGCCACGTTAAGTCTGCTTGTGCTACTAGAGTTGCCAGCGAGGTAGAGACCTATATAGCTGGTGCACTCCAGATGATCTGTCAACAGTGGGGCGAGACCACGACGTGACTAGACCATATTGACCATACCATGAGGGCTAGAAGTAATATAAATATATATATAAAAATATATATCACCACCTGACCAACCTAGCCAAAGTTAAGGTGTGTTAACTAAGGCTTAAGGAGTTAAGAAGTCACCGTTGTCGGCGACTCAACTACTAAATTAAGAGCTCTTCCTAACCATTTTCTACAGGATAGGATGAGTGGTACTACTTGCCCACAAGATTGTGTCTGCAGACACGTATGGCCCTAGCGAGCACCGCAGATCTCATATGCCATCTTCACATCTCGCAGGGAGTGTGAATTGAACACAGAGTTGCTTCGCTAAAACATGGTACTCAGGATGTTGCTGAGTGCCATGCTCTGTTGAAATGCTTCCGAGGCAGCGCCCTCACCTCGTGAGCATTCAAATCAAAAGATTTCAAATCTTTGTGCCAACACAATGAAGGAGCTTTTTTGAAAGAACTCCTTAACAATAAAGCCAGGGTGTTCTTCGATATGGGCAAGTCTGGTCTTTTCGGAACACTGCAGATTGTCCGTACGACTTCGACTTTCTTGAGTTTTATGTAGATAAAACTTGAGAGACCTGACAGGGCACAGGACTCTCTCTGGCTCCTGCCCAATAACTTGTGCCATCCTTGATTCCAAGCTCCTGGCCCAAGAACAAGACGGTTTCCATTCTTAGGCCACAACGGAAGGCTTAGAGAACGCACCGCCTTGTGTTCTCTAATGCCAAAACTTCTGACGATGGCTGAAAACCTCACTAACCCTCTTTGTCGTATCTAGGGTGGTTAGAAAAGGGCCTTCCTGATCACGTGCAAGAAGTTAACAGGTAGGAGATGTTCGAATGCTTTGGACATCAAGAACTTCAGACTATGTCTAAGTTCCATATTGAAAGCTTCGATCTGGACATGCACAGTCAGTCAGTCTGTACTAAAAGTCAGGTGACCGACCAGTTGACCAGTCAGACGCATCAAGGACAGCAAGGCTGTACCCTGAAGACCATAAGGCACTATTCTTCGCTGAAGGATGATGTCTGGACTGCCTGGGCGATTCAAGCTAAGCAAACCTTGGGGTATGAACGCAACCCAACGTCGTTAGCGAATCAACTCCTGAGCCACTCCTGACTCGAGCTTCTGGTGCCAGGAGAAAGGAGCGAGGAGCAAAAAGGCGATTCAGTCCCGAAGGACGAATGCCTGACAGTCCAACCTGGTCTCATGTTAAACGATCATCGGGGGTGTGTAAACGCAACCGACTTCGTCAACAAGAAACTCAGGGCTACTATGTGTCTCCTGATCTCGCACGAGTGTCTGACTCCGAGAAAACAGGTGAGACAAAAAGTAGATGGTGAGCGAGTTTCGAGATTCCACAGAACTCAAAGATCGTGAAGGGCTTTGTTGTTTGACAGAAGCAAATCTCTGAGCCCAAAGGCCGTCAACAACATATTTGCGTATTCTTTAATAGTTGTGACTGCCAGCTTATCCCATTCTTCAAACGGAAAGGGAAGACGGCAATCTTATGCTGTCAACATCTCGATAGTCTGAACGTAGTCAGACTCAGAGCGGAGAGGTTATAGGTACCTTTCGTGTTAAAGTAGACCGACTCTCTCGGAAAAGGTCCTTGGAAGGACGTGACCTCTGTGAATCTAGGATCTTGAAGGCCAACATGGGGCGATTAGCGTCATTGTCGCTCCCTGTGATGGTATAAATCATCTTATTACATTTCCTAAGCGTTTGAAAAAGGGGAAAAGAGACTAAACATCCATCCCTGTTCAATATCATAGCGAAGAGATGTATGAAAGGAGTCCCTAAAGTCTCCATAACTCTCAACATACTTCTAAAGAAAGATTCCACTCGGAAGTCAGTAGTTGCTGCCGTCGATCGAGACGATTCGTACGGACTTTTGCAATCCTGTAACGAACCTCTAGACGATCGTTACATTCTACGTCTGTTGTATAATAGGCTCTTTCTCGTAAACCCGAACAGGGACCGAGAGAAGATACTCCTAAGATATGAGAGAGCTGTGGAAGATCAGAGTTGATATGGACCACTGGTTCCAAAAACTCGTTTCCAGGAATGGAGGACGAAACAGAATTGCTTCCACTTCTTTCAGATTATGATCCAGGACATCTGAAACCCTCTCCAGATGTCCGGCACCTTCTTTCTATCCTCAAGTGATACTTAACGCACCGAGAGATGTTCAGAATCATTCTTAGATCTTTAATAAAATTTCAGTTTCCCGGTAGGAAAAAACTGTAGAGGTCTGAATTGCAGTCTATTCAGGGAAACAAACTTCTTTAGGAAGGAAATGGTCCCCAGCAAGCTCATCCATTCCCGCACCACAGTATGTTTACTTCCCTAAAAAGGCTGCGCTTTGCCTAAGCAGGAGAGCATATAATATTGAAATGTTGCGGTAGACTCGTAGTCCTATACCGTGCAGTAAACGAGCACCGAAAAGGAGTAAGAGATATCTCTGAGAACATAGTAAGGCAAAACGAATGCAATGTTTATCATTCATGTAAGAAATCCCCTCAATCTTAGGCTAAAGTCCGTGATTGTAGGGCAGAGATACAGTTAGTCCAGTCAATCCCGCAGGAGAGAGAGAGACGTAACTGCCAGCACAGAGATACGGTTAGTCAGTCAAATCCCGCGGAGAGAGAGACGTAACCTACAGCGCATGACAGCGAACGAGCTGGTACTGCCTCGTTTGGACTGGCGGGGAGAGGACAGTGACAGCAGCAGCTTACAATCGTCGTCTCTTAACTTTATGCCTGGGTTGCCAGCTACCCTATTCTACGAAGAAATAGGTCCGTAATTTTAGCATAAAGAGACTCTCAAGCTGGTATATTTTAAGCGAAACAGAAAACGCTAAATATATAGATGCGTTTGTGTCGTCATAACACTACCATACAACGGTAAAAGATAAATCGGAAAACTCCTGGAAGGCTGCAGGGAGTAACGATTAAATGTCCTTAAATTAATAGACAATAGACCTCTCGGTTGCCATCCGAAGAGGTAACTACAGCAAGCGTATATGACTTGAGCCAACCAGTAGTAAAATAACGCAAGGCAAAATATGATATTATATTGCAATAAAGTTTTTTCATACTACCTGGCAGACATATATACTATAGCTGAATTCGGAAATACAGCTACATACATATCTGACAGGCAAGTTTCATAAACAAAACTCAAGAGAATTGAAGCGGACAGCTCAAGCTTCTTATGTTATTGGACATAAGCGTTCATTGAGTATAGTCTACAAGTCTATTTCTTGTACGAGTCTGCGAATGATGAATGAGAGCTCTTCCGAATCTTGTCAATAAGAGCTTATCCGCTTACGCAATATAAAGTTAATGAGAAGTTTGTCAATGAGAACTAACCATTTACGGGACAAAGAGATAATTTGTCAATGAGGGGATACCCACTTACTTGACAAAACGATAGTATATTGTCAATGGGGGAAATTCACTGAATTGACAAAACGTAATCCAGGAAGTCGAGCATTTTATTTTCGATTCCCGTCTCAAACGAGGAAGGGGCAAGAATCCTGTAAGAGACGGCTTACGACAGGTAGAACGACGATGTTCAATTCGGCAGCGTAAGTCCCCCGACTAGGACTAACAAAAATCTATCATCTGAAAAGCCCTTTCAGATGGGCTAAAAAGCTTGCAAAATTATCCTGGGAAGAGGAAGAAAACTCTCCAACCAGCTTCCTCTCCCGTATCAAAATTTATTGGCAGTATGGCAAAGGAAGTCCTGTCTTGCGCTTTCCTCCTTTGATGAGTGCCTTTGCAAGAATCCTACTGAACGTTGCCGAGAGTCCTGACGTGCAGGACGTCGAGCTTTACATAACCCATAGCTGCCTTACCGCAAAGTCTGACTGCGGTAGAGCAAAAGAGATCTTTCCTTGAGCTTTCCATAACTCCATCCAATCCTGGACTTAACGAAAAGCAATATTACTGACAAAAGACCTCTATAATTCACGAAACCCGTGGTCTTGCTGGGTTTCGAAAACGAAGTTGCCTTTTCACTTTAAGCTTCCTCCGAAGCACTGCTTACTTCACATTCTTCGCAGGCGATGTAGAAGGGATCACCGAAGTTAGGTAAAAACTCTTTAGGCCCAAATCAGCTTGAAGACTTCAACAGAAACGTTCAGCCAGGCGACACACCGTGGCGTGCGCGCGGCGTCCACTGACTAGCAGCGAGCACGCTCGGCGTCATTGGCGAGCAGCGAGCACTCTCGGCGCGCCGCCTCGGCGTCCACTGGCGAGCAGCGAGCACTCTCGCGCGGCCGCTCGCGCTCGGTATCCAATGGCGTGCGCTCGGCGTCCCACACGGCGGCAGCCGAGCACTCTCCGGAGCGCCGCTCGCGCTCGGATCCACTGGCGTGCGTCGGCCTCGGCGTCTACTGGTGCGCGCTTGGCGTGGCACCCAGCGCGCTGGCGCGGCCTGGCGGGTCCATCCGCAAGTTCCCGTCCAAGCCGAGCGTCAAAAAAAAAGCGTGCAGAAAAGCGTCACGCTCCTGACAGGCGTCAATGCAAAGCGAAACTGCCTTCAGGGAAGAGCATTAGACATCTCGGAGACCGAAAACCGACTGCACGAAGCAGTCTCAGGTGAAGGGTTGATCGTGTGAGAATACGCGGGGCCAGGGAACGCCTTCTTATTCTTCACAGCAAACAAAGCTAGGACGTCCGCAGGGCTCAAAGCGTCCTGCTAATATGACTTGCTTTCCCTTTTCTCGGTGGAAAGACGTACACGAGTTCAGGCGACGTTCGCCTTCTTACTTCTCACTGCAACGCATGACGAGAGAGAGAGAGAGGACGTGAAACGTCCTCTTCTATAAAGCTTCTATTTAGAGGGCGCGAGTCCTTCCGAAAGCTCCAAACCCTGCGCAGGGAGGACGCTTCGGAGGACGAGAAGCAATCCTTCAGGATTCGTGCACGCACTTTGGCAGCCTGGGAGTAACTTCAGGTCTGCCGAAGGCACGTCAAATCGGTGGGAGTTCCTCGTAACCCTCCTTCGGCTTTCGACATGCTCTCTCCCTGTTCCTGGGAGTCAAGCAGAGGTCCCGGCCTAGAGGCGAAATAAGGCCGATCTGACGCACCCTCCACTACACAAGGGGCACTGTCACTGCACTTAGCCACTTCACTTTTGCTCTCCAAAGCCAGCACTTTCGATTCTAAGTTACAAATCGATAGAGTATCAGAGAAAGGTCAATACCCTCTACAGAAACTGTTTAGGGCCCGAAGGCAACATTACAGGGTTAGGAGTAACAACTACAGAAGTAGCACTTTTCACCACAATGATAGGAGAGCGAGCACCTTAGATTCCAAGATACAGATGGAATCTATAACGTAAAGGGCATTACCTCACGAGACATATTTATAGCCCGTAGGCCATACTACAGGGTTAGGCAAAATAGTCTACAGGTAGGTTAGCCTACCCTGACTTTGTTTACTGATTAATTGCGTACATATGAATCATACGTCTTCCTTATGGAATTAGACAAAGTCTCACACTCCTTACATGACAAATCTCAACAAAGAAGCAAGACCATAGCCGCCCTCGTGCATATCGAGTGCGGAACTACCGAAGCTTTCGGTAGCCACACCCTATCTTAGCAGACAACACCCTCTGAAACTAGCCTAACTAGATTCAGATATACAAAAATGAATCATATTCAAAACAATTTAAGATAGCGTATGCCTAGCCACAAATCCAAGTCAATAAATCAAAAGACAATTAGGATATTTAGCGGCCATGAAGTTTCCAAAATCCTAAGACGGAAGGTACTGAAAACAGGTGTTTCCAGCACCGGCGACAGAAAAATTATGAATAGAAAATGGGACTGGTTCCTGATACCCGCCTCCCAGCGGCGGGAATGGGTACTAACCACCTGGCCGACCACTGTGTGTGCCGGAAGTTTTTTGAATTTCTGTCGGACTTCAGAAAATACAGCTATATATATATCTGACAGGTAAGTTTCATGAACAAAATAACCTTTCCATATTAAGTAACTTAACAAGTATAATTTCATAGCTGAATCCCACTTGACAGGAGGTGGGATAAATGGACATCTATTTTTCAGACTGGTAGCCAACTGTTTTGTGATTTATGTGTCTTCTGGTGCTAATTCTTGCTTTCCCCTCACCCAAAAATCCTGGTTTTCCATTTAAGTACCCTTACAATTACTAAACAGGCTACGGTTTGACAGAAAATTCCTCAAAGGTCTGGTTAGGTTGGGGAGAGAATAACTGTCAACTGATAGCAGATAGCAGTATAGTGGCACCCTGGCCTAAGGCAGGTTGAAGAGGATTTAAACTTTAAATCATTAGATTACTGAAATTTGGACTTGAAAATGATATTGTTAAGATACAATAAAGTTTGTTCATACTTACCTGGCAGATATATATATAGCTGTATTCTCTGAAGTCCGACAGAATTTCTAAAAACTTACGACACACGTAGTGGGAGTAGGGTGGTTATTACCCAATTCCCGCCGCTGGGAGGCGGGTATCAGGAACCATTCCCATTTTCTATCAGATTTCTATCTCCACTGTCTCCTGAGGGGAGGTGGGTGGGTACTTAAAATATATTACTGTCTGCCAGGTAAGTATGAACAAACTTTATTGTATCTTAACAATATCATTTTGTTCATGAAACTTACCTGTCAGATATATATATAGCTGAATCCCACCTTTGGCGGTGGGAGAGACAGAAAAGGATTTAGGAAACATATATATGTAGATGATTGACATCTTGGTTCCTTACCTGTTAGCATAGCTGACTTCGTGATTACTGTCACCCAAGCCTGCATCTCTTCTAGAGTTACCAACAAGGTAGAGACCTGTTTAGTTGGTGCGCTCTAGATGATCTGCCAACGGGGACGAGACCACAATGTGACTAGACCATGACCATACTCAAGAGGACAACGAGGCAAAACCACCACCTAAGTTAGCCTAAACAAATACTCCCATATACCAAAGGCTAAAAGAAGGGAAGACCGCATCGGCGGCCGACCCTACAACCATAAACATTGCGAACATTAAAACTCACTCTACCCTTTTCTATGGGAAAGGATGAGTGCTACCTCCCGGCTGCCCCCAAGATAGTGTCTGCGGCGACGTATGGTCCAAGAGAGTAACAGTTCTCATATGTCGTTCTGACCTCCCGTAAATAGTGCGAGGCGAACACCGAGTTACTTCTCAAAAGTGGCACTTAAAATATCTTTGAGAGCCATATTTTTCTGAAAGGCTATAGAAGTCGAAATAGCCCTTACTTCATGAACGTTAACTTTTAAAAGCTTAAAGTCACTATCTTGACATAAGCGTGCGCCTCCTTAATGGTGTTCCTCAAAAAGAATGCCATGCATTCTTAGACATGGGCATATTAGGCCTCTTAACCGAACACCATAAATTCTCCGCAGAACCTCTACACTCCTTTGTCCTACGAAGATATTCTTTAAGAGCCCTAACAGGACACAGGACTCTTTCTGGCTCTTGACCAATGATTTCTGCCATACCTTTTATTTCGAACGTCCTAGGCCAAGGGTTGGAAGGGTTCTCATTCTTAGCCAGGAATGACATACTCAAAGAGCAGATTGCATTATGCCCTTTGAAGCCGACGTGTTTACTAATCGCCTGTATCTCGCTAACCCTCTTCGCCGTCGCCAGAGCAGTTAGGAATACAGTCTTCTTCGTCAAATCTCGCAAAGAGGGCAGAGTAAAATAGGTTCGAAAGCGGCTTTGACGTTAAGAAAAGCTTGAGAAACCACGTCCAGATTCCACGAAGGCAACTTAGCCATCGGTACCTTGGTGGTCTCAAAAGATTTCAGTAGATCATGAAGGTCTTTATTATTAGCAAGGTCAAGACCTCTATGTCGAAAAACTACAGACAAGACACTTCTGTAGCCTTTAATGGTAGACACTGCGAGCTTTAAATCTCGTCTGAGATAAAGAAGGAAGTCGGCGATCTGGCTCACAGAGGTCGTGGTAGAGGAAACTCCTTTCTTCCTACACCCAGCTCCTAAAAGCTGCCCACTTCGACTGGTTAAACCGCGATTGACGAAGGTCTTCTCGCGGTGGCGATAGCTTTAGCCACAGGTTTCGAAAAACCTCTCGCTCTGGCCAACTTCTGGATAGTCTGAACGCAGTCAGACTCAGAGCGGAGAGGTTTTTGTGGTACCTCTCGAAGTGGGGCTGTTTGAGTAGATCTCTCCTTAACGGGAGAGATCTCGGAAAATCCACCAGGTAGGACATCACCTCTGTGAACCAGATCGCTGCAGGCCAAAAGGGGGCGATTAACGTCAACCTCGGTTCCCCTCCGAAGCTGTGAACTTTCTCATGACTTCCCCCAGAATCTTGAAGGGGGGAAATGCGTAGAGGTCTAGGCCCGTCCAATCCCATAACAGGGCGTCTACTGCTACTGCCCCCGGATCGAGAACTGGGGAGCAGTAAAGAGGAAGTCTCGTCGTCCTTGCGGTTGCAAAAACGTCCACCACCAAGGGGCGTCCCAAGACTCCACAGCTCCTGGCATACGTCTTGATTGAGGGTCCCACTCTGTCGGCAGCAACTGACCTTGTCGACTGAGGAGATCCGCCCGGACGTTCTCGACTCCGGCAATGAAACCTTGTCAAGATCGTGGATCTCTCTTGCTTTCGCCCAAATCAGAATTTCCTTCGCTAGAGCGAACAGGGAGCGAGAGTGAGTTCCTCCTTGCTTCTTCAAGTATGCCAGGGCTGTGGTATTGTCCGAGTTGACTTGAACACTCGACTGGGAGAACTTTGTCCTGAAAGAACTGGAGCGCTAATTGAACCGCTGCCAGCTCCTTGAAGTTGATGTGCCAGGCTACCTGTTCCCCTCTCCAGGTGCCTGACACTTCCTCCCCCCCTAGTGTTTGCTCCCCCACCCCGTGGATGACGCGTCGGAGAACAACACTAGGTCGGGGTTCCGAAGCTTGAGGGATATGCCCTCTGAGAGCTTTAACGGATCGAGCCACCATCTTAGATGGCTCTTCACCTCTTCTGAGATGGTTAGGATCATATCGAAGTTGTCTTCTCTGTCCAATTGTCCGACAGGAAGAACTGAAGAGGTCGGAGATGTAGCCTCCCCAGGGAAACAAACTTCTCCAGCGAGGAAATGGTCCCCAGCAGACTCATCCATTCCCTCACCGAGCATGAATCTTCCCTAGAAAGGCTGACACTTTCTCTATGCCCTTGTTGCTGACGTTCCTGGGACGGAAAAGCCCGAAAAGCCACTGAATCCATCTGAATCCCCAGATACACGATGGACTGTGTTGGGGTCAGATGTGACTTTTCGAAGTTCACCAGAAGTCCCAGGGACGCAGCTAAAGCCAGAGTCGTTTTCAGGTCCTTCAGGCACCGGGTCTGCGAAGAAGCTCGTATGAGCCAGTCGTCCAGGTAGAGCGAGATCCTGATGTTGGAAAGATGGAGCCACCTCGCCACATTCTTCATTAAGATGGTGAACACGAATGGGGCCGTACTCAGACCGAAACAAAGAGCCCTGAACTGAAACACCTTTCCTTTCAGGACGAACCGAAGGTACTTCATAGACTGGGGGTGTATCGGGACGTGAAAGTATGCGTCCTGAAGATCGAGTGATACCATCCAATCCCCCGGTCTTAAGGCCCCTAGAACTGACTGAGGTGTCTCCATCTTGAACTTTTGCTTTTCTATATAGAGGTTCAGACGACTTACGTCCAAGACTGGCCGCCACCCTCCCGAGTGTTTCGGAACAAGAAACAATCTGTTGTAAAATCCTGGCGTAGCCAGGTCTAAGACCTGTTCCACTGCTCGTTTCTCGAGCATCTGCTCGAGTAGATCGAAAAGAATCCTTGCTTTTCTTGAGGATACGACGGGGACAAGTCCCTGGGAGTGATCCAGAGGGGGAGGCTTTACGAACGGAATCTTGTACCCCTTCTCTATGATGTGAGAGACCAGGTGTCTGCCTCTCTTTGTCTCCAGGCTCCTCCAAACAACTGAAGCCTGGCTCCTACCGGTGACTGAAGGCACGCATTCTCACTTCTTGCCCCTGGACTTAGCCGGGGCTCTACCTCTAGGAAGACCTCTTCCTCGGGATACAGATCTAGCTGAAGATCCTCCACGAAAGGGCTTCTGCTTCTTAAAAGACTGAACTCCTGAAGACGTGGAAGGGACAGCAGGACGTCTCGACGACTGCGTCAAAAGGTCTTGAGTAGCTTTCTCCTGCAGACTTACTGCCAGATCCTTCACCAAAGCCTGGGGGAAGAGATGACTCGAGAACGGCGCATACAAAAGTTCTGTCTTCTGTGCGGGAGAGACAGACTTAGCCGCAAAATTACAATACAGCGATCTCTTCTTCAACACGCCTGCTGAAAAATGAGATGCTAATTCCTCTGAGCCATCCCTGACGGCCTTGTCCATGCATGACAAAACACTGGACAGCTCCCCCAAGCTGATCGAATCTGGCTTACGCGACTGGTTGTCTAGTACTCCGAGACACCAGTCTAAGAAGTTAAATACTTCTAAGGATCTAAACAGACCCTTCAACAGATGATCCATCTCTGACGTAGTCCACGACACCTTCGCTGAGGCTAACAGAGCTCTTCTTGAAGCATCTACAACGCTGGCGAAATCTCCTGAGCTGACGTCGGAAAACCTTCAAACCTAACTCCTCACCGGTTTCATACCACATCCCTGCCTTACCGCTAAGCCTAGACGGAGGCAGGGCGAAAGTGGTGCTTCCTTTAGCTTTCCTAGTCTCCATCCAAGAGTTAACTTTCCGGAAAGCCCTCTTGGTAGACAAAGACGTTTTCATCTTAACAAACCCTGTGTCTTCTTAGCTTTCGACGACGAAAACTGCGATGGAGGAGAAGGAGGAGCAGCAGGAAGGAAGGTATCGCCCAAAAGATCACGGAGCAGCCGAGCCAAAACTTGATAGTCTGAAGAAGACGACGTCGAGGGTTGTTCTTCATCAACCTCCTCCGAAGAACAGCTCAATTCCCCTTCTTCCTTACCCGAGTTAAACTCCGAAGAAAGAGGAAGAAGACCTTTCACTCCAAGTCTCCTATCAGACCGATGACGAGAAGAAGAGGGTAACGTATCCTTAACAGAACGTTAGCCGATACAGGAACAGCAATCACACTTGAGTAGAACGCGAAGTAGAAGGAAGACGTGTAGCGTCATCTAAAGACTCGGGAATAACGTCCGATCGAGAGCGAACTTCCGTACTCGCGTCCAAGACGCTCTTACGGCGATGTCTATTAGCGTCCATCGGAGCGTCAAACCTAGCGTCCCTCCGAGCGTCCAACGAAGCGTCCAACGAAGCGTAACCAAAATCAGCGTTCCAACGAAGCGTCCAACGAAGCGTCCAAAGAAGCGATGAGCGGAGCGTCCCTCCTAGCGTCCCTCGAAGCGTCTCTACGATCGTCCCGCGAAGATACCGGAATTGACACTTGACGAGCGTCCCGATGAACGTCAACACAAGCATGACGAAGCGGAGCGGTGCGTTCCAAATTCCGTCCGTCAGAAACTAAAGCATCTTCATCAGAAACGTCGATGTCGGAACGCCGAGCGTCCTCACGTCGAGAAGAGAGGGCAGACTGAAGAAACCTCTCTCTCTCCTGACGTTTACTTCCACCTCTAGACAAACGCTGGGGAGAACGAAGTCTAGACGACGAAATACCATGAAACGGGGACGAAAGACGAGTAGGCGGAGAAGACTGTCTTGATCTCTTGATCGGAAGTCTATCATCCTTCTTATGGCCAGAAACCGTTTCCTTCTGCTTAAGTAAAGCATCCAGTTGTCGCTGCATTGCAAGGATTACCTCCGTCTGCGAAGGATCTATACGAGGAGAAGAGCCATGCCTGCGAGAAGGTGAGGGGCGAGGGGACGCCTTCTTCCTTCTCCCAGGAACAGCCTTAGCTCTAGAGCGACTGGGGCGCTCAAAGACGTCCTCATCGGAAGACGACTTAGCCTTCTTCTGGGGCGGAAAGGACACGCTTTCCGGAGAAGAATGCCAATCCGACAAAGCATGACGTGAAGCGTCCTGATCTTGAAACGTCCTCTTCAACGGTCGCGAATCCGAACGAGATTCCTACCCCTTGCGCGGGAGGACGCGTCGGAAGACGAGAAAACAATCCTTTAGGACACGTGCTCGAGCACGCTCCTTAGCAGCCTGGGAAGCGTCAACAGGTACTGCTGAAGGGACGTCAGATCGGTGGGGGGATCCCCGTAACCCTCCTTCGGCCTTCGACATGCCCTCTCCCTGAGTCCTGGGAGTCCGGCGAGGTCCCAGCCTAGAGGCGCTATAGGGCCGATCTGACGCCCCCTCCACTTCACTGGGGGCACTATCACTACACTTAGCACTTTCCCTGTTTTCAAGGGCTAGAAACCTTAGATTCCAGAGTTTTCAAAGAATCTAAAATAAGCGAAAGGGCATTACCCTCCGCAGACACCACTTGAGGGCCCGAAGGCAACACCCTACGGGGTTAGGATCACAAATCTAAAGAAGGGTTAGAAGGGGTTACATTATTACCCTGTCTACTACCCGACTTAGCTACTCCTGGAGGAAGACCTCCTGATCCTATCACGTTCTAATTTATTTACATAGGATTCATAAGTCTTCCATTGAGCATCATTCAAACTTTCACACTCCGTGCAGCGAAAATCATACCTACACACTTGCCCCCTACAACCTTTACACACTGTGTGAGGATCCACCAAAGCTTTTGGTAACCTCACCTTGCATTCGTCTTTCATACACACTCTGGCACTAGCCGAACTAGAACCTGACATATTTAAGGAAAAAACCAAGCCAAAATCAAAAACAATCCAAAGTCACGTATGCCAAGCTATCAATCCAATAACAAATAACCAAAAAGTCAAGAGGATACTCAAGCAAAGAAAGTTTTCCAAAATCCTGAGGCGGAGGTGCTGTAAACAGATGTTTACAACACCGGCGACAGAAGAAATCTGATAGAAAATGGGAATGGTTCCTGATACCACGCCTCCCAGCGGCGGGAATGGGTACTAACCACCCTACTCCCACTACGTGTATCGTAAGTTTTTAGAAATTCTGTCGGACTTCAGAGAATACAGCTATATATATATCTGACAGGTAAGTTTCATGAACAAAATATCTTTTCCTGTTTTAATATGTGCTTCAAACATTTCTGATATTTCATGCATTACAAAACCACAATTTTTAAAGTACGTCTGTAAATTGTACTTTTCCTAACTATAAAAACCTAGGTCCTTTACAATAGGAAATTCTTGACGCGTCGCCAGGATACGGCCGCTAAAATCTTCAAATAAGGCGGTTCGGTAGTTAATAAATGGACCAGTTGTTGGTACTCCCTCTGACCGAACATAAACATTCCAATTTCCTTTCGACCCAGGCAATAGATTGAGGGGTGGCATGAGGTGGGCACTAAGTGTAAAGGACCTAGTTTGTACAGTTAGGAAAAATGATATTGTTAAACTACAATAAAGTTTTGTACATACTTACCTGGCATAATATATACTTAGCTATAGTCCTCCGACGTTCCGACAGTTTCAATTTCAAATCTCGCGGCACACGCGACAGGTAGGTCAGGTGGTCTACCTTACCCGCCGCTGGTGGCGGGCTATGAACCAATCTATCTCTCCAGCCAGATTTTTTCTCTTTCACCTGTCTCCTGAGGGGAGGCTGGGTGGGCCATTAGACGTATATATCTGCCAGGTAAGTATGTACAAAACTTTATTGTAGTTTTAACAATATCATTTTTTGTATCATGAAACTTCCCTGCCAGATATATACTTAGCTGATTGGCACCCTTGGTGGAGGGTAAGAGACAGCTAAAGTAATAAGGAGAGATAAGAAACAACTGATGTTGTAGGATATAAATAACCTTGGTTCTTACCTGTTCAGGCAGAAGACTTCATTGATATTATCTCTGAGTCTGCGTTGCCTGGAGAGCTACAGCTAGGACGTGACCTGATGCTGAAAGACTCTCGGATCTACCACTGGATATGTGATCCTTTGTGTGGTAGAATCCAAGTCGGATCCTGTTAAAGGGAGTTCGTCCCTATCTTAACAGGTCCTAACCACTACTACTGCAAGGAGCCACACTCATCAGACCACCTAACCAAACTACTAAAGATTAGTATTACGACCTAAAGAGATGCCTTCATGCATCCTCTTTAAGGCAACAACAACAACAACAAATACAAGGGGGAAAAATTTATACTACTAAACATGGATGAGTTCCAGCTCCCTGCCCCAGCACTGAATCCGCAGATACGTACGGGCCCAAGGCGAAGCATTTTTCATAAGTGATTCTCACATCACGTAAGTAGTGGTTCGCGAACACTGACTGACATCTCCAGAATGTTGTCTCCATCAGATTTCGCACGGACATATTCTTGTTGAAAGCAAGAGAAGTTGCTATGGCTCTTACTTCGTGTGCTTTCACTTTAAGAAGCCTAAGATGTTCTTCTCTGCAGGATCCGTGCTTCTTTGATGAGGCTTCTCAAGAAGAAGGACAATGCGTTCTTCGACAATGGACGAGTAGGGTCTTTTACTGAACAACACACAGGACCTCTCGGTTGGCTTTCAGTTGCTCTTTTCTTCTTAGGTAGTATTTCACCATTCTCACTGGGCAAAGAGTTCTCTCGGGTTCTTCTCCTACAAAGAGATAACCCACGAATCTCGAAGTTCTTGGGCCATGGACTTGATGGGTTCTCATTCTTTGCAAGAAAACCAGGAAGGAAAGAGCAAATGAGAGAGTCCTCCTTAAAACCCACATTACCATCAATCGCCTGAAGCTCACTCACTCTTCTGGCGAAGCTAGAGCCATCAAAAACAGAGTCTTCCTGGTAAGGTCTCTGAATGAGGCTGAATTAGGGGTTTCAAACCTAGAGGACCCAAGGAATTGAAAGGACTACATCCAAATTCCAAGCTGAGGTGGTTCCTTTTAGGGATAACTGCATTTTCGTTGTTTATTAAACGACACCTAATAAGGTTCCCTGTAGGTCCTTATCTTCCGATAAGTTGAGGCCCCTGTGCCTGAAGACATTCGCCAACATACTACGATAGCCTTTAATCGTCGAAACGACTAAGCCACATTCTTGTCTTAAGAATAAAAAGAAGTCTGCAATTTGATTCACAGAGGTACTGGAAGAGGAAACGTTATTCCTCTTGCACCATCTTCTGAAGACATCCCACTTCGATTGGTACACTCGTAATGTGGAAGACCTCCTCGCTCTAGCGATTGCCTTAGCAGCTGCTGACGAAAAGCCTTTCGCTCTGACCAGTTTCTGGACAGTCTGAAGCCAGTCAGACTGAGAGCGGGGAGGTTTTTGTGTACCTGTTGAAGTGGGGCTGTCTGAGTAGATCGCTCCTTAGAGGAAGCGATCTTGGAAAATCCACTAGCCATTCCAGCACCTCTGTGAACCAATCTTGTGCTGGCCAAAAGGGAGCTATCAAAGTCATCCTCGCGGAATCTGACTCTGCGAACTTTTTTTAAAGTCAACCCAGAATCTTGAAGGGGGGAAACGCGTATACATCAGTCCTTTCCAATCGAGTAGGAGAGCGTCTATCCCTATTGCTCCTGGATCCGAGATGGGAGAGCAATACAGATCCAGTCTTTTGTTCTTTGCAGTTGCAAACAGGTCTAAGAGAGGCCTGCCCCACAACTTCCAAAGGCTCTGGCAAACATCTTGGTGCAGAGTCCACTCTGTGGGAAGGACCTGATCTTTCCTGCTGAGGAGATCTGCCCTTACATTCCTTTCTCCCTGTACGAATCTGGTGAGAAGTTTTATCCCCCACCCCCTTTCTTCTGTCCACAGAAGAAGATCTCTTGCTGTTTCGTACAGAGAGAAGGAATGCGTCCCCCCCTGTTTCCTGATGTATGCCAGAGCCGTGGTGTTGTCCGAGTTTATTTGCACAACTGCTCCTGTCACATCTGACTCGAACTCCTTCAGAGCAAGCCACACGGCTATTAGTTCTTTCCTGTTGATGTGCCAGGAAGACTGGTCCCCCCATCCAGGTTCCTGACACCTCCTTGGTTCCCAGAGTCGCCCCCCAACCTGTTTCCGACGCATCGGAGAACAACACCAGGCTGGGTTTCTGGGATGAAGAGGCAGTCCCTGCGAGAACTTGTCGGGATCCGCCCACCATGCTAACTCCTTCTTGATTTGAAGAGTAATTGACAGGGAGAACTTCAAATCCTGAGAAGGACGACTCCAATTCCGATGAAGAAAGAATTGGAGCGGTCTCAGGTGCAACCTTCCTAGGGAAACAAATTGCTCCAGTGAGGAGAGCGTCCCCAGCAGACTCATCCACTCCCTCACTGTGCATACTTCTTTCCCTAAGAAGGTTGTTACTTTTTCGAGTCCCCGGCTATCCTCGTCCTGTGACGGAAAAGCCCGAAAACTCAGAGAGTTCATCTGGATCCCCAGATAAACGCACTCTTGAGCGGGAATCAGACTTGACTTCTGCAGATTGACCAGAAGTCCTAAGGAATAAGTCAAATCCAGGGTTTTCTTCAAGTCCTTCAGACAATGATCTCTGGAATTGGCCCTTATAAGCCAATCGTCGAGATAGAGCGAAATCCTCACCCCTTCCAGGTGAAGCCATTGTGCCACATTCCTCATGATGGCCGTAAAGACTTGGGGGGCCGTGGAGAGGCCAAAACACAGGGCCCTGAATTGGAAGATTCTTCCCCCCATCATGAATCTTAGAAACTTCCTCGAGGAAGGATGGATTGGTACGTGGAAGTAAGCGTCCTGTAAGTCCAAGGACACCATCCAGTCCCCTGGACGGAGTGCTGCTAACACCGAGGCAGTGGTCTCCATCGTGAACTTCTTCTTTTCGACGAAGAAGTTCAGGGCGCTTACATCCAACACCGGTCTCCATCCCCCTGAGGATTTCGGAACTAGGAACAGGCGGTTGTAAAAGCCTGCCGAAAGATGATCTGCCACTAGTTCGATCGCCTCCTTTTCCAGCATCTGATCTATCGCTAGTCGGAGGGCTTGATTCATGATGGGGTCCCTGACTGGCCGTCAACTCCCTCGGGGTATTCGTCAGGGAGGCCTCGAAGAGAAACGGGATTAGATAGCCCTTCCTCAAAATTGACAGGGTCCAGGCATCTGCGTCTTTCTGGGCCCAGACTTCTGCAAACTGTAAAAGCCTGGCGCCTACAGTTGTCTGAAG
The DNA here is from genome assembly GCF_015104395.2 of Macrobrachium nipponense. NCBI lineage: Eukaryota > Metazoa > Arthropoda > Malacostraca > Decapoda > Palaemonidae > Macrobrachium > Macrobrachium nipponense. The sequence goes on from NC_061106.1 coordinate 28,887,496, forward strand.
GACTTGAGTCTTACTTGGGAGGTTTGATTGACTTCGTAAAAGTCCTCCCTCTTCTGTTTGGTTTCCGACCTCTGAACGAAGAGGATCTAGAGGTAGATGTCCCTCGAAAGGGTTCCTGAGAGGTCGGCTTAGCTTTCTTTGTCTTAGTCTGGAAGGTAGGGCGCGGCTTCCTTGCAGACTGTGCTAGAAGGTCCTGCGTAGCTTTGGCAGAGAGAGCCTTCGAAATGTCTTGAACCAGGTGTTTAGGAAACAGCTGTGTAGAGAGAGGGGCAAAAAGCAAAGACGATCTCTGAGCATGTGAGACCGACTTTGTTAAAATGAGCAAAAACTGATCTTTTCTTCAAGACCCCTGCTCCAAACAGTGAAGCTATTTCGCTGGCCCCATCTCTCACCGATTTATCCATACAGGATAAGACACAATTCAAATCCTCCGGAGAAAACGTGTCCGGTCCTTGAGTTTTCTTGGCTAGGACTCCGAGGGACCAATCGAGAAAGTTGAAAACTTCAAGACTCTAAAAATGCCTTTTAGAATGTGATCCATTTCATTCATTGCCCACGTAGTTCTGGCCGAATTCAAAGCTGATCTTCTAGTGGCGTCTACTAGTGCCGAAAAATCTGCGTCAGCTGAAGACGGAAGGCCCAGTCCCAAGGGTTCTCCTGTCTCATACCAAAATCCTGTCCTTCCTGAAAGCTTCGACGGAGGGAAGGCAAACATTGTTTTCCCCGCTTCCTCTTTAGTACGCATCCATGAACCGAAACTCTTGAGCGCTTTCTTCATAGAAAGAGTCGGCTTCTCATTCACTACACACGAAGATCCTTTCGTTGCTTTCGCTGTGGAGAACAACGAGTGTGGAGAAGGAGGAGCAGTAGGGCTCAAAGACTCTCCGAACTCCTGAAGGAGAAGTTCTGTGAGCTTCTTGTACGAAGAAAAAACTGTTGCCGATGTATTAGTTTCTTCCTCAGAGGCTTCCTGGTCTTCTTGAGGAGGAGAACGGGGATGAGGATCCTTATGAGAATCCTTAGATGATTTCCTAGCTGGGGTACAGTGCGATGAAGGAGACAAACGTCTTGAATGAGGAGAAGATTCCAAAGGTAGAAAGGCGTACAGGAGAACGACGAGTTGTAAAAGAAGGACGCTTATCCGAAAATTCTTGTCTAAACTCGCATTCTCTAGAAAGACCACGTCTATCCCTAGGGTAAACTACGAGAGGGAGAGCGCCTGCTAAGATCCTGTCGCCGATCGTGAGGAGAGCGGCTACTAGGCGCCGACCGGCGCCTATTCGTCACAGGGCGCTTAGTGGAATCCTGGCGCCTACCCAGCGGACGAAACATTGCTAAAAATAGGGCGCCTTTCAGGAGCAGGGCGCTTTAGAGGCTCTTGATGCCTACGAAGCGGAGAGCGGCTGCTACAACTCCGAGCGCTTAACGAACAGGGCGTTCTGCGAGATCTTGGTCCTTACCAAGGGGAGAACGTCTGTAAGGCTCCGAGCGCCTAACAGAATCAGGGCGCTTGAGGCGTTCTTGACTTCTAGCAAGAGGAGACCGATCAGGAGTAGGGAGTCTCGAGAACGAAGAGCGCCTACTAGGAGAACGAAGCAAACGAGGATCAAGGTGTCTTTCCTCCAGGAGAACAGCTACTAAAACGAATGACGCTTACCAGGGTAGCAATGGGCTCCATACTCAAGACTCTTAGATTGTTCCTTACAGGGGCAGGAGCGAACTCCGTGCGATGAGCGCCTACCAGTCACGTTATCCGACGCCCGACTACAGTAGTCGGAAGGAGAAGTGCGCCTACTTTCAGAAGGGCATTCCCTAGGTTCTCTGAGAAGACGAGGAGAAGAAAGAAGAGACGGAGACGACGAACCAAGTCTTCTATGACCTGAGCGACTCTCTCTTCTTGCACGAACTCTAGAAGAAGGAGAAACAGAAGGGGCTGAGCGTCTACCCGAGGCAGGAATCCGATTTGAGGAAATATCTTCATAGTCCAAGGAGCGCCTATCCGTCGAATGGCGTCTCGACACCTCCGAGCGGGAGTGGTGTTCCTCTCGTGAAATGTTACGATGAGTAGAAGAATCCTCCCAAAAAGGAGAACGCCGATTACAAGGAGAGCGCTCTTCGCGAAACGCGCACCTCGATCTCTTGATCGGGAGAGACAAATCCTTCCTTCTAGCGATCTCGATGCCAAGGAGTCCGCCAAGGCTGTGATCTGAGCTTGTAGGCCCACTAGTACTCGAGAAGGAGAGTCCCCAGGATCTTCTTCCGAAGCAAGCTCAGCGCGAGGCGCGGGAGGGAAGGAGGGCGATCACCGGATCTCCTAGGCTTCTTTGCTTGCAAGGAAGCTACATCAGAAAAGTCTTCTGGGCTGGACGCTAACGTACTGAAGGGAGCCTCCGCAGCCCTCTTCAACGGGCGTGACGCCTCCTTAGAGCTCCACTCCCACACTTCGGCGAAGGAGAAGAGGATGACGAAAAACACTGGCGAAGAATATTCTTCTTCTTACGATCCAAGGCAGCCTGGGAGCGAACTTCAGGATCTGCCGAGGGGACGCCTGACCGGTGGGGGCTCTCCCTAGCCCTCCTGCGGCTTTCGACTTTCCTCCTCCACTGGAACTGGGAGTCTGGAAGAGGTCTAGGCCTGGAGGCACTAAGGAGCCAAGGTCAGACGCACCCTCCACATCACTGGGTCACTGCACTTATCATCATGACAACTCTTACCTTGCTCAGTACGAAGATTCTTGTCTTCCTTAGAACACAAGGAGCTTTTGAGGCCGCCGCCTCCGAAGACGAATCTACGGCTTCGGTGCGGGGAGCAGGAGCTGAGACCTGGGAGGAAGGTTCTAAAACTACATTAATGTTAGTTTCATTCTCACTCATTCTCGACCTGCTCGAGCTCCTTGAAGAAGCTTTACGTACCCTATCCTTTCAAGTTTCCTAATATAAGAAGAAAGAGCCTTATATTCATCTTCGTTCAAAACCTCACACTCTTGACACGGGTTACTAAACGAACATTCATTCCCCCTACATTTAACACAGAAAGAAGACCAAAAGGTGTGAGTCCACCGCAGCTTTCGGTAACCTCACCTTACATCCATCGGTCACCACATACTCTAAACAAAACCGGAGTTTTGGAAACAGAATCAAAATCAGACATTCTACAGGAAAATCCAGCGCAAAGTCAATAACGGTCCACAATCAGCGTATGCCAAGCCAACATAGAGCGAATACTCACCAAAATGTTCAAATCAATCCCCAGGCAAGCGAGAAATGAAGAAATATATCGGAAGAAACGACAACAGTTGTTATCGCTTCAGCGACAGAAAAAAAATCTGGCTGGAGAGATAGATTGGTTCATACGCCCGCCACCCAGCGGCGGGTAAGGTAGACCACCTGACCTACCTGTCGCGTGTGCCGCGAGATTTGAAATTCTGTCGGAACGTCGGAAGGGAACTATAGCTAAGTATATATCTGGCAGCGGGAGTTCATGTACAAAAAATGCAATTTACTTTTTAAAATCACAATATTTTAAAGTAAATTGTATTTTTCCTAACCATACAAACCTGAAGTCCTCTACTTTAGGAATTACTTTATGGGAAAGCTGGAATAAGGCCGTTAATTTCTTGAACAAAATGGTTAGGCAGTAAATAGGGCCTGGTAGGCGGGTCAATACTCCACTTTGCCTTTTGGCCCAGGTTTCAGATTGAGGGGTGGCAAAAGGTGGGCATTAATGTATATGATTTCAGGTTTGTATAGTTAGGAAAAATACAATTCACTTTCAAAAATTGTGATTTGTTCCTACACAGCATACAAACCCTCGGTCCTTTACATTAGGAACTCACTGATTGGTGGGAGGCGTGCCTGGCTCTGACAGAATGATTGGCGTATACTAAGAGCTGCATGATCAAGAGTCAGACTTCTGGGAATTTGCAAAAGTGAGGAATCTAGGGAAATGCACATTATGATTTTATTTTAGGGGTTAATAGCTATAGGTAGGTCTAATGGTTCCTTTGATAATCAGCAGAACATACTTTACTTTGGTAAAACAACCATTGCAAAGTAAATGAAAATGAAAAGAACCACATATTAACAGACTTTTCAAAACCATTGCCAACCAATAAGCTTCAAAGAATGGTTGTCATATAGCATAACCAGTGAGCAGGACTTAGCTGCAAAGCTAAGTGGACTTTGCTACCTAGCTATAATATCATTCACAATAGTTAGTAAGGACCCTGTATCCTAGGCAAGGTTAGGCTAGGTGTGGCTGGTTAGTCATTTAATAACAAAATAAACATCTACAACATTCAAAGCACACATTAAAACAAGAGGAAATTACATTTTTGGGCTTTTACATTGCATGGAACCAGCGGTTATTCAGCAACAGGTCCAACGCCTTTACGTGACTTCTGAACCACTTCGAGAGTGAACTTCTAGTAGGTAGTAGTAGCCCTATCACCAGAAATACACATCTCTAACACCTCAGTGGAATGCCCGAGAATCGAACTCGCGACCACTGAGGTGGCACGCCAAGACCATACCGATCACTCCACTGGGCGTTTATGGAAGATTTGGTTTGGATATGCTCGGACTTCCTCCTGGCCTAGGCCTTCTAACCTAGTAGGTATTTCACTCGGCCTTACTTCGGTATACTAAGCTACCTAGGTACATTACCCTTGCTTACTTCAACTAACTAGTAGTATCTAGCCTAGGTACCTATACCTACTACTAGTAGCTAGTAGTAGCCAAATAGTAGCCTACTTAACAGAAGTTTCCTATGGGCCTTAGTATAGCCTAATGTGCACTAGTTCGCCATTGTTAAACAGAGGGGACATAAACTAGCCTAGATAATGTCAGAAAATTGTTTTACATTCGTACTCTAGACTTTAGGATGGTTTCAAATGTAACATACCTAGCTAGGTAGTAGTAGTAGCTAAACCAAATTAATCTGCTACCTTTATATTACCTAAATTACATTATTTTCTCCTTTTCACACGTGCTAAAGGTATCGTTATTAGGTAGAACACGTTTTTCTTGCACATATTTTATCAGATTCTATCGTCGTCAGTTCAAACCTTGACATTGTCAAACTAAGTGACAGGTAGACGAGAATGAAAATCAAACTGAATACCGATATGCTTTAAAAGTAGTAGTAGTGAAGAGAGTCAAATATAAACCGGCTCCCTTTCTCGTTCATGTTTGCCTAACACTGCGCTTGTTTAGGTTTTATTATTATTTTTTTGAGGTCCCTAATTCTTTTGACATTGCTTCTCAGTCTCAATTTAATTTTTAGATAAATCCGTGGCGAAGTAAAATATTAGCTATATGTACATTTTTATATTCCGGTAAGGGTGACGCATGAAACTATATCTGGTCCTACAAATGTTACATATTAGGTAAAAGAAAAAAAAAAAAAAAGTTAATAATACACCGAATTTTCATGCAACTCTTCACGTTGCAAACATTTAAATTCCCCCTTTAATCTTTTCCTGCCATCTGGATCTGGTGTGCCGATCAGTATTGTCTTTTCAGTGCTATCATACCCATAGTAGCCCATCACATGACCTTAGAATGCTTGTAAGACTAGCAGTACCTTATGCATTCCAAGACGTTGATTGTTAGATGAAGCTTATACTCTATCAACAAAACCTAGTGAGGAGAGATCCCCTATGTGCTTGCTCCACCTATCCTTTGATGTGGCCAAGAATAGAAGCATTTCCGGAGGCTGTGGTTAGCGTCTGTTCTTTGCAAATTAAATGTGAAGATTCTCTAAATTAAATAGTTATTAGTATTAGCGCCGTTCTAGGCCTGTGCAAAAAACATTTCATCTGAAGAAGACTTATTTTCATAAAACTCGTTCTGCTTGATTTTGGTATGTAATTGCAATGTAATGCATTCTGAGCATGTAACGAAAATAACACGTCTAGGCCTAGGAACAATTAATATCTTAATTAAAAGTGGGTACCATTTATGAGGGTAAAAACAACTATACTCTGTTTTTTTTTCATCTGTCCATCCGCCTGTGGTGTTTTTGTATGGTAACACTGCGTCCCGGGCTTTAGATAGTTACATTCAACGATTATAATAATATCCTGTTTCGAATATTAACGGTGTAATTCGCATACAGTAAATTATTAAAACACTTTTCAGTTGCAAATGTTCACCCAGATATCCTTTTATTTACCTAAAACTACACATAGCGTAACTATCTAAAGCCCAGGACGCAGTGTTGCCATACAAAAACACCACAGGCGGATGGACAGATGAAAAAAAACAGAGTATAGTGGGAGGTGTGATGCAAGTTAGTTAATTAGCAGAGAAGCAAAAATGACGGAAGGGGGTAAACAACCGGTCATGAAAATTGAAGTCAGATCGAATTCCAAGACTAGGCAGGTCAAACTGTCAGAAAAGGCCAAAGTAAAGGAAACAATAATGAAAAAAAAAAAACTCTAGAGGAGTGGCGTTTCCCTATTAGACATTAAAGAATGCTCAAAGGTAGGACTCGTAGATGACAACAATGAGCTGATAGATTTAGACCACGACGAAGTTTTTTTTAGCTACACCCAGAAGGACACAACAAGTGCTAGGGAGGACAATGTAAGGTCCAGCTAGGCCCAGAGGACGAAAGTGCCGAGTGCAATAAATGCACAAAAATGATTCTGCATTCTGTGCATATATAATAACACAGGCCTTAACAAGCCTCAAATGAAGAATTTCTTGAGATCGATAAAAATTACAGAAAAGGTAAAAGGCCTATATTGGTATTGAATGAGATGCTGTGAGGAAGAAAACTAGTATTGTAAGGACGACATTCGGGCAAATGTTCGCCCTTCCATTGTAAAAATCTGTATATCCACTTGTTTCCATGCTGTTTGTCTTTTATTATAGTTATTAGTGTCCGTCTCAGTAGAAATTATTGATTGATTTTCACTGCGTATTGCCGTCTGTCAGGTAATCGACAGACAGGAACTATGTTACTGTATTTGTATTCATGTGAAAACCAAATATATTCGCATGCCCATTTATTTTGTAAAGATATGTACGTCTACACTGCATGACATAATAAAGATGAAAGAACCACATCTATTCGAGAATGGCACTCTTAACATTATTTTATCTGATCTTGCTATGTTCTATTACGTAGTATCTGTGGTTTATGTCTTTTGACATAAACGTCAGTAGACGTTTTAGTAACGAAGTATAATTACTGTTTTAGTTATGATAATTCATTTGTCTTTATATATATGAAATTGTTCTTAGTGAATGTATTGCGCATATTACGTATGGTAAGAGTTGGTATCATTGGGTCTTGTTTGTGCCTCTCGCCAGAGAAGCCATTAGGAGAGGTCAAAAGATCGGGAGGGGAAAGGAAGGGCAGTAGTTCGCCCCTCTGAACGCTCCTTTGCGTGCCCCTCTAGGGGTGTGTGTGCGTATGTGCATAGTACACTGTATGGGCATGATATCGCCCAAAACTGTATTGACACACACCACCAATTAATTCACTAAATTTAATAAATATGTTGAAGTTGCACACTATTATATTTGGAATTTATTTTTGACAACGAACTTGATAATTAATTTAAAGTTTTTTATGTTCATAAAAACCTTGTACGTCAGTTCTGTTCTACATTCGTGGTAATTGAATAACTTGTCTCTTTTCCCCAACAAAACCCGAATGCAGGACGGAACGAACAGCTTCTTGGCTCAACTTTTAAGGTGACCTGTTATCTAGTGTTGTGTAGTGATGTGTGTGTGGATTTAGAAAGGGCGATTGCCCTGATTTTTTGAATTTTGTCGTAATTTGTTTCATTTGAGTGCCATTGATTTACAATTCCCCTTGAGTGATTAGTTCCATTTGTCACGTATATGTTATTACTCTTTGATATGTTTAACTTTTAGTTATTAAATTAATTTTAACTTTACATTTATCAAATGCGTTTCAATATCCTTCGATTTTATTTGATTTTTTCTGTGTTTCAGTTTTGTGGATGGTGAATATAAATTGATCTGATAAACCATTATTGTGTTCGTACTTTAAGGTTATGCAAATAACTTTTAGAAAAGAGATAGATAACACAGCGGTCCTCTAAGGTCTGAAAATCAACCCGTGAGCACTCGCAACATTTAGAGAGAGAGAGAGAGAGAGAGAGAGAGAGAGAGAGAGAGAGAGAGAGAGAGAGAGAGGCAGGCACGTACCTCTCGTCGTATCTCGTGTAGCGATTTATGATCTGAGTTCATGTCCACAAGGACTGCTCAGTAAGTGAAAGTACTTAATTGTGCTACTATTCATTAATGATATTGGTGTGTTAACCTCGTTAATAATGAATTGGGTTGAGAGATATCTCCCCGTAATTTAGAAATCGCAATGGGAGTTTTGTGGAGTTGTTACGTAAGGCTTTTAGCGGTTTTTGACCAAGTAACAACGTTAAGCATATAATACAGTCCACTATAAGTCCATCTTTTTCGCCACAGCTTCTCTCCCTTCTTGGTCCTTCGAACCGGATGTTTAAACACTTCCGAATTGGTTATTCTGGATACTGAACACATTATTTTGGACTTTGTTACTTGGAATCAGATCATTCTATATCACCATCGTTTGTTGTTGGATTGTTTACAGCCCCTTTCCCCTAGTTAGAGTCATTTTATGCTGGCACATAGTTTTTTGAACAACCACACACACACACACACACACACACACGACAACCTAAGATAAAGGGTCGACAACTAGGTGAGTGTCATTCTCCTTTTTTGAAGGTAGATGTGGTTCACATATAAGTATTGAGATGTAACGAACGATGTGTATTCTTCCGTCTCATTGCAATTTGACTTTTGAATAAGAGTTTTGTAATACGGTATTGACCATTATTATTTTTGTAGAACACAGATTGTTAACTTGAATGATTTTCTGTGTACCTATCAGTGTTTTTCGAGGAAGTGTTGTTACTTCGATATTATTGAGATTTATATTGTAATTGTTATTTTCAACTTTGTATGTTTTGTAAGGTGATTTTGCCTTAAAATTTTCACCATGGATGCAGACAATTGTAGTAATGCACTCATTTTGTATGAGGCTGCTATAAGTGAAATCGAACGACGTTTGAATGAGGTAAAACGTGTTGAACAGTTGTCTACAGCAGTAATTAAGCTGCGTTTAGGGTCCCTTCAGAAAGCAGCTGATTCACTACAGACAGCCGCTTCTGAATACTATATGGAGATTAAGGGTCGTGAATTAGTAAATGCTATAACGAGGACTAACGGTTACCTCTCTAGCGCGGACAACGAAATCTCCAAACTCACCGATCGGTTGGCAGCACCCACACCCGCGGCGTCCGCGCCCGCGCCCACACCTGTTAATCCGACACCTGCGGTACCTGCTACCCCTGGTATTCCACAACCTAAGTTGCCTCAAATTACGATGCCTACTTTTGATGGCAAAATTGAGCAATGGTACCCTTTTTGGACTGTTTTTAAAGAAGTTATTCATGATAGGCAGGACATGAATGATGTCATCAAGTTTACTGTGCTGACTAGTTATCTTAAGGGTAAAGCACGCGAAACCGTTGATGGTTTAGCTATAACTCCAGCTAATTATACTGCAGCGATATTCCTACTGAAAACTCGTTTTTTCAACGTTGGGAAATTAGAAGAGAACTTAAGAAATCGGCTATTAAGTTTACCGCACCCTAAGCATGATGCAGAGCAACTGATGGATTTCCTTATGAAATGGAATAGCATCGTTCATCAGTTAGACGCTTTACCAGGTATTACGAGCGGCGATTCTAATGAGAAAGCAATTATCAAGCGGTGTTTATCCAAGGAAACATTGCAAGCCTTGTCTAAGAGATATGATACTTGTGAACTCAGTGTAGATCAATTGAGAAAGGGCATTGAGAAATTAATTGAGCGTTTAGGTAGAAGTAAAATCCATAACCCTACGCCATCACCGTCCAACCCAGTTAAGAGTAGCAAGGATCGTAACACGAGTTCGAAAAACGAGCGTCAAGCTAATTCGCCTAGTAGTGCTTCCAGAACTAATGTTAAAAATACCCCTAAGAATATAACTCTTTCATGTTGTTTTTGTCAAGGCGAACACAGCGGTAAGGTCTGCACGAAATACAATACTTTAGAGACTAGAAGAGCTCGTATTAATGAATTACAACTATGCTTTGGTTGTTTAAGAAAGGGTCATCGTTTATTTGAATATAACAGTAAGAGTAAGACATGTTGTTTTAACTGCAATGGTAAACATCATACATTCCTATGTGCTAGACTATTACCTAATTCTACGAGCGTCAATGTAAATTCGTCTCAGCAACCTTCTAGCACCAAATCAGGTCGTAGTAGAGTTGATAATAAGCCTATAGAAACAGCTCAAGCGCAGCCTAGTTTCAGTACTAGCCAGAAATCCGCGGCCACGAGTAATCAGAGTAATTCTCAGAATAATGTTAACAGTAATCAAGTAACTGTGAAAAATGTCGCATCTCTTCGACCGACAGCGTTACCGACAGCCACCCTTCTGTTGAGTAATGATGGGAATCGGATCCCGGTTCGAGCATTTTTAGACAGCGGATCTCAAAGAACGTTCATTAACCCAGATGTGTTTGAGAAAATTGAACTTAGTGCCCATTATGAAAGCAAGTGGAACTGACATTAATTCCGTTTGGAGACAATGTTGAAACTAAAATTTTTGATGCAGTAAGAGTAATGGTTCAAGCAGGTACTAAACGTATCAAATTAAATGCTGTTGTTTGTAATCATGTTAACACTTCCATACACACACCTGGTCTACATAACGTGTATCTGCGATTGCAAGAACGAGGTGTTAAACTGGCAGATAAGAATATTGAATCAGATACCCTCAGTGATATAGGTTTGATTATTGGTGCTGATTATTATAATGCATTTGTGTAGTTGTCACGATCAAATATGAAATGATGGGTATGGTTTTTGCTTGGCGCGACCGGTGCTGTTTTATTTTTGGGTATTATACCCAATTGGGCTTGTAATGTTATCAGTGAAGATGAAAATGTAAGATCTTTAATAAGTACTCAGAGTATAGTTTGCTCGAGATTCACTGCTTCTGTAAATCCTCTTGACGGTGAGGATATTTCTAGACTGTGGTCATTACATACGATCGGCATCGGGAAGGATGCGCGATCCTATAACGATCAAGCAGCGATCGAACATTTCAATGAGGCTATTGTAAAGACTGATAATAAATAAACGATTGATTTGCCATTTAAGAGCGATGCCAGACCCCCTACGGGTTATAGAAAAGCTTTAGGTCAATTATATTCACTTAAGAGAACTTTTCAGTCTAAACCAGTCTTGTTTGATCAATATCAGTCTGTTTTAGATGAGTATGTTAAGTTAGGATTTATTGAGGAGGTAAAGTTAGAAGATAACTCCTTTGATCCAGTTGATGGCATTAATCATTATTTACCTCACCACCCAGTTTTCAAGGAATCTGCTACGACTCCAATTTGGATAGTTTTCAATGCAAGTAGTAAGGAGTCACACCATGCAAAGTCCCTCAATGATTGTTTACATGCGGGACCTAATCTGGCGACGAAATTGACAGATATGCTGCTGGAATTTCGTCAGAACAAATATGCTGTAGTAGCAGACATAAGTAAAGCTTTCCTTAGAATAGGAATTAATGAAAATCACAGAGATTTCACAAGATTCTTATGGTTTGCTGATAGAGATTTTAAGCATGTCAAGACTTTTAGATTTAAGGTTTTATTGTTTGGAGCTACTTGTTCACCTTTTCTGCTGAATCAGACAATACAGTATCATTAGCAAAACCATTCAGATCCCATCGCCAGCTCAGTCAATAAGTCCTTTTATGTGGATAACTTTATGAAAACTTATGAGAAATGTGAAGATTTAGAACTCGAGAGTAATAAGGTAAACCAAATTACGTTGGAAGCTAATATGCCTTTGGGAGAATGGGCTAGCAATTTGAGTTCATTTAATGATAAACATAGCCCAGATACTATCAACTTGAATGCAGTAAAACTACTCGGTCTCTTGTGGGATACCTGTAATGACTCGGTGTAAAGATGCCTTCTCAGATTGTTACATATTTGAATAATCTAGGAAATGTTTGTACTTTGACTAAGAGAAAGGTTGTGTCTCTCCTTTCAACCATCTTTGATCCTTTGGGAATATTACGCCCATAACAATCAAGGGAAAACTATTTGTGAAGAAATTGTAGGAACTGAAAACTGTCTGGGATGACGAACTGATGATGGATTTAAAGAAAGAGTTCGATGAATTGTTAAACCAACTCAGTTCTATTGAGGAAATCAAAGTCCCTAGATCTTGTTTTAATGAAGGAACTTGTAGCTTACATGTATTTGTTGATGCCTCTCATGTGGCTTATGGAGCCTGTGCGTATGTTGTTAGCAGTAAGCACACAAGTCACTTGCTAATTAGCAAGTCTCGAGTAGCTCCGAGCCCCCCACTCACTATCCCCCGTCAAGAATTACTTGCTTTGACTAAAGCTGTTAATTTGTTAGAGATTTTTGGGGATAAATTTTCAGATTGTACTGTTTGGAGTGACTCCCAAGTAGCGTTGAGTTGGGTATTTTGTGAAAGATCTAAAGAAGTGTTTGTAATCAACAGAGTAAAGGAAATCAAGGACTTGAAGTCCAGTCATAACATCAGGTTGCTATATGTCAAGAGCGAGGATAATCCTGCTGATTTAGTTACACGAGGTATTTCAATGTCTCTTTTGAGTAAGTCAGGTTTGTGGTTTCATGGCCCGACCTGGATTATTGACAAAAATAAGTTTCCAGAACAAGAGGATGTAGTTTACATAGAGTCTGTTAATGTAAATGAAATTATTGTAGAACCAGTTTTGAGAAACCCTGATTATGATGTACTTGTATTTAAATGTTCTGAGTTCTCCTCATTGAAACACGCATTAAGGATTGTAGGTAGATTGATCTTGTTTGGGAGAAAAATATTTCCTGATAAATTCAGGGAAAGTAATAATTTACTTGTCTTAATCAGAATCATGCAGCGTCAAGCTTTTCCAACGCTATATTATGGGTTACAAACCAGTTCTAGTGTTCCCTCTGAGTTAAGGAATCTTATCAGACAATTAGGACTTTATGTTGATGAAAGTGGTGTCATTCGGTGCCAAGGAAGACTTCATAATGCAGAATTGCCAGAATTCGCTAAGCATCCAGTATACGTCACCAGCCGACACCCCTTCTGGCAACTTATAGTGTCTCATTATCACAAAATCAACCTCTAAGTCTGCCTGTTTTTCCCCCATCACCACCCGAACGAGTTAAGCATCAAGTCCCTTTTTCCTGTGTTGGCGTCGACTATACGGGAAACATTAATGTGGCTGAAAATGAAGCTGAGAACGAGAAGGCGTATGTCTTGTTTACATGCGCTACGTCAAGAGCAGTTGCCCTAAATGTGTGCAAATCCATGAATGCACAAGAATTTCTGTTTGTTTTTAGACAATTCGCGGCAAGACACGGACTTCCGAAAGTTTTAATGAGTGATAATGTTCCAAACTTCATTGCAGCCAGTAAGTTTCTAAGAGATATCAGCGAAGAGCCCGAAGTAAGAAATTATCTGACGGATCATAATTTAGAATGGAAGTTCATAACACCCCGGTCACCTTGGAAAGGCGGCTTTTACGAGAGACTAATCGGAGTGGTGAAATCGTGCTTACAAAGGGCCCTGTACAGAAAAAGTGTCTCGTTTATACAACTCAATACCATCGTCGCCGAAGCCGAGAACATCATCAATAACAGGCCACTAACATATGTCAACGAAGATAACGCCGACATCGCGCTCACCCCTGCCAGACTCTTATACGGCAGAGCTATTACAGTGACTCCTCCTTTGAACAAGTTCGTCGACGTACCTTTCAATGAGAACGTCGAATTAAGGGAGAACTATGCAAGACTGTGTGAGACGATAAGAAAGTTTGAGAAATTGTGACTACTTGACTATTTGTCTTCTCTTAGAGAGAGGCACAGGAACATCGAGTCTTCAACCATCTGTCCATTAAGCATAGGAGATTTGGTCCTTGTAGTAAATGATAATTGTAAAAGACACAAGTACCCTTTGGGAATCATCGAGAAACTCCACGCAGGTCCTGATAATGTTATAAGGACAGTCGAGATAAAAACAAGCAAGTGGAAATTTTACGAGACCATTGAATCAAGTCATTCCACTCGAATGTAATGTCAGAGAGAAATCAACAACAGAAAGCGGACAGAATGAAGTAGGCGAGACCAGCGAGGCCTTAAACAAAACAACAAAGACGATGGAGAGGATCGAAACCAAGGACGTCGGAGGCGGCCTTAGAGTGTTGCGGAGGATGACCCTACGACCTCAACAGGTTCCCCGACCACCAGTGATGTCTGATCGGCGGCCCATGAGAACTGCTGCTAAGGCCGACGAACAAAGAAAACAGTTGATTCGAGAAGGAGCGTTATAACGACACTATACATGTGTTGTATGATTTTTTTGGTACGGGAGGGTGTGAGGAATTCCTCTCACAACGATTTTATTTTCTAATATTTTTTTGTATCCACTTGTTTCCATGCTATTTGTCTATTATTATAGTTATTAGTGTCCGTCTCATTAGAAATTATTGATTGATTTTCACTGCGTATTGCCGTCTGTCAGGTAATCGACAGACAGGAACTATGTTACTGTATTTGTATTCATGTGAAAACCAAATATATTCGCATGCCCATATATTTTGTAAAGATATGTACGTCTACATTGCATGACATAATAAGGATGAAAGAACCACATCTATTCGAGAATGACACTCTTAACATTATTTTATCTGATTTTGCTATGTTCTAGTACGTAGTATCTGTGGTGCGCTTAGCACCGAAAGATGGTTTTACACAAAGACGAAGTCTTTTGACATAAACGTCAGTAGACGTTTTAGTAACGAAGTATAATTACTGTTTTAGTTATGATAATTAATTTGTCATTATTATATATGAAATTGTTCTTGGTGAATGTATTGCGCATATTACGTATGGTAAGGTTGGTATCATTGGGGTCTTGTTTGTGCCTCTCGCCAGAGAAGCCATTAGAAGAGGATCAAAAGATCGGGAGGGGAAAGGATAAAGGGTAGTAGTTTCGCCCCTCTGAACGCTCCTTTGCGTGCCCCTCTAGGGGTAGGGTGTGTATGCGCATGTGCGTAGTCCACTGTATGGCATGATATCGCCCAAAACTGTATTGACACACACCACCAATTAATTCACTACATTTAATAAATATGTTGAAGTTTGCACAATATTATATTTGGAATTTATATTTTGACAACGAACTTGATAATTATTGTAAAGTTTTTTATGTTCATGAAAACCTTGTACGTCAGTTCTACATTCGTGGTAATTGAATAACTTGTCTCTTTTCCCCAACAAAACCCGAATGCAGGACGGAACGAACAGCAGCAGCTTCTTGGCACAACTTTTGAGGTGACCTGTTATCTAGTGTTGTGTAGTGATGTGTGTGGATTTAGAAAGGGCGATTGCCCTGATTCTTTGAATTTTTTCGTAATTTGTTTCATTTGAGTGCCATTGATTTACAATTCCCCTTGAGTGATTAATTTCATTTGTCACTTATATGTTATTACTCTTTGATATGTTTTTAACTTTTTAGTTATTAAATTAATTTTAACTTTACATTTATCAAATGCGTTTCAATATCCTTCGATTTTATTTCATTTTTCCCATGTTTCAGTTTTGTGGATGGTGAATATAAATTGATCTGATAAACCATTATTGTGTTCGTACTTTAAGGTTATGCAAATAACTTTTAGAAAAGAGATAGATAACACAGCGGTCCTCTAAGGTCTGAAAATCAACCCGTGAGCACTCGCAACAATTAGAGAGAGAGAGAGAGAGGGGGGGGGGGGCACGTACCTCTCGTCGTATCTCGTGTAGCGATTTATGATCTGAGTTCATGTCTACAAGGACTGCTCAGTAAGTGAAAGTACTTAATTGTGCTACTATTCATTAATGATATTGGTGTGTTAACCTCGTTAATAATGAATTGGGTTGAGAGATATCTCCCCGTAATTTAGAAACTCGTGTGTGCATGACGGACACTTGCTCTACGAGCAAGAGCCCGTGCTGGCACAAGGCCAGCTTAATCTTAAATAACAACAACCGAATAAAACCGGAGACGTAACACGTTACGTCATCCTTGCGCCAATCACGTTATTATTAAGGTGCGTCCACACGGTCGAACAATGTCCGACGGACAAACATTGTTACCGTATCGTAGGCGAAGCAGGATGACGTCATAAGCGTTGAAACGATGGAAGTCGATCTGGCAACAAACAGTGGTACCAGATGAGGTTGTATACCACTGATTTTACTCTGCTCACAAGGCAAAGACCGGCAGACAATTGTTGATTGGTAACAATGTTTGTCCGTCGGACATTGTTCGACCGTGTGGACGCACCATTAGACACAACGGTATTTTCGCCGATCTTTTTTACTGATGCAGTGAAGCGTCGGACGTCTCCTGGCCCCCAGCTGGTGAACCTAACCTCCCTCTCCCGACGAGCAAGGCTTCCAGATGGTTCAAGAAGAAGCAAAAGAAAGCCCTGCAGACTATTTTTGACATCTCTGGCCCCTCGACTTCAGCACCGATTTCGACCGAATTCCTGACTTCACCCAAGTACAAGGCAGTAACAACGCAAGGCCAGACACGTCTTATGCAGCTGTTTTAGCCTTAGAGGACAAACACCCTGAAGCCAAACTCCATGCCAGACCTAACCTTAAAAAGGGGAATTCATTCATTTCCCCGAAGGACCAACGATCTGCCGAGCTCCTTATCAACGATCCCTCTGCCTTCTGCTGGATTCCTGCTGAGAAAACTATGAATGGGGTATGATTTGCAAAGTCCCAACCGTACATAACTATCGAAAGAATCTTGCAAGTACCCAACATTCTGAGTGCAACAAGATGCACTATAAAGGACATGGAGACGACAGAGGAAACCTTGAAGGTGGAATCCACTTTCAAGGGAAAGATCCCACCCTTTATAGATCTTGGAATCCTCGGTACTTATGTCGCTGTTGGGGTGGGGTTGATTTTTCCCCACCATGACATTAAGATATACGAGAATAAGAATACTATTAGTATACATATGCACTGTTGTCAGTCTTCTTGCCTGGAGACAGGGGTCAGAGAATGGTACTGTATCATAGTTGACACGGTGGGTATGAAGACTAATGACCTTTACGCTGCCTGGGAATTAGGGTAAGCCTGTCCTACCTGCTATTACATGATATTCCTTGTGTGTATGGGTCTTATTACTGATGAGGCCAGGTGATGTCTTCCCACTGGGAGGCAATTGAAGTGCTGATTTCCATTTTAGGGGTATTGAAGAAAATTCCTGGTACTCAGCTTGTTTCTTTATTACTCATTACATCATGCCAAATTTCTCCCAGGCCTAGTCTCCTGGACTAGATCCTTGCAAAGGATAGATAATCATTTGTATTAATAATTTGGTAAAATAGCCAAACTGAAGGGTGGACCGGTTGCGTCCTTCTCACACAAGAGCATTCGTGATTCTTTCATGGTTCTTTCTAGTGTTACCAAAAGCAGACGAACGATTCAGGGCAGCGCTCCCATACTCAAAGTGACAGAAAAAATAAAACAAGGGACTGGCTACACTGCCACGTACTCGTGTCCTCAACAAAAACGAAAACATTTCACAGTTCCAATCACTTTTACAACAACAGTGTAAAGATATTAGAGGAGGATGATGAATCAATTCCTAAATAAATCACTAATAATTAAAGGAATATTTTTTCCCATTTCAAAGCTTTTCCCTCGGGGAAGAATTGATTCATGTCCACTCTAATATCAAGGACAACTTTTCCTAACAGAACCCAACAGCTCCTTAGATGGGTCTGCGACTGTGGAAAAACAGGTCTTGTACAGTAGAAACAAGCAACGATCTCGACTAGAAACTAAAGGGGCTCTTGCAACAACATAACACAAGGATATACTTGAGTACTAAATGGGGACACTACCCTATAGGTGTGCGTTCAATACAGCTTTCCTAATAGCTTTGTCTAGTCTAATACTGGGGTTGGATTGACTCCACTTACACAGGATGTCACATCACTCTGTAACAAAGAGTTCTCCACATTTGAAGACAGAATTTACTCCTATTGAGGCGTCCTAATGATTATCAAACTCACCAGAGCTAATGGGTAGAAACGACTCTAAACTTGAATCTCAAAGGGGTTTGGAAAGTGGTGTACTCTATCCTCCAAGATGTACCAAACCAGTACCACAAGAGCAAAACTGACAATTTTGATTTTTCCCCACCATGACATTAAGATATACGAGAATAAGAATATTATCAATATACATATGCACTGTTGTCAGTCTTCTTGCCTGGAGACAGGGGTCAGAGAATGGTACTGTATCATAGTTGACACGGTGGGTATGAAGACTAATGACCTTTACGCTGCCTGGGAATTAGGGTAAGCCTGTCCTACCTGCTATTACATGATATTCCTTGTGTGTATGGGTCTTATTACTGATGAGGCCAGGTGATGTCTTCCCACTGGGAGGCAATTGAAGTGCTGATTTCCATTTTAGGGGTATTGAAGAAAATTCCTGGTACTCAGCTTGTTTCTTTATTACTCATTACATCATGCCAAATTTCTCCCAGGCCTAGTCTCCTGGACTAGATCCTTGCAAAGGATAGATAATCATTTGTATTAATAATTTGGTAAAATAGCCAAACTGAAGGGTGGACCGGTTGCGTCCTTCTCACACAAGAGCATTCGTGATTCTTTCATGGTTCTTTCTAGTGTTACCAAAAGCAGACGAACGATTCAGGGCAGCGCTCCCATACTCAAAGTGACAGAAAAAATAAAACAAGGGACTGGCTACACTGCCACGTACTCGTGTCCTCAACAAAAACGAAAACATTTCACAGTTCCAATCACTTTTACAACAACAGTGTAAAGATATTAGAGGAGGATGATGAATCAATTCCTAAATAAATCACTAATAATTAAAGGAATATTTTTCCCATTACACTTATCGAACGGAAGCCTTTATTCCCAAACCTCTGAGGTGCTTCAAGTGTCAGAGGTACGGACATCACAAGAGAGTAATGTACTTCCCATCACGTCTGCGGATATGTAGCCAACGACACGAGACTGAAGTATGCCTTCAACACTTTAAAGCAAAGGGCCACACTGTTGCCCGATGCTCCAACTGCCACCAGTCGCGCCACGCATGGTTAAGGGATGCCCTGTCAGACTGGAAAAGATCTGGAGGTTGAAGGGCATTTCCCCACCGCCTACAAGACCTCGAGAACGACAGCCATCACCCCCAAGACGACCTTCAATCGAGCCAAGGATTGATCCAAGGACCAATCTACCTCCTCCACCACAAACGCCTCAACCTTCCAAACAACGTACTAAATCCCGCCATTATACCCCCAACCCCTCATCCTTTCCTTCCCTCCAACTTCCAGCTCCCAAACCCCTTCTAACCCCCCACCCCGACCCATCCCCTAGTTCATTCCCCCAACCCCTGCACCGCCGACGACGCTGATTCCTGCTCGTGTTGAAGCAGGAACCCAGACAGAAGCTCTGGTTGAAGACATGCAGATCGAGACACCGTCTGTAGCTCCCGTTTTGCATGCCGAAGCAGCAACACAAACTGATGATTTCATAGTCAAGAAGGACAATAAAACTCAGACCTGGAAACCACGACTGAAAAACGTCAACGTTGGTAACGACTACCCTCTCGTAAGAGACTACACAAGCAGGAAGCTCCTTAAGACCGAGGAATTTCAAGCTCTCTTACACAAGGCGTGCACCAGTGGTGGCGCTTATAGTGTTGATGAAGAAATTTATTCACTAGTCTACCGCGACGCCCTCGAATTCCAGATCAGCCTCCCAGATGATCTCCTCAAAACCCCATATCGTTTCCGAGAAATGCCAGTGACATCGCCTCCGAACAAGAATTACAGCTATTAGCAGTAACTGCTTTTTCTATTACTAAATCCTCCTTTCCACTCCGTTTTTAGGCCGCCTCACGTCTAACGACCGAATATTTCAACTGTCATTCTAACTACCGCTTAAGTTATTGCTTACTTTTGTTTTACTATTTCTAAAACTGATAATATTTCGTTTTTCTTTCGTCGATCCCTATCGCAAACGATCGGCGTGTTTTTTCTATTATCGAATAATGAAATGTGGTACTTGAGCTCCATAGTTTTTTCCGTTATTCTTCGACGATAAATTTTTCGATTTCCTTACTGTCTATCTCTGACTCGCCAGGACTCGCTACTATCGATCTTTATCTTCTACTAACGGGTACCTAAGGGTTTAAAGGGGTTTATAACCTCGCCTGTTCACCTTTCCTTTCACTTGCAAATCATACCATTTCACCTTCATATACCATCGAGAATATAAATAAAGGCTCACCCCATATCCTTAAAAATCACCTTTCCACCTGCAAATATTCAAGTGACCTACGGGCTGCTCTTGAGCAAGAGCCCGTGCTGGCATAAGGCCAGCTTAATCTTAAACAACAACAACCGAATAAAACTACAGGCTGCTCTACGAGCAAGAGCCCGTGCTGGCACAAGGCCAGCTTAATCTCAGACAACAACCGAATAAAAATCACCTACGGGCTGCTCTTGAACAAGAGCCCGTGCTGACATAAAGCCAGTTTAATCTTAAACAACAACAACCGAATAAAGTTTACCCGTCAAAAGCACCGTTATTGTATCTTTACACATAATCCAGCTATGAGCTGCTCTAGGAGCAAGAGCCCGTGCCAACACAGGGGTGGCTTAATCTTTAACAACAGAATAAAGTTAGTACGCTCGCTCTCCTTGTCTTATAGTCGTCCTCACAGTATTTGTGTAGAATATAAGAGAGGCTACAGGGAAAAAGGGGCAACAAGTCAGGATGAGGAAATTGCTATGAGAAAGATGATGAAAAATCCCAGCTCATCAAGAACCTAGAAAGCAGGGTGTTTAATGGAATAAAAAGCGCAGAAAAAGTAAAAAAGGAGAATAAATCGATGGGAGAAGAACTACAGTAACTCAAAGAAGATTGCAGATCACAAAAAGAAGTTAGAAACAGCAATTTGAGAAATTGCTGAAAACAGGAGGACAGTTAGTAATCAATGGAGGCTCATAGACGACCTGAAAACCTAGTGAAGGCTGGAAAACAAAGATAAAGATAGTACAACCACTGAAAGGCCCACTAAAACAACGTCCAGACCAGTTGTTAACTCACCTAAGTCCTAACCCTGGTGACGAGCAATGCTTAAATACAGAAGCCCTGAACAGGGACCATGATCAACAGAAGGGTCTGAAAGAAAGCAAGGAATGAATGGAAAATCAAAGCGCACTTAAAGATAAGGATAAGCTAACAAGAGCAGAGTGCATGTTCTTTAAAAGAAAAAAAAAGAAGGAGGTCTTGTGAAATAGTTTCACGTTATCTAAGCCTTGATACTCTGGGGATGTTTTACTGAATATGAAGATCTCACCGGGTCCAAAAGACTGAAGCCTTTCAAAAATAAAATGAAAGATTTTCGTATTTTCTGAGTGTTATGATTGTGCGGACTTCACAGTTAATATGGAGTATACAGCATGATTCTTCAAATATCTCTGCAAACATGTGACTATTGTCAAAAGAATTTGCGGGTTTGGTGTAGTGGGACCGGGTAAGAGGCTGAGGCTGATAGGTTTTGACATGAAGACTGGCGTCTTTGATTAAACAAGATTCGCAAGTTGCGCAACCGAGGTGTAATGTCAGACGCATATTGGGGAAACACTCCAAATCTTCAAATTCATACCGAGTTTTCCTTCTTAATTTTTTTTCATGAAGTGCCTAACTAATCTTTAATAGTCAATCATTTCACTGCAGGACAATACGTCCAATGCTTCTGAACTTTATTAATAAAATGTTTAAGTTTACGTTATTAAAGTGTCTGTTAATAAGGAGTTGTTCAGTTAAGAAGAAATCATCAACAGAGCATTATCTTACATTAAATAATCCCTTTGCTTGTTTATGATTTACGTTAATTGATGTATTTATATTAACACTTTATGATATATTATTAGATTTTATATAAAATAATCTACTGTTCTGACGTAAATAAATATAATTTTATTAGCAAAACTACCCCATGTTGATCCGCAAATCATAGTATATGAATGTTTTGACGTTGTCTAATAGATGACACTATAGTTATCACAACTTTCGGAATATCCAAATTTCCCGCTAAACTATATAATAATTAGAGGCAAACTGTATCTCAATTGCCCGTGGCAGATACAAATGAGCTTAATTTTTGAGATGGTATAGTGAACATTAAATCCAGCCATCGGGGCAGTGTAATCTGAAGTGAATTCTGGAACTGCAGACGACGCCAAACAGCTGAATGACAACAACAAACATGGCTGGCGAAGTTGACCCGTCGTGCAATCCTGTGGATTTAATGGGCCAGGTACTTAGTATCACTTAAATCTAAATTTCTATTAGCGTTTTTTTTCTGTATGAGGCAAAGTGCAATCTTATAGTGTGACTGATATCCTCAGTTTATAATAAGTTGTGCCAACCTTGCTGCGGCTAGGCTACGCTTAGGCTAGGTATCCTGTGCATTTTAAGTTTAGCTTGACATAGCCACTACATTTTGTGGTAGTTTATCACAAATAGGTTTGGTTAAGGATACCTTTAGACATACAATCGAATATGAATGTAAACTGTTGGCTAACCCATTTTAAATTCCAAAAGTTGATCAAGAAAATGGAATCCCATTTGGAAACTAGGCTAGCTACAAGCTAGTGAGATAGGGTAAACAATCACGGACGATCCACCATCATCACGCTGGCCGGGTCTTACTCACTCGATATTTAATTGGTGAAACAAGAATACAATTACAACTCTAAGCATACCATTCAAAAGATTGAAACAACATTTTGTTGCCTATATTAGTGAAAGTATGAAACTTGTTATTCCCGGGGTCATGGTTTGAACTGAATTCATTTTTACCTTGTAATCGGTGGTTTTATCCTTACTGCCATCACAACTGAAACTCCGCAGTGCTTATTTGATTGTTATTATACACATTTTGGTCTTAATTCACTCCACATTGCACTTGAACCACGTTGCTGTTCCTGGTTCCTAAGCGCTCACTCCACAAACACAGTTACAAGCAGCAGACGACGACGCTGCAAAGTTTTATTCCTTTAATTGTTTACTTTAATCATTATTTAGTTCTTTACTTTGCTATTTCAAAATGTTTATTTAATTTATGTCTATTACCCCTTTTTTGCAACCAAATTACCCCGAAAAATTACAGATATTTCTGAAGTAGATACAATCCAATGTTTCTAATCTTGTCGTACATCTGGCTGCCAAAAACCATAGCGGAACAGACTATGGATAAGTGGGTAATAACATGTGGTGTTTTTTTTTTTCTAGCACTTTTCATTGATTTAAGTCTATATTAGTATTTTGATTTTTTAAATAACTGTATGCCAGAAATAAATGTAACCTTTAATGTTTGCATGCTAAGAATGGCAAAATCATCATTGCCACATTAGTGGAGCTTCACTCAATGTCGATGCATTATTATAAACTGTTTCCATGAATTCTAGTTGCCATAGTAATGCAATAATGATAAAATTGCTTTAATATCTATGTATATATACTTTCAATATATAGGCTAATTTCACCAATTTTCATGTTTTGTGTAGGCTAAGTCTTATACCCAGTTTGGAGGGTGAATACACCAATTGGCAACAGAGAGAGAGAGAGAGAGAGAAAGGAAGGAAGAAGGGGAGTTTTTGTCTCTTGGTACAAGGACAAGTGTCGTTATTCTTTACGATTAGTAATTCACAATACCCTTATAAATTATGGCACTGGGTGTAATGCACTATAGCAAAATCTCGTTCTGATACGAGTGTTCGTTACAGAAATATTGCCAAAAAACGTGCCTGCACTGTCTCTGAAACCCATAGTAGGTATGCTGCTTAGTGGTCAATCAAGTTTTTTGTTATCAAGTATTTTTTACAAGGTAACTATTGTATAAATTTGTATTTTTCTCAATCAAAACATATGTCCCTAAATGCTAACTTAACTCTTTTAATGACTTTCTGGTCATTGCAAATTCGGCCCCATTAATTTCTTATGGTGCGAAAACAGACAGAGGCCCAGGGACCGAAAGTGATTGCGTCATACTACGGCGGTAATCCGGCAGTAAAACATCTTCATATATCCAAAAAGTAAATAATAAAGATATATATGTGCATTACGATTATAACAATTACATGAATAGCTGATAACAATCTGCATGAATAACTGGTAAACTGTTCTGCAAAAAAGTTAAGTATAGCAATTCATCTACAAGAGGTACGAAAGTCAAGATGTCATGACGTCATAATACAGGACTTAAAAGAAAGTTCTGATTCCAAAAAATAATTACTTAAATTTGAGTCAGAATCAAGTTATTTTTTCAATAACGAATATTTTCAAATTAATCATCATAAATATGTAAAATATTGATGTTTTACTATTTATTTAAATAATTATCTAGTGCACACTTCGTCGTCATCTACCAAAACAGTTGTTTACTTAAAAACGTTGTGGCCATTGACTGTGTTCTGATTGTTGTGATGAAAGTGCCCCAGCATCTATGGTACAAGTGGTATGTGGATTTATCACAGGAAATGGGAAGTTTGTTGACACAAGCAACTCCACAAACATTGAGATGGCGTCAATCTTCTAAGATATTTAAGTGTAAGTAAAAATTTCGAAAGCGTTTTGGTGAGATTTGCACTGCGTTGGACACCCTTTTCACTACTCTCTGTTTAATGCTTTAAATTTGGCCTTAATTTCTAACTTTGGAGAAAATACTTACTTCGAAAGGAGAGTAGAGGTCTTTAGCTCCGTCTCTCACCAACAAGAAGTTGCGACTGATGCCCATCTCCGGTGTCAAGATGCGTTATAAGTATTTTTTCGGAGGGTGGCATGCTGTGATCGTTTGTGAGTTGAGCCAGACCATGCGGTTGTTTACCTTATGGTAAAACACTGCTGTGCCACCAGGCGACCACCTGTATGGTAGCGCGACCACTTTCCCAAAAATAACTTTAGCACTTTCCTCGATACCTCTATGGTGTTTATGCTTGCGACTGGGAAAACCTGGCGATTGTTGGGGAAGAAGAAGAAGAAGAGTGCGTTAAGTAACATTGAAATAGTTAAACACCAGAAAAAAGTTATGAATTGCATAAATTTATTACGTATTCATGATAATTATTTGAAAATAGTTTGTTGTAGTAAAAGTACCTGATTCCTTAGGACAAATTTCATCGTTTTTTTTGCTTTGAACATTGGCTATGTGTTGTTCGCAGCTTCCCTATCATTCTATCACTGTTGTCAATTGGTTTGTGTTTACTCTCCAAACTTGGGATAAGACTTTCATAAAACCGTGGAAAGAAGTGAATTTAGCATTTGTTCCGATACGTAATACAAACCCTCGGTCCTTTAACAATAGGAAGTAGCTAGCGGCAGCTGGAACGGTCGTAAGCTTCTGAACAAGGGAGAACGGTAGTTAACTGCTTGTCCGATCGTCGCGCGCCGCGCGACTGGGAGTAAACAAATCACTTTTGCTTTCGGCCGTGTGTGGGAAGGACGTGTTCGCCATCGCTCTGCCCGCCTTGTCGTTCGCGTTTGAGTTTGAGTATTTGTTTTCTCTTTCTGTATAAATCAGGAGTGATTGTAAGTACTTTTGACAATTCTATTGATTCTTGCAATGAGTGAATTGGAAGAGATTGAAATATCACCACGCCCTCCAGTCGCCCGTAGAGTGTGTCCCGGGCTGGAGGGGCGTAGATGTGGGGAGGGTTCAGGTCATTCGCTTGATGTGGGACTCCCAAACGGAGGTTTGGTACTCGTTGCCGGGGGGCGAGAGTTGCTCCCGCAAACGAACCTTGTGTTACTTGTATGAATTGGTCCGAGGCGCAGTGGGTGCTGTACGAGGGCAGGAAGAGACTTAGGCCGACCAAGAAGTCATCGGAAAGTCCAGTGACTCCTTTGGTGACGGACACTTCGTCCTCTTTCCTGCCTCCCGGCCAGCCCCACGTTTCGCGCCTTCCCCTGCGGGGGGGGGTAGCGGAGTCCTTTTCCTCTCTCGATCCGTCGAGTGTGGAGGAGGGCGCCCGCTACCCGGACGTACAGCTGTACTCGGGGTCTTCCGTCCGCTCTGGGGGGGGTGTGTCGCCCCCCAGGTGCGAGGGAGCCCCTCCAATTAACCCGACTGTTGCTTCCGCAGGTGTGCCATCAGCGAAGGACGACTTGGGACAGGTGTGGGAGTCGCTGGGACTGCAGGGAGTGCCCAGCATCCAAGGGTTGCTTCAGCGGTTGACGGGGTCGGCGGTGGTCACTCATGGTGCGGTGACCACAACCACTACCTCAATAACGACACCAGCGTATGAGATGCCACCACATCTGGTATATACGCCCCATATAATGTCGGTGACACCCACGGTGGCTGTACAAAAACCCATTGCTGCCGGTGTCAAAGAGGACGGTGCCACCACCACCTGGATTTTTTTCCTTTGCCGACCCCGGACTTCCGCTGACCCCAAGAGTACCCCCCTGGACCTGCCGCCAGTGCCAAGGATGACGGTGACTGTCGACAGGACGCCTGGCTCTCCCGTGGTACCTGCCGTGCCTGCCGTACCTGTTTCCGTTCCAGCCACTCTTTCCCTTTCAGATCGGCCTGCACTTTCTCTTTCAGATGTTCCTGCCGTTCCTGCTGTTCCCGGACCTGTTCCTGTTGTTCCTGCTGCTGGTGTTGCTGTCACAGGCTCAGGTCTTTCCGGACAGGTGCAGTCGGGCCCTGTTGCTTCGGCAACTGCCCCGGCTCCCTCCTGGATGGAAGACCTGACGTCTGTTCTGTGGAGCCTGGCGAAGAAGAAGAGGAAGAGGAAGAAGGTGTCGTCGTCGTCTTCATCGTCTTCTTCGTCGTCTGCTGCCTCTCCTTCCCCTTCGACTTCTAAGGCTAAACAGCCGAAGAAGAAGAAGGCTGCCTCCTCCCCCCCTAAGAAGACTCCTTCGGGATCTTCTAAGGGCCCGGCTCGCTCAGGCGAGCTGGGGAGCTCTTCTGCTGGTCCTCCTGTTCCTTCGGGAACGGGGCCCGTCGCTTCTTCTGCAAAGAAGAAGTCGTCGGGGACCAGAGGTGCATCAGCCTCGCTGGTGGCCGTCCTCCACCTCGGTGCTAGTGGTTCTGCCGCTAAACCAGGTTCCGTCTCGGCCGCTTCTCGTTCGCGAGAAGCACCGACCGTGGACGCTCTTCCAAAGAGGATTCCGTCCAGCCAAAGTTTTTGACGTCCGAGTTCGCTCGCCGTCAAGACAGCGGACGCGATGCAGAAGGACTGGCGAGAGTCGTGCACATCGACTCTCGCCAGGCCAGTGGACGCTCTCGCAGCGATCAACTGGCTGCTCGGGCTGACGTGACTGGTACGCTGACCGGACCACGGGTTTGAGGCGAGGAAGGAGTCCCCACGGCTGCCGGTACCAGCCACGGCTGGTACCAGCGGTTTGACGCGCCGAGAGGACGCTGGCCGTTCTCGACGCGAAAGGGAGCCTAGCAGGCGTCACCCGTGGCCGCCGCTCCCGAGGGGACCAGGGCGGAGACGGTGACCAGTCGGCAGCTCGCCTGACGCTAGAGATCGGTCTCGACGTTATTCTCGCCGAGCCAATCGCCCCGAGCGAGCGGCGACGCTAGGCCTACTGCTCGAACCGTCACCGCGTTGACGACATCAGCAGCCCTCCACGCGACCGCTGGGCCTGCCAGCGAGCGAGGGGGGAGCGTCAGGTCTGCCTCTCCCATACCTTCAACCTCCTCGGGCTATACCGGGAGGAGCTAGGTACCGAGGAGCGATCACGAGAGTGCGCCGCTCGTGACCCAGCTATGACGCCGTACGGCTCAGGGCACGGTCCTTTAGGGACCGACCAGACGTACGCGCAAGTAGTTGGAGGCGACCGTCAGGGGTCTGTCGCTGTTCCTCCTTCTGAAGGAGGAGTATCGAGGGATATGCTCTTGCTGGAGGGACTGGACGGTCCTACTCCACAAGACGCTGTGACGCCTGAGATACAGAGGAACTTCGCGGAAGTCATTAAGCTGATGCGTCTGCATAATGACCTCGCGGAAGGATCGCCGCTACCACCAGCAGAGCCCACGTCCCGGCTCGAGTCATTTTGGGGTCCCAAGAGGGAGCCCAAATGATGATGGGGTTGCCACGATCAGAGCTTGCGGACTCAGTCCTGGATCAGGTGGAGAATCTCGTCTCAGGGACGGGAGGACTCGCTAAAATCCGGGACGGTCCTCTAAGCTGCTTCCTCCTCCTCTACAGCGGCAGAGGCGATTCTACGTGCCATCGGAAGACCCGATACTGCCGAAACAGGTTAACCCGGAGTTATCGAGGCTGACTCCAGTGTGTCCCTGCAGCAGCTCCTGTCGGAGAACCTATGGTTCTCGCAGCAGGAGCACTTGCCCTGGAATCTACCGCTATGGCAGCATTCCAGGCAGTTTCCTGGTTGGATTTGTGGTCCCTCACAATATCCAAAGTAGCGGCCGGCTCTGGGAGTTCTGCTCTCGAAGACGACGCTTCTTTCAGGAGACTGTGCCAGTCTGGAGGAAGAGCATCTCTCACCTCGCCCATCAGACTGCTAACCTGTGGGGCCAACTTGGTTCTTAGGCGTAGGGACGCAGTCCTTACCCGAGTGACCAAGGGGGCCGGGCGTGAAGCGGCACTCGGGCTACGAAATGGACCTCTTAGGAGTTCCCCAGCTCTCTTTCCTGGAGAGATGGTGGACGCTGCGGTGGAACGGCGACGCACTGACGAGAGTGACCGCTTAGTCCACCAGGCAGTCTCGAAGGTTTCTGGGCAACCTCGAGTAACTGCGGCCAAACCAAAGAGCTTGGCTAGCGCTTCCACGGCGGCAAAGACGGTTGCACCGTCCAAACCCCGTGTGAAGACTCCAGTTGTTTCAACTTCTGCTAGAGGAGGCCGCAACCAGCCCCTCCTCCCAGCCCACCCTCCTTCCCCGAGGAGGTGCTGGAAAGAAGTCGAAACGAGGAGGGAAACGCTAGGGACGGCGTTCCCCCTCACCGCTGCCGGAACAGTGGGGGTGCCTGGCGAGCCATGGGGGGGTGGGGGGGGGGGGGCGAACTTGGCAGCGCTACGCGCCGAGAGAACTGGATAGTAGACGTCTTCGGAGGGATATCTACTACCCTTCGAGTCTCGGCCCCCCCTCATCTCCAAACCGGTCCATCTACAGACTTATGTCAAGGGATCAACAAAGGACAACGCTCTTCGACAGGAGATCAAGACCATGCTGGCGAAACGAGCTGTAGAAATCGTGGAGGACCAGTCACCGGGCTTTTACAGCCGCCTCTTCCTAGTGGAGAAGGCATCGGGGGGCTGGCGTCCGGTGATAGACCTCTCTCCCCTGAACCGCTTCGTTCGCACGACGCGGTTCACGATGGAGTCGGCACGCTCGGTGCTCGACTCGATCAGGGGGAACGATTTCATGCTTTCAGTGGACTTGAAGGACGCGTATTTTCAAATACCCATCCATCAGTCCTCCAGAAAGTACCTCCGCTTCATCTTCGACGGGACGGTGTACCAATTCAGGGCACTTTGTTTCGGTCTCTCAACCGCCCCACAGGTGTTCACGCGAGTGTTCACTCTGGTGTCGGCTTGGGCCCATTCGCACGGGATACGTCTTCTGAGGTATCTCGACGATTGGCTAGTCCTGGCGAGCTCCCGCTCGCAGTTGCTACAGGACAGAGATCGACTCCTCAAGTTTTGTCGCGATCTGGGGATCGTGATAAACTACGAGAAGTCCGATCTCGAACCCAAGCAGAAGATGAAGTACCTGGGTATGCTGATAGACACGGTAGCAGGGCAGGTCTTTCCCGCAGACTTGCGTATCAGCAAATTCAGGGAGGCAGCCGGCCGGTTCCTGTCGCGGCAGGAACAGGCAGCACAGCAATGGCAAGTCGTGATCGGCCATCTGTCGTCACTCGAGAAGTTAGTCCCTCACGGGCGTCTTCACCTGCGGTCTCTCCAGTGGAGGCTAAGGGAGAGTTGGTCTCAGGCCAAGGATCCTCCTTACTTTCCCGTGGCTATCACGGACAAGGTGAGGCAGGACCTAGCCTGGTGGCTCGACGACAGGAACCTCTTAAGAGGAGTGCACATACGCACTCCCCCCCCGGAGATGCTTCTGTTTTCAGACGCATCGACCGAGGGATGGGGCGCACACCTGGAGGAGTTGCTGACTGCAGGTGTGTGGGACCATCACGAAAAGCACCTTCACATCAATGTCCTGGAACTCAAGGCGGCGTTCAACGCTCTCCAAGAGTTTCAGGACCGCTTGGTGGGACACTCAGTGGTGTTGATGTGCGACAACACCACAGTAGTGGCATATGTCAACAAGCAGGGGGGGCTAGTGTCTCTTCCGCTCCATCAGTTGACGGTGCAGGTGCACGAGTGGGCCACGGCTCACTCGATAGAGCTGTCAGCACGCTACATTCCAGGGAAGAGGAATGTAGTAGCAGACAAGCTCAGCCGTCGGGATCAGGTGATAGGGACCGAATGGTCTCTACACCAAGACGTGGCGGAAAGGCTCTTCAACCTGTGGGGACGACCGGTCGTAGACCTGTTCGCCACCCGGCACAACAGAAAACTTCAGGTTTTCTTTTCAGCTGTGCCGGACCCATGGGCAGCTGCAGAGGACGCTCTCCAACACCCCTGGGACAACCTCTTCGCGTACGCCTTTCCTCCCTTCTGTCTGATTCGGAAAGTGATCAGTCGAGCGCTGGTCACTCCCAATCTCAGAATGATCCTGGTGGCTCCCAAACGGCCACAAGCCGTTTGGTATCCGGACTGCTGGCTCTTCTGCGGATGCACCGAGAGAGCTACCCACTTGGCACAACCTTCTAGCCCAGCCACACGTAGAACGGTACCACCAGGCAGTCCAGTCCCTTCAACTTCACGGCTGGCTGTTATCCACCATCTCTTGCGACGAGAGGCTTTTCTCGTAGCGCAGCAACAGAGATGGCTGGACACGTCAGACAGTCCTCTGCAGCTGTGTACCAGGGGAAGTGGGGCCGTCTTCTGTGGTTGGTGTCGTAGACAGGGTCTGTCTCCTCTCAGAGCCACTCTTCAGCAGGTAGCGGATTTCCTCGTGTTTCTTCGCCGAGAGAAGCTCCTCTCAGTACCCACAGTTAAGGGATATAGAGCCGCCCTGGCTCTCGTCCTAAAACTGAGGGGACTGGACATCTCGAATTCGTTCGAGATATCCTTGCTAATGAGGAGCTTCGAAAGGTCTTGCCCACCCAGGGAACTCAGGCCCCCTGCGTGGGATGTGACTCTCGTACTTAGGAGTTTGACTCGAAGACCCTTCGAGCACTCCGAGAGTCGTCAGACAGGGATCTGACTTCTCAAGACCCTCTTCTTGCTGGCCCTGGCATCGGCGAAGAGAGTAGGGGGAACTACATGGCCTTTCTTATGATGTTAAACATACCAGAGGCTGGGGATCTGTGACGCTCGATTTCGTCCCGAACTTCGTAGCTAAGACTCAGAATCCGTCGATCCCTGACGACAGGTTCGAGTCTTTCACGATCCCCTCCCTCCTGGAACTTCACCGATAATGATGCGGATGAGATGCTGCTTTGTCCTGTGAGGGCGCTACGGCGCTATCTGAAGAGAACTCGACATCTCAGGCCTGAGTGTCGACGCCTCTTCGTTAGCACTGGGGTCACCAAGAAAGAAGTTTCCAAGAACACGCTTTCTTTCTGGCTGCGTGAGGTGATCAGGAGAGCGTACGAAGCTGATGGTAGCGACGACATCCGTACGCTCCGACCGAGAGCCCACGAAGTCAGAGGTATCGGACCCTCCTTAGCGTTCCGTAAGAACTTCTCCGTGGCGCAGGTCCTGAAGGCAGGTGTCTGGGCCAACCAGACCACCTTCACGTCCTTCTACCTTCGGGATATTGCCCACAAGTCCTTGGATACCTTTTCCTTGGGACCTGTGGTGGCTGCTCAACACGTTGTGTAAGCTTACCCAGCACCCGAGCAGGCAGAACAGCATCGATTCCTGGTATGACTGGGAGAATGAATGCGTGAATGAGAGAGTGACTGGCTTCTCTTCACCTCTCTCACCTCTACCTGTGGGCAGAGGGATACGGTCGTTACCTTGCTGGAAGGGAGTCAGATGCAGGTAAGCTATTCAACAGAGCTACCATCCTACCTCTTTAACTAGAGATAGGAGTAAATATCCACCATTTCTCCAACAAGGGGGAGAAAGTGGATGCCAACATGAGACAAACCCATTACTTTACATTTGCTCATGTAAAGGAAAAAGTTCTTACAATGCTGGTACGAAGAGATACGCTTGCCTCTCTCTTAGTACTAGGCCCAGAGGTCTGACCATTGATCCTGCGGTGCACACCCCGATCAATCGGACAGAGGCTTGGATCCCTCCCTCGCTCTTACGACCAGGGAGCATTCCAGGGATGGACGAACACCAGTCCTGTTCATCAAAAAGACTCAGATTCCTCCCACCAAGAAGTGAGTCTTCCTATTGTAAAGGACACCGAGGGTTTGTATTACGTATCGGAACAAATGACAATTTGTCGAAAATTGCATTTTTCCTAACTATACAAACCTGAGGTCCTTTAACATGTAGTCCCTCCTCATGCCACCCCTCACTCTGCGTATTTTGCATGGGCCAAAAGCAAAAGTGATTTGTTTACCTCCCAGCTTACGACCGTTCCAGCTGCCGCTAGCTACTTCCTATTGTTAAAGGACCTCAGGTTTGTATAGTTAGGAAAAATGCAATTTTCGACAAATTGTCATATCTACGGTATTTGTAATATATAAACACAACTATTAGAGCAATTTTATCGTTATTGCATTACTATGACATCTAAAATTCATGGACACAGTTTGTAAAGGCATCGGCTTATGTGTCAAGTTCCACTAAATTGGCAACGATGACTTGCCATTCCTAGCACACAAACATTAAAGGTTACATTTGTTTCAGCCGTACAATTATTAAAAATTAAAAACAATTTATTTCAGCCATACATTTAAAAAAAAAAAAAGACCATCAATAGTAATATAGGCTTAATTAAAAGAAAAGTGCTAGCATAAAAGTACAAATTTTTTCATACTCAATTCACTAAAATGTCTGCTCGTAGATTCTGGCTGCCAGATGTACAACAAGGCTGAGAAATTATTCCATACATGGCTTTGCTGTAAACGCTCTCTCACTTATTTCAAGCAGAATTTGGAGTGAATTAAGAACAAAATGTTGTATTACAATCAAAGAAGCACTGTGGAGTTTCAGTTGTGATGGCAGTAAGGATAAAACCACCGATTACAAGGTAAAAATATATTTCATTTCAAAACATGACCTCAGGAATAAGATGTCTCATACTTTCACTAGTATAAGCAACAAAATGTTTTTATTTTGCAAAATCTTGAGTAATATCAATAAAACGTTACATATATACGCAAATATTGTTCAAATGCACGCTGGGAAGGACGTGGTCCAGATTGTAGAACCAAATTGCACACACAACCATCATATACCATTTTGGATTTAAAAACCGCCTTGAACATATATTTGTTTCGATACGAATACAAACCATTGGTCCTTTACAAAAGGAAGGTAACTAGCGGCAGCTGGAACGGTCATAAGCTTCGAACAAGGGAGTTCGGTAGTTAACTGCTTGTCCAACAGTGCGTGCACCGCGTGACTGGGAGGTGAAGAACCACTTTGCTTTCGGCCGCGTTGGTGGATGGACGTGATCTGCGTTTCTCTCTGCCCGCTTCTTCATCGTATGCTTTGTGTTTATTCTCAAACTTGGTTTGTTTGTGTGTGCAAGAATAACTGTAAGTACGTGTAGTTTCTTTTTTTGCCAATTATTTTGATATGGATCCTCGTGAATTGGAGTTGTCCCCGCGCCCCCCCATCAGCCGCAGAGTTTGCCCTGGTGTGGAAGGCCGTAAGTGTGGGGCCTTCCACTCCTTCCCTGAAGTAGATCCTCATTTATTATGTGCTCAGTGCCAGGGGCGTGAATGCTCTCAGGCAGAGCCCTGTAATGGTCGGAGGAGCAGTGGGTGCTGTATGAAGGTAGGAGGAAGCGTCGTAAGCCTGCCAAGGAGTCCTCAGAAAGCTCTCCGGCGATTCCCTTGGTCACAGACACGTTGTCTTCCTTCCTGCCGCCATCTCAGCTCCCGTGTATGGCTCCTTCCCCTTTGGGGGGGTTTCTCGTTCGTTCTCTTCGCCCGATCTGTCGAGCGTAGAGGAGGGAGTGA
>NC_061106.1:28922385-29000519 GCF_015104395.2 Macrobrachium nipponense
GTGGCCTTATCTGGCCTTGGCAGCAGCTGTTATTAAGACGTTGTTGTCCAGATGTTGTTGGAAATCCGGAAGAATAGTGATCTTGTTTGGTGTGGGTGCCTATTCGCTGGCGAGATTTCTCTCCTGACTGATAATGATGGAGCTGAAGAGCCTAAGGAAAAGGAACTGAACGAGAGAATTGCGGCCTTGCGAGAAGCCATCCAGTGCCAGAGGGAGCAGCGCGTGCACTTGGACAGGACAATAATTCTTCAGCTACAACAGAGGCTCGACTACCAAGAAGAGACGCAGAAGGCGGGCGGAAGGGAAGAACGCGTTCGTGAAATGCAGATCACTCAGGAGGTGTTGCAACAGCAGGCCTTGTAAGAGAGGGCTCACTCGCTCGAAGCTGGAACGATAAAGAGAAGAGGGAGAAACGGCAGCTGGAAGACAAGATGGCCGAAGAAAACCAGCATCTGAAGAACAACGTGAAGGAAATTGGTGAGAGGAAACGATGCCCTTTGTGAGAGGATAAGGGAACTGTTTGGGCAGTGGTCAGACGCAAACTGCCTGCTTGAGGGGCTCGAGAAACTCCTACGAATGAAGGAGAAAGACGTGCAGCTATAGATGGCAGAAGCGGCGCGTATAGCGAGGCTCATCCAGGAACAAAAAGACTCAAGCGAAAAGTGGGAATCCGACAGGAAAGACTTGGAGCTGAGGTTGCAGCGCATGCAGAAGGCTTTGGAGGACCTCTTGGAAGGAAAAGCTTGGACTCCGGTATAAAGTAGAAACAGCGAAACTCAAGAGGAACGAGCTGGCATGCCTTCTAGAGGAAGGAAATGCGCCTGGAGTTGCTGAAGAAGATGGCGTGTCCAGAGTGACGGAACGACCAGATGGATGATGAGGGTGGATGGCTGCGAGGAACGAAGGAGAAAATGGTGTGTGATTTGAAGAAGCTCCAGGAGAAATAAAGACGAATGGAGGAGAGCAAGTGAAAACTGCAGAAGCTTCTGTGGATCTTGAAGAAATGGCGTGATGAAGACTGCATTGGCCTCATTCAGACGGATTAGATGTGGAAATTTTGAGGAAGATGTTTAGTTTGTAATAAGTTTGTTTTGTTAATCCTTGAAGGAAATTGAACTAGAACCAAAATAAATATGTTGTGTTTTTCTAAAAGTTTTATTGATTCGTGGATGGAAGAGAAAAGGGGGGGAATATAGATACGGTGAAGAAAATAAGGGGATTTGTGTAGGTGCCGGGAGAAGAAACAGGATTACGAGAAGCCCCAAGAAAATTGAGAGGATTCAGTAGGATTAGTGGAGGTGCCAGAAGAAGATGGAGAGGATTGAGTAGGATTCGTGGAGTGCAAGGAAAAGAACTTGAAGATTCAGAGAATCCCCAGGAGAATTGAGATGATGCAGTGGCATATTCTGGTTGTAAGGTACAGAATAGCTATTACACTGGCAGGGACTGGCGGGCGAGGCCCGCCGAGCGTCCCGGGACGGGCGGGCAGGCGTCCGCTGAGCGTCCCGGGTATGTGCGGGCAGGCGTCCGCCGAGCGTCCCAGGACGGGCGGGCAGGCGTCCGCTGCGGGCGTCCGCCGAGCGTCCCGGGACGGGCGGGCAGAGCGTCGGTCCGCCCGCGTCCCTGGACGGCGGGCGGGCAGGCGTCCGCCGAGCGTCCCGGGACGGGCGGGCAGGCGTCCGCCGAGCGTCCCGGGACGGGCGGGGCAGGCGTCCGCGAGCGTAAATCCCGGGACGGGCGGGCAGGCGTCCGCCGAGCGTCCCGGGACGGGCGGGTGGCTGTCGCCGCCGAGCGTCCCGGGACGGGCGGGTCAG
The DNA here is from genome assembly GCF_015104395.2 of Macrobrachium nipponense. Taxonomy (NCBI): domain Eukaryota; kingdom Metazoa; phylum Arthropoda; class Malacostraca; order Decapoda; family Palaemonidae; genus Macrobrachium; species Macrobrachium nipponense. Next base: position 28,924,200 of record NC_061106.1, read on the forward strand.
GCGTCCGCCGAGCGTCCCGGGACGGGCGGGTGGCAGTCCGCGTACGCCGACGGGTCGGGCGGGCGGGCAGGCGTCCGCCGAGCGTCCCGGGAGGGGCGGGCAGGCGTCCGCCGAGCGTCCCGGGAGGGGCGGGCAGGCGTCCGACCGAGCGTCCCGAGAGGGGCGGGCAGGCGTCCGCCGAGCGTCCCGGGAGGGGCGGGCAGGCGTCGCCGAGCGTCCGGGAGGGGCGGGCAGGCGTCCGCCGAGCGTCCCGGGACGGGCGGGCAGGCGTCCGACCGAGCGTCCCGGGAGGGGCGGGCAGGCGTACCGCCGAGCGTCCCTGGACGGACTGCAGGCGTCCGCCGAGCGTCCCGGGAGGGGTGGGCGGGCCAGGCGTCCGCCGAGTGTCCCGGGACGGGCGGGCTGGCGTCCGCCGAGCGTCCCGGGACAGGCGGGCATGGCGTCCGCCGAGCGTCCCGGACGGCGGGCGGGCTGGCGTCCGCTGAGCGTCCCGGGCGGGACTGGCGGGCTGGCGTCCGCCGAGCGTCTCGGGACGGGCGGGCAGGCGTCCGCCGAGTGTCCGGGACGGGCGGGCAGGCGTCCGCCGAGCCGTCCCGGGACGGGCGGGCGGGCGGGCAGGCGTCCGCCGAGCGTCCCGGGACGGGCGGGCGGGCAGGCGTCCGCCGAGAGTCCCGGGGCACGGGCGGGCGGGCAGGCGTCCGCCGAGCGTCCCGGGACAGACGGGCGGGCAGGTGTCCGCCGAGCGTCCCGGGACGGACGGGCGGGCAGGCGTCCGCGAGCGTCCCCAGGATGGAGTCGGGCGGGCAGGCATCCACCGCGGGTTCCGGGACGGGCGGGCAGGCGTCCGCCGCGGGTCCCGGGGACGGGACGGGCACGCGTCTGCCGCGGGTCCCGGGACCGGGCGGGCGGGCACGCGTCCGCTGAGCGTCCTGGGATGGGCGGGCAGGCGGTCCGTCCGCGGCGGGTCCCGGGACGGCGGGCAGGTGTCCGCCGAGCGTCCCGGGACGGGCGGGCAGGCGTCCGCCGCTGGTCACGGGACTGGCGGGCAGACGTCCGCCGAGCGTCCCGGGACGGCGGGCAGGCGTCCGCCGAGCGTCCCGGGACGGGCGGGCAGGCGTCCGCCGAGCGTCCCGGGACGGACGGGCGGGCAGGCGTCCGCCGAGCGTCCCGGGACGGGCGGGCAGGCTTCCGCCGAGCGTCCCGGGACGGGCGTGCAGGCGAACGTCAGAGAACATGAATTTGATTAGGAAGAAGATTCTTATCTTAAAGATATACTTTACAATTATTATTGTTATTAATTCTTTTATCATGGGATAGGTATCAGTACCATTCATGTTTAATTATATATATTTATTTTAAATTACTACTCAGTGATGCTATTTTGATTTTTCGATGTTTTGGGTGCTTAAAGATATGTATAGGTGAGCCTATGAACTCACATATCTTCATGTTAATTCGTTATCAGTTAGTTTACATTATGGTAAGAAGTGACGTTCTAAGCTGTATCCTTTTTTTTACCACAGTGTTAATACAATATAGTAATATTTGTCCATAACAATTGTTGATAACATTAACTAATTATTCCCAATTCCATTTTTTTTCGTTTTTGTAGAGAGAAATGTTTCATTTGTAGTTTTTTCTTAATTATATATGTAAATTGTAAGATATTAATGACTATAAAGAAATCATACATAAATTCATTATTTTGTCAAATTATAAAAATGTGTTGAATATCAGAAACAGTGTGAGATAATAATTACGATAAAATCTACAATTTTGTACGATATTTTTTACTGAAAACCCATAATTTTGAGGAGCCAGAACGATAATTCCAATCCGAGAGTGTGGCAGCACTGGCTCAACTTTTGAGGTGACCTGTTATCTAGTGTTGTGTAGTGATGTGTGTGTGATTTAGAAAGGGCGATGCCCTGACTCTTTGAATTTTGTCGTAATTTGTTCCATTTGAGTGCCATTGATTTGCAATTCCCCTTTGAGTGATTAATTTCATTTGTCACGTTATATGTTATTACTCTTTGATATGTTTAACTTTTAGTTATTAATTAATTTTTTAACTTTAACTTTACATTTATCAAATGCGTTTCAATATCCTTCGATTTATTTATTTTTTCCTGTGTTTCAGTTTTGTGGATGGTGAATATAAATTGATCTGATAAACCATTATTGTGTTCGTACTTTAAGGTTATGCAAATAACTTTTAGAAAAGAGATAGATAACACAGCGGTCCTCTAAGGTCCGAAAATCAACCCGTGAGACACTCGCAACATTTAGAGAGAGAGAGAGAGAGAGAGAGAGAGAGAGAGAGAGGGGGGGGGGGGGGGGGGTGGGGGGGGGGGGCGGGCGGTGGCACGTACCTCTCGTCGTATCTCGTGTATCGATTTATGATCTGAGTTCATGTCTACAAAGACTGCTCAGTAAGTGAAAGTACTTAATTGTGCTACTATTCATTAATGATACTGGTGTGTTAACCTCGTTAATAATGAAATGGGTTGAGATATCTCCCTGTAATTTAGAAAACTGCAATGGGAGTTTTGTGGAGTTGTTACGTAAGGCTTTTAGCGGTTTTTGACCAAGTAACAACGTTAAGCATATAATACAGTCCACTATAAGTCCATATTTTTCGCCACAGCTTCTCTCCCTTCTTGTCCTTCGAACCGGATGTTTAAACACTTCCGAATTGGTTATTCTGGATACTGAACACATTATTTTGGACTTTGTTACTTGGAATCAGATCATTCTATATCACCATCGTTTGTTGTTGGATTGTTTACAGCCCCTTTCCCCTAGTTAGAGTCATTTTATGCTGGCACATAGTTTTTTGAACAACCACACACACGACAACGTAAGATAAAGGGTCGACAACTACATTCTCCTTTTTTGAAGGTAGATGTGGTTCACATATAAGTATTGAGATGTAACGAACGATGTGTATTCTTCCGTCTCATTGCAATTTGACTTTTGAATAAGAGTTTTGTAATACGGTATTGACCATTATTATTTTTGTAGAACACAGATTGTTAACTAATTTTTTTGAATGTTTCTGTGTATCAGTGTTTTTCGAGGAAGTATTTGTTACTTCGATATTATTGAAATTTATATTGTAATTGTTATTGTCAACTTTGTATGTTTTGTAAGGTGATTTTGCCTTAAAATTTTCACCATGGATGCAGACAATTGTAGTAATGCACTCATTTTGTATGAGGCTGCTATAAGTGAAATCGAACGACGTTTGAATGAGGTAAAACGTGTTGAACAGTTGTCTACAGCAGTAATTAAGCTGCGTTTAGGGTCCCTTCAGAAAGCAGCTGATTCACTACAGACAGCCGCTTCTGAATACTATATGGAGATTAAGGGTCGTGAATTAGTAAATGCTATAACGAGGACTAACGGTTACCTCTCTAGCGCGGACAACGAAATCTCCAAACTCACCGATCGGTTGGCAGCACCCCACACCGCGGCGTCCGCGCCCACACCTGTTTAATCCGACACCTGCGGTACCTGCTACCCCTGGTATTCCACAACCTAAGTTGCCTCAAATTACGATGCCTACTTTTGATGGCAAAATTGAGCAATGGTACCCTTTTTGGACTGTTTTTAAAGAAGTTATTCATGATAGGCAGGACATGAATGATGTCATCAAGTTTACTGTGCTGACTAGTTATCTTAAGGGTAAAGCACGCGAAACCGTTGATGGTTTAGCTATAACTCCAGCTAATTATACTGCAGCGATATTCCTACTGAAAACTCGTTTTTTCAACGTTGGGAAATTAGAAGAGAACTTAAGAAATCGGCTATTAAGTTTACCGCACCCTAAGCATGATGCAGAGCAACTGATGGATTTCCTTATGAAATGGAATAGCATCGTTCATCAGTTAGACGCTTTACCAGGTATTACGAGCGGCGATTCTAATGAGAAAGCAATTATCAAGCGGTGTTTATCCAAGGAAACATTGCAAGCCTTGTCTAAGAGATATGATACTTGTGAACTCAGTGTAGATCAATTGAGAAAGGGCATTGAGAAATTAATTGAGCGTTTAGGTAGAAGTAAAATCCATAACCCTACGCCATCACCGTCCAACCCAGTTAAGAGTAGCAAGGATCGTAACACGAGTTCGAAAAACGAGCGTCAAGCTAATTCGCCTAGTAGTGCTTCCAGAACTAATGTTAGAAATACCCCTAAGAATATAACTTTTTCATGTTGTTTTTGTCAAGGCGAACACAGCGGTAAGGTCTGCACGAAATACAATACTTTAGAGACTAGAAGAGCTCGTATTAATGAATTACAACTATGCTTTGGTTGTTTAAGAAAGGGTCATCGTTTATTTGAATATAACAGTAAGAGTAAGACATGTTGTTTTAACTGCAATGGTAAACATCATACATTCCTATGTGCTAGACTATTACCTAATTCTACGAGCGTCAATGTAAATTCGTCTCAGCAACCTTCTAGCACCAAATCAGGTCGTAGTAGAGTTGATAATAAGCCTATAGAAACAGCTCAATCGCAGCCTAGTTTCAGTACTAGCCAGAAATCCGCGGCCACGAGTAATCAGAGTAATTCTCAGAATAATGTTAACAGTAATCAAGTAACTGTGAAAAATGTCGCATCTCTTCGACCGACAGCGTTACCGACAGCCACCCTTCTGTTGAGTAATGATGGGAATCGGATCCCGGTTCGAGCATTTTTAGACAGCGGATCTCAAAGAACGTTCATTAACCCAGATGTTGTTGAGAAATTGAACTTAGTGCCCATTATGAAAGCAAGTGGAACTGACATTAATTCCGTTTGGAGACAATGTTGAAACTAAAATTTTTGATGCAGTAAGAGTAATGGTTCAAGCAGGTACTAAACGTATCAAATTAAATGCTGTTGTTTGTAATCATGTTAACACTTCCATACACACACCTGGTCTACATAACGTGTATCTGCGATTGCAAGAACGAGGTGTTAAACTGGCAGATAAGAATATTGAATCAGATACCCTCAGTGATATAGGTTTGATTATTGGTGCTGATTATTATAATGCATTTGTGTATTGTCACGATAAATATGATGATGTATGTTTGCTTGGCGCGCCGGTGCTGTTATTTTTGGTCCTATACCCAATTGGGCTTGTAATGTTATCAGTGAAGATGAAAATGTAAGATCTTTAATAAGTACTCAGAGTATAGTTTGCTCGAGATTCACTGCTTCTGTAAATCCTCTTGACGGTGAGGATATTTCTAGACTGTGGTCATTACATACGATCGGCATCGGGAAGGATGCGCGATCCTATAACGATCAAGCAGCGATCGAACATTTCAATGAGGCTATTGTAAAGACTGATAATAAATAAACGATTGATTTGCCATTTAAGAGCGATGCCAGACCCCCTACGGGTTATAGAAAAGCTTTAGGTCAATTATATTCACTTAAGAGAACTTTTCAGTCTAAACCAGTCTTGTTTGATCAATATCAGTCTGTTTTAGATGAGTGTGTTAAGTTAGGATTTATGATGGAGGTAAAGTTAGAATAACTCCTTTGATCCAGTTGATGGCATTAATCATTATTTACTCACCACCAGTTTTTCAAGGAATCTGCTACGACTCCAATTTGGATAGTTTCATGCAAGTAGTAAGGAGTCCACATGCAAAGTCCCTCAATGATTGTTTACATTGCGGGACCTAATCTGGCGACGAAATTGAAAGATGCTGCTGGAATTTCGTCAGAACAAATATGCTGTAGTAGCAGACATAAGTAAAGCTTTCCTTAGAATAGGAATTAATGAAAATCACAGAGATTTCACAGATTCTTGTGGTTTGCTGATAGAGATTTTAAGAATGTCAAGACTTTTAGATTTAAGGTTTTATTGTTTGGAGCTACTTGTTCACCTTTTCTGCTGAATCAGACAATACAGTATCATTAGCAAAACCATTCAGATCCCATCGCCAGCTCAGTAAAGAAGTCCTTTTATGTGGATAACTTTATGAAAACTTATGAGAAATGTGAAGATTAGAACTCGAGAGTAATAGGTAAACCAAATTATGTTGGAAGCTAATATGCCTTTGGGAGAATGGGCTAGCAATTTGAGTTCATTTAATGATAAACATAGCCCAGATACTATCAACTTGAATGCAGTAAAAACTACTCGGTCTCTTGTGGGATACCTGTAATGACTCAGAGTGTAAAGATGCCTTCTCAGATTGTTACATATTTGAATAATCTAGGAAATGTTTGTACTTTGACTAAGAGAAAGGTTTGTGTCTCTCCTTTCAACCATCTTTGATCCTTTGGGAATATTAACGCCCATAACAATCAAGGAAAACTTTTTGTGAAGAAATTGTGGGAACTGAAACTGACTGGGATGACGAACTGATGATGGATTTAAAGAAAGAGTTCGCTGAATTGTTAAACCAACTCAGTTCTATTGAGGAAATCAAAGTCCCTAGATCTTGTTTTAATGAAGGAACTTGTAGCTACATGTATTTGTTGATGCCTATCATGTGGCTTATGGAGCCTGTGCGTATGTTGTTAGCAGTAAGCACACAAGTCACTTGCTAATTAGTAAGTCTCGAGTAGCTCCGAGCCCCCCACTCTCTATCCCCAGTCAAGAATTACTTGCTTTGACTAAAGGCATGCGCCTAGCTGTTAATTTGTTAGAGATTTTGGGGATAAATTTTCAGATTGTACTGTTTGGAGTGACTCCCAAGTAGCGTTGAGTTGGGTATTTTATGAAAGATCTAAAGAAGTGTTTGTAATCAACAGAGTAAGGAAATCAAGGACTTGAAGTCCAGTCATAACATCAGGTTGCTATATGTCAAGAACGAGGATCCTGCTGATTTAGTTACACGAGGTATTTTCAATGTCTCTTTTTTGAGTAAGTCAGGTTGTGGTTTCATGGCCCGACCTGGATTATTGACAAAAATAAGTTTCCAGAACAAGAGGATGTAGTTTACATAGAGTCTGTTAATGTAAATGAAATTATTGTAGAACCAGTTTTGAGAAACCCTGATGATGATGTACTTGTATTTAAATGTTCTGAGTTTCTCCTCATTGAAACACGCACTAAGGTTGTATGGTAGATTGATCTTGTTTGGGAGAAGAATTTATTTCCTGATAAATTCAGGGAAAAGTAATAATTTACTTGTCTTAATCAGAATCATGCAGCGCCAAGCTTTTCCAAACGCTATATATGCGTTGACTAATGGGTTACAAAACCAGTTCTAGTGTTTCCCTCTGAGTTAAGGAATCTTATCAGACAATTAGGACTTTATGTGATGAAAGTGGTGTCATTCGGTGCCAAGGAAGACTTCATAATGCAGAATTGCCAGAATTCGCTAAGCATCCAGTATACGTCGCCAGCCGACACCCTTATGGCAACTTACAGTGTCTCATTATCACATTACTCAACTTGCACTGCAACGCGAATACACTTGTGGTTATATTGAGACAACTGTTTTGGGCTGGAAAAATGAGACAGTCCGTTTAAGAAGATCCTGAAAGAGTGCTTATTGTGTAAGAAAGCACAAAATCAACCTCTAAGTCTGCCTGGATTTCCCCCATTACCACCCGAACGAGTTAAGCATCAAGTCCCTTTTTCCTGTGTTGGCGTCGACTATACGGGAAACATTAATGTGGCTGAAAATGAAGCTGAGAACGAGAAGGCGTATGTCTTGTTTACATGCGCTACGTCAAGAGCAGTTGCCCTATATGTGTGCAAATCCATGAATGCACAAAAATTTCTCTTTGTTTTTAGACAATTCGCGGCAAGACACGGACTTCCGAAAGTTTTAATAAGTGATAATGTGCCAAACTTCATTGCAGCCAGTAAGTTTCTAAGAGATATCAGCGAAGAGCCCGAAGTAAGAAATTATCTGACGGATCATAATTTAGAATGGAATTTTCATAACACCCCGGTCGTATCTTGGAAAGGCGGCTTTTACGAGATTAATCGGAGTGGTGAAATCGTGCTTACAAAGGGCCCTGTACAGAAAAAGTCTCGTTTATAGAACTCAATACCATCGTCGCCGAAGCCGAGAACATCATCAATAACAGGCCACTAACATATGTCAACGAAGATAACGCCGACATCGCGCTCACCCCTGCCAGACTCTTATACGGCAGAGCTATTACAGTGACTCCTCCTTTGAACAAGTTCGTCGACGTACCTTTCAATGAGAACGTCGAATTAAGGAGAACTATGCAAGACGGGTGTGGAGACGATAAGAAAGTTTGAGAAATTGTGACTACTTGACTATTTGTCTTCTCTTAGAGAGAGGCACAGGAACATCGAGTCTTCAACCATCTGTCCATTAAGCATAGGAGATTTGGTCCTTGTAGTAAATGATAAGTTGTAAAAAGACACAAGTACCCTTTGGGAATCATGAGAAACTCCACGCAGGTCCTGATAATGTTATAAGGACAGTCGAGATAAAAACCAAGCAAGTGGAAATTTTACGAGACCATTGAATCAAGTCATTCCACTCGAATGTAATGTCAGAGAGGAATCAACAACAGAAAGCGGACAGAATGAAGTAGGCGAGACCAGCGAGGCCTTAAACGAGGCTAGCCATATAAACAAAACAACAAAGACGATGGAGAGGATCGAAACCAAGGACGTCGGAGGCGGCCTTAGAGAGTTTTGCGGAGGATAGACCCTACGACCTCAACAGGTTCCCCACCACCAGTGATGTCTGATCGGCGGCCCATGAGAACTGCTGCTAAGGCCGACGAACAAAGAAAACAGTTGATTCGAGAAGGAGCGTTATAACGACACTATACATGTGTTGTATGATTTTTTTGGTACGGGAGGGTGTGAGGAATTCCTCTCACAACGATTTTATTTTCTAATATTTTTTTGTATCCACTTGTTTCCATGCTATTTGTCTATTATTATAGTTATTAGTGTCCGTCTCATTAGAAATTATTGATTGATTTTCACTGCGTATTGCCGTCTGTCAGGTAATCGACAGACAGGAACTATGTTACTGTATTTGTATTCATGTGAAAACCAAATATATTCGCATGCCCATATATTTTGTAAAGATATGTACGTCTACATTGCATGACATAATAAGGATGAAAGAACCACATCTATTCGAGAATGACACTCTTAACATTATTTTATCTGATTTTGCTATGTTCTAGTACGTAGTATCTGTGGTGCGCTTAGCACCGAAAGGATGGTTTTACACAAAGACGAAGTCTTTTGACATAAACGTCAGTAGACGTTTTAGTAACGAAGTATAATTACTGTTTTAGTTATGATAATTAATTTGTCATTATATATATGAAATTGTTCTTGGTGAATGTATTGCGCATATTACGTATGGTAAGGTTGGTATCATTGGGTCTTGTTTGTGCCTCTCGCCAGAGAAGCCATTAGGAGAGGTCAAAAGATCGGGAGGGGAAAGGAAGGGTAGTAGTTCGCCCCTCTGAACGCTCCTTTGCGTGCCCCTCTAGGGGTGTGTATGCGTATGTGCGTAGTCCACTGTATGGGCATGATATCGCCCAAAACTGTATTGACACACACCACCAATTAATTCACTACATTTAATAAATATGTTGAAGTTGCACACTATTATATTTGGAAGGTTTATTTTTGGACAACGAACTTGATTAATTATTGTAAAGTTTTTTTTATGTTCATGAAAACCTTGTAAGTCAGTTCTGCATTCGTGGTAATTGTATAACTTGTCTCTTTTCCCCAACAAAACCCGAATGCAGGACGGAACGAACAGCAGCAGCTTCTTGGCTCAACTTTGATTGGTGGACCTGTTATCTATATAGTGTTGTGTAGTGATGTGTGTGGATTTAGAAAGGGCGATTGCCCTGATTCTTTGAATTTTTTCGTAATTTGTTTCATTTGAGTGCCATTGATTTACAATTCCCCTTGAGTGATTAATTTCATTTGTCACTTATATGTTATTACTCTTTGATATGTTTAACTTTTAGTTATTAAATTAATTTAACTTTTACATTTATCAAATGCGTTCAATATCCTTCTTCGATTTTATTTCATTTTTTCTGTGTTTCAGTTTTGTGGATGGTGAATATAAATTGATCTGATAAACCATTATTGTGTTCGTACTTTAAGGTTATGCAAATAACTTTTAGAAAAGAGATAGATAACACAGCGGTCCTCTAAGGTCCGAAAATCAACCCGTGAGCACTCGCAACAATTAGAGAGAGAGAGAGCGGGGGGGGGGGGGGCACGTACCTCTCGTCGTATCTCGTGTTAGCGATTTATGATCTGAGTTGCATGTCCACAAGGACTGACTCAGTAAGTGAAAGTACTTAATTGTGCTACTATTCATTAATGATATTGGTGTGTTAACCTCGTTAATAATGAATTGGGTTGAGAGATATCTCCCCGTAATTTAGAAACTCGTGTGTGCATGACGGACACTTGCTCTACGAGCAAGAGCCCGTGCTGGCACAAGGCCAGCTTAATCTTAAATAACAACAACCGAATAAAACCGGAGACGTAACACGTTACGTCATCCTTGCGCCAATCACGTTATTATTAAGGTGTGTCACACGGTCGAACAATGTCCGACGGACAAACATGTTACCGTATCGTAGGCGAAGCAGGATGACGTCATAAGCGTTGAAACGATGGAAGTCGATCTGGCAACAAACAGTGGTACCAGATGAGGTTGTATACCACTGATTTTACTCTGCTCACAAGGCAAAGACCGGCAGACAATTGTTGATTGGTAACAATGTTTGTCCGTCGGACATTGTTCGACCGTGTGGACGCACCATTAGACACAACGGTATTTTCGCCGATCTTTTTTACTGATGGCAGTGAAGCGACGGACGTCTCCTGGCCCCCAGCTGGTGAACCTACCCTCTCCCGACGAGCAAGGCTTCCAGATGGTTCAGAAGAAGCGAAAGAAAGCCCTGCAGACCATTTTTGACATCTCTGGCCCCTCGACTTCAGCACCGATTTCGACCGAATTCCTGACTTTACCCAAGTACAAGGCAGTAACAACGCAAGGCCAGACGTCTTATGCAGCTGTTTTAGCCTTAGAGGACAAACACCCTGAAGCCAAACTCCATGCCAGACCTAACTTAAAAGGGGAATTCATTATTTCCCCGAAGGACCAACGATCTGCCGAGCTCCTTATCAACGATCCCTCCTGCCTTCTGCTGGATCCTGCTGAGAAAACTATGAAGGGGATGATTTGCAAAGTCCCCAAGTACATAACTATCGAAAGAATCTTGCAAGTACCCAACATTCTGAGTGCAACAAGATGCACTATAAAGGACATGGAGACGACAGAGGAAACCTTGAAGGAATGGAATCCACTTTCAAGGGAAAAATCCCACCCTTATAGATTTGGAATCCTCGGTATTTTCTTATGTCGCTGTGGGGTGGGGTTGATTTTTCCCCACCATGACATTAAGATATACGAGAATAAGAATACTGTTAGTATACATATGCACTGTTGTCAGTCTTCTTGCCTGGAGACAGGGGTCAGAGAATGGTACTGTATCATAGTTGACACGGTGGGTATGAAGACTAATGACCTTTACGCTGCCTGGGAATTAGGGTAAGCCTGTCCTACCTGCTATTACATGATATCCTTGTGTGATGGGTTCTTATTACTGATGAGGCCAGGTGATGTCTTCCCACTGGGAGGCAATTGAAGTGCTGATTTCCATTTTAGGGGTATTGAAGAAAATTCCTGGTACTCAGCTTGTTTCTTTATTACTCATTACATCATGCCAAATTTCTCCCAGGCCTAGTCTCCTGGACTAGATCCTTGCAAAGGATAGATAATCATTTGTATTAATAATTTGGTAAAATAGCCAAATTGAAGGGTGGACCGGTTGCGTCCTTCTCACACAAGAGCATTCGTGATTCTTTCATGGTTCTTTCTAGTGTTACCAAAAGCAGACGAACGATTCTGGGCAGCGCTCCCATACTCAAAGTGACAGAAAAAATAAAACAAGGGACTGGCTACACTGCCACGCACTTGTGTCCACAACAAAAACGAAAACATTTCACAGTTCCAATCACTTTTACAGCAGCAGTGTAAAGATATTAGAGGAGGATGATGAATCAATTCCTAAATAAATCACTAATAATTAAGGAATATTTTTCCCATTACAAAGCTTTTACCTCGGGGAAGAATTGATTCATGACCACTCTAATATCAAGGACAACTTTTCCTAACAGAACCAAACAGCTCCTTAGATGGGTCTGCGACTGTGGAAAAACAGGTCTTGTACAGTAGAAACAAGCAACGATCTCAACTAGAGACTAAAGGGGCTCTTGCAACAACATAACACAAGGATATACTTGAGTACTAAATGGGGACACTACCTTATAGGTGTGCGTTCAATATAGCTTTCCTAATAGCTTTGTCTAGCCTAATACTGGGGTTGGATTGACTCCACTTACACAGGATGTCACATCACTCTGCAACAAAAGAGTTCTCCACATGTGAAGACAGAATTTACTCCTATTGAGGCCTCCTAATGATTATCAACTCACCAGAGATATTGGCTAGAAACGACTCTAAACTTGAATCTCAAAGGGGTTTTGAAAGTGGTATACTCTATCCTCTAAGATGTACCAAACCAGTACTACATTAGCAAAACTCTGACAATTTCCTATAAGACAAAACCCATAAGACCACAATTGCATTCCCAACCAGGGCACTATGTGAACTATTGTACAAAATGTTTTACATTATTCCTTGGTTCATTACTTGGAATGTGAGACGTATGTGGTGTAGACATCATGGATGGTTGAGTGTTATTATGTTTGGGTGTTAAGTGTTGTATTGTCCCCTGTATGTCAACCAACTTCTGGTCCAAGTCATTGATTTGATTTGATAAATCTCCCACTTGAGACCAAACGTCCTGGTAGGATTGAGTGAAGCTCTTAACTGTCTGTAATGTTTGTTGTGTTTCTTGTTCTAATTGAATTAGATCAATATATGATTCATCAGTACCAGTCACCATTGTTACAATATTTCAAACACATATATAATCAAATAATAAAATGTAAACTACATCAAGAGACAATACCATACAATCCGTCCCTACAGAAATAATGAATATGCAGGTAAACAAGTCATGACCTTAATCAGGTAAAAATCAACACTATTGTATAAAGAAATGCATACAAAACATTATAAGTGACCTACATAATATATATGCACAGTGGGTATGGATCAATAGTTATTAGAATTATTTGTTTATTGAGTGTTCGTGTTCTGTTTAGGTTATTGGTAGTTGGGTAATTATAGACATTATTCATCCCTTTTGGGTAAAACTATGTTACCCAGTGATAATTTATGTTAATTGTGAATTAGTATTAATGGTTGTTTGCACTTGAGGGTAAACACAGCATATTGTTTTTCGTTTTGACGGTAAATCCTTTTCAAGTGTAAACAACCTAACTACTCTTTCGGAACTATCTGCTGGTGGTCTTGTTCTTTCGCAGTATTACGAAGTATTGAGGGAACCATCGCCAGTGGAAAAAACGCAGTTGGAAGAAGACCTTCTTACATGACGCAAGTCTTTTGGAATAAAAATTATTAGTTCGTCAGACCCTTATCCTATAATGGAGGGGTAATACATCTTTAATTTTCTCCGCCATCCCGCAGAAGATGAGACCAACCAGATGTGTTTTAACATCGACACTATCGTCACCGAATTCAGTAGAATGGTATTGGTAAGGTACATCATTGCGAAAATTATGCTGGTTTTCTAAAAGTGATTCCCTGTCAATTTATTTTTCTTGGATAATTATTCCCTTGCTCGATTCCCAGCAAATAAGCCCCTTGGATGTTGCTTTTTCAATACTCATAATTTATCACTTCTGTAACTTGGCGTTACCCATAAAGTTGTTAGCAGTTTTGGCACTTTGCGTTAAATTTTTGGCCAATGTTATCTTTAAGTCTAAGTTTCCAGGTTGTTAGGCCTGTTGTGGTTAGCGGTAGTCACATTTAGTATCGTCGACGGCAAATAATCTTTTACTTCATTGGCACAAAATCTAAATTTTAAACCTTGCTGACTATTATTAAGTTTATTGCTTGAGTTACTAGGTGATCTAAAAAATTTGTCCTTTACATTTAGAATCAAATTCATTTATATCCTCAGGGTTTCTTGAATAACTTTAGGTGGGGGATAAAGAAGGAAGACAGCATACCTGTAGTTACTTCTGACACAGGTAATTCCTTCTTTAAACAACAAGCCAACCAGCAACTAACTCACAAGTTGTCAAAATTCATATTTTATATGGAAGTATAAAATTTCATTAAAGCGAGCTGTTTTAACTGTCTTGTTTTATTCCTGCCATCGTACTTTTTTCAAGACTAGTACTGGACTACAGATCCCAACGCTGCCACCTAATGTCGCGGGAGGGGTGTGGGGTTGATTTTTCCCTACCATGACATTAAGATATACGAGAATAAGAATATTATTAGTATACATATGCACTGTTGTCAGTCTTCTTGCCTGGAGACAGGGGTCAGAGAATGGTACTGTATCATAGTTGACACGGTTGGTATGAAGACTAATGACCTTTACGCTGCCTGGGAATTAGGGTAGGCCCTGTCCTACTGCTATTACATGATATTCCTTGTATCTATGGGTCTTTTATTACTGATAAGGCCAGGTGATGTCTTCCCACTGGAAGGCAATTGAAGTGTGATTCCATTTTAGGGGTATTGAAGAAAATTCCTGGTACTCAACTTTTTCTTTTTTACTTCATTACATCATGCCAAATTTCTCCCAGGCCTAGTCTCCTGGACTTGGTTAATTTACCTAGTCTTCAGAACTCTTAGACTAGATCCTTGCAAGGGATAGATTTTGTATTAATAATATGGTAAAATAGCCAAATTGAAGGGTGGACCGGTTGCGTCCTTCTCACACAAGAGCATTCGTGATTCTTTCATTGTTCTTTCTAGTGTTACCAAAAGCAGACGAAAAATTCAGGGCAGCGCTCCCATACTCAAAGTGACAGAAAAAATAAAACAGGGGACTGGCTACAGCCACGCACTCAGTGTCCACAACAAAAACGAAAAAACACTACAGTTCCAATCACTTTTTACAACAGCAGTGTAAAGATATTAGAGGAGGATTATGAATCAATTCCTAAATAAATCACTAATAATTAAAGGAATATTTTTCCCATTACACTTACCGAACGGAAGCCTTTGTTCCCAAACCTCTGAGGTGCTTCAAGTGTCAGAGGTAGGACATCACAAGAGAGTATGTACTTCCCATCACGTCTGCGGGATATGTAGCCAACGACACGAGACTGGAAAAGATCTGGAGGTTGAAGGGCATTTCCCCACCGCCAAGACCTCGAGAACGACAGCCTTCGCCCCCAAGACGACCTCCAATCGAGCCAAGGATTGATCCAAGGACCAATCTACCTCCTCCACCACAAACTCCTCAACCTTCCAAAACAACGTACTAAATCCAGCCATTATGGTCCCCACCCTCAACCTTTCCTTCCCTCCAACTTCCAGCTCCCAAACCCCTTCCAACCTCCCACCCCGACCCCTCGGTTCATTCCCCCAACCTCTGCACCGCCGATTTCTGCTCGTGTTGAAGCAGGAACCCAGACAGAAGCTCCGGTTGAAGACATGCAGATCGAGACACTTTCTGTAGCTCCTGTTTTGCATGCCGAAGCAGCAACACAAACTGAGGATTTCATAGTCAAGAAGGACAATAACTCAAGACCTGGAAACCACGACTGAAAAACGTCAATGTCGGCTAACGACTACCTTCTCCTCGGAGACTACACAAGCAGGAAGCTCCTTAAGACCTTCGAGGAATTTCAAGCTCTCTTACACAAGGCGTGCACCAGTGTGGCGCTTATAGTGTTGTTGAAGAAATTTATTCACTAGTTTACCACGACGCCCCCGAATTCCAGATCAGCCTCCCAGATGATCTCCTCACAACCCATATCGTTTCCGAGAAATGCCAATACGTGACATCTCCTCCGAACGAGAATTACAGCTATTAGCAGTAACTGCTTTTTCTATACTAAATCCTCCTTTCAACTCCGTTTTAGGCCGCCTCACGTCTAACGACCGAATATTTCAACTGTCATTCTAACTACCGCTTAAGTTGTTGCTTACTTTTGTTTGCTATTTCTAAAACTGATAATATTTCGTTTTTCTTACGTCGATCCCTATCGCAAACGATCGGGGTGCTTTTTTTCCTATTATCGAATAATGAAATGTGGTACTTGAGCTCTATAGTTTTTTCCGTTTTCTCTACGACGATAAATTTTTCGATTTCCTTACTGTCTATCTCTGACTCGCCAGGACTCGCTACCATCGATCTTTATCTTCTACTAACGGGTACCTAAGGGTTTAAAGGTGTTTAACCTCGCCTGTTCACCTTTCCTTTCACTTGCAAATCATATCATTTCACCTTCATATACCATTGAGATCATAAATAAAGGCTCACCTCATATCCTTAAAAATCACCTTTCCACCTGCAAATATTCAAGTGGCCTACGGGTGCTCTTGAGCAAGAGCCCGTGCTGGCATAAGGCCAGCTTAATCTTAAACAACAACAACCGAAATAAAACTACGGGCTGCTCTACGAGCAAGAGCCCGTGCTGGCACAAGGCCAGCTTAATCTCAAACAAGAACCGAATAAAAATCACCTACGGGCTGCTCTTGAACAAGAGCCCGTGCTGGTACAAAGCTACCTCAATCTTAAACAACAACAACCGAATAAAGTTTACCCGCCAAAAGCACCGTTATTGTATCTTTATCCAGCTACGAGCTGCTCTAGGAGCAAGAGCCCGTGTCAACACATGGGTGGCTTAATCCTCAACAGCAACAACAGAATAAAGTTAGCACACTCGCTCTCCTTGTCTTATAGTCGTCCTCACAGTATTTGTGTAGAATATAAGAGGATCACAGGAAAAAAGGGGGCAAAAACAAAAGTCAGGACGAGGAAATGCTATGAGAAAGATGAAAAATCCCACCTCATCAAGAACCTGGAAAGCATGGTGTTTAATGGAATAAAAAGCGCAGAAAAAGTAAAAAAAAAAAAGGGGGAATAAATCGATGGGAGAAGAATTACAGTTACTCAAAGAAGATTGCAGATCATAAAAAGAAGTTAGAAACAGCAATTGGAGAAATTACTGAAAACAGGACAGTTAGTAATCAATGGAGGCTCATAGAAGACCTGAAAACCTAGTGAAGGCTGGAAACAAGGAAAGATAGTACAACCACGGAAAGGCCCACTAAAACAACGTCCAGACCAGTTGTTAACTCGCCTAACCCTGGTGACGAGCAATGCTTAAATATAGAAGCCCTGAACAGGGACCACGATCAACAGAAGGGTATGAAAGAAAGCAAGGAATCAGTGGAAAATCAAAGCGCACTTAAAGATAAGGATAAGCTAACAAGAGCAGAGTGCCCGTCCTTTAAGAAAGGAGAGTCTTGTGAAATGGTTTCACGTTATCTAAGCCATGATACTCTTTGGATGTTTGACTGAATACGAAGATCTCACCGGGTACCAAAAGACTGAAGCCTTTCAAAAATAAAATGAAAGATTTTCGTATTTTCTGAGTGTTATGATAGTGCGGACTTCACAGTTAATATGGAGTATACAGCATGATTCTTCAAAATACTTTGCAAACATGGACTATTGTCAAAAGAATTTGCGGGCTTGGTGTAGTGGGACCGGGTAAGAGGCTGAGGCTGATGTAGGTTTTGACATGAAGACTGGCGTCTTTGATTAAACAAGATTCGCAAGTTGCGCAACCGAGGCGTAATGTCAGACGCATATTGGTGAAACACTCCAAATCTTCAGATTCATACCGAGTTTTCCTTCTTAATTTTTTTCATGAATTGCCTAACTAATCTTTAATAGTCAATCATTTCACTGCAGGACAATACGTCCAATGCTTCTGAACTTTATTAATAAAATGTTTAAGTTTACGTTATTAAAGTGTCTGTTAATAAGGAGTTGTTCAGTTAAGAAGAAATCATCAACAGAGCATTATCTTACATTAAATAATCCCTTTGCTAGTTTATGATTTACGGTAATTGATGTATTTATATTAACACTTTATGATATATCATTAGATTTTATATAAAATAATCTACTGTTCTGACGTAAATAAATATAATTTTATTAGCAAAACTACCCCATGTTGATCCGCAAATCATAGTATATGAATGTTTTGACGTTGTCTAATAGATGACACTATAGTTATCACAACTTTCGGAATATCCAAATTTCCCGCTAAACTATATAATAATTAGAGGCAAACTGTATCTCAATTGCCCGTGGCAGATACAAATGAGCTTAATTTTTGAGATGGTATAGTGAACATTAAATCCAGCCATCGGGGCAGTGTAATCTGAAGTGAATTCTGGAACTGCAGACGACGCCAAACAGCTGAATGACAACAACAAACATGGCTGGCGAAGTTGACCCGTCGTGCAATCCTGTGGATTTAATGGGCCAGGTACTTAGTATCACTTAAATCTAAAGTTCTGTTAGTGGTTTTTTCGGTATGAGGCAAAGTGCAAGCTTATAGTGTGATTCGATATGCTCAGTTTATAATAAGTTGTGCCAACCTTGCTCCGGCTAGGCTACGCTTAGGCGCAAGGTATCCTGTGCATTTAAGTTTAGCTTGACAAATCCACTACATTTTGTGGTAGCTTATCACAAATAGGTTTGGTTAAGGATAACTTTAGACATGGACAGTCGAATATGAATGTAAACTGTTGGCTAACCCATTTTAAATTCCAAAAGTTGATCAAGAAAATGAATCCCATTTTGAAAACTACAAGCTAGTGAGATAGGGTAAACAATCACGGACGGTCCACCATCATCACGCTGGCCGGGTCTTATTCACTCGATATTTAATTGGTGAAACAAGAATACAATTAACAAACTCTTAAGAGTACCATTCAAAAGATTGAAACAACATTTTGTTGCCTTTATAGTGAAAGTATGAAACTTGTTATTCCCGGGGTCATGGTTTGAACTGAATTCATTTTTACCTTGTAATCGGTGGTTTTATCCTTACTGCCATCACAACTGAAACTCCACAGTGCTTATTTGATTGTTATTATACACATTTTGGTCTTAATTCACTCACATTGCACTTGAACCACGTTGCTGTTTCCTGGTTCCTAAGCGCTCACTCCACAAACACAGTTACAAGCAGCAGACGACGACGCTGCAAAGTTTTATTCCTTTAATTGTTTACTTTAATCATTATTTAGTTCTTTACTTTGCTATTTCAAAATGTTTATTTCAATTCAGACTATTACCCTTTTTTGCAACCAAATTACCCCGAAAAATTACAGATATTTCTGAAGTAGATACAATCCAATGTTTCTAACCTTGTCGTACATCTGGCTGCCAAAAACCATAGCGGAACAGACTACGGATAATGGATTATAACGTGTGTGTGTTTTTTTTTTTTTCTCTAGCACTTTTCATTGATTTAAGTCTATATTAGTATTTTGATTTTTTAAATAACTGTATGCCAGAAATATAAAGTAACCTTTAATGTTTGCATGCTAAGAATGGCAAAATCATCATTGCCACATTAGTGGAGCTTCACTCAATGTCGATGCATTATTATAAACTGTTTCCATGAATTCTAGTTGCCATAGTAATGCAATAATGATAAAATTGCTTTAATATCTATGTATATATACTTTCAATATATAGGCTAATTTCACCAATTTTCATGTTTTGTGTAGGCTAAGTCTTATACCCAGTTTGGAGGGTGAATACACCAATTGGCAACAGAGAGAGAGAGAGAGAGAAAGGAAGGAAGAAGGGGAGTTTTTGTCTCTTGGTACAAGGACAAGTGTCGTTATTCTTTACGATTAGTAATTCACAATACCCTTATAAATTATGGCACTGGGTGTAATGCACTATAGCAAAATCTCGTTCTGATACGAGTGTTCGTTACAGAAATATTGCCAAAAAACGTGCCTGCACTGTCTCTGAAACCCATAGTAGGTATGCTGCTTAGTGGTCAATCAAGTTTTTTGTTATCAAGTATTTTTTACAAGGTAACTATTGTATAAATTTGTATTTTTCTCAATCAAAAACATATGTCCCTAAATGCTAACTTAACTCTTTTAATGACTTTCTGGTCATTGCAAATTCGGCCCCATTAATTTCTTATGGTGCGAAAACAGACAGAGGCCCAGGGACCGAAAGTGATTGCGTCATACTACGGCGGTAATCCGGCAGTAAAACATCTTCATATATCCAAAAAGTAAATAATAAAGATATATATGCATTACGATTATAACAATCACATGAATAGCTGGATAACAATCTGCATGAATAAACTGGTAAACTGTTCTGCAAAAAAGTTAAGTATAGCAATTCATCTACAATAGGTACGAAAGTCAAGATGTCATGACGTCATAATACAGGACTTAAAAGAAAAGTTTCTGATTCGAAAAATAATTTCTTAAATTGAGCAGAATCAAGTTATTTTTTCAATAACGAATATTTTCAAATTAATCATCATAAATATGTAAAATATTGATGTTTTACTATTTATTTAAATAATTATCTAGTGCACACTTCGTTGTCATCTTCTACCAAAACAGTTGTTTACTTAAAAACCTTGTGGCCATTGACTGTGTTCTGATTGTTGTGATGAAAGTGCCCCAGCATCTATGGTACAAGTGGTATGTGGATTTATCACAGGAAATGGGAAGTTTGTTGACACAAGCAACTCCACAAACATCGAGATGGCGTCAATCTTCTAAGATATTTAAGTGTAAGTAAAAATTTCGAAAGCGTTTTGGTGAGATTTGCACTGCGTTGGACACCCTTTTCACTACTCTCTGTTTAATGCTTTAAATTTGGCCTTAATTTCTAACTTTGGAGAAAATACTTACTTCGAAAGGAGAGTAGAGGTCTTTAGCTCCGTCTCTCACCAACAAGAAGTTGCGACTGATGCCCATCTCAGGTGTCAAGATGCGTTATAAGTATTTTTCCGGAGGGTGGCATGATGTGATCGTTGTGAGTTGAGCCAGACCATGCGGTTGTTTACCTTATGGTAAAACATGCTGTGCCACCAGGCGACCACCTGTATGGTAGCGCGACCACTTTCCCAAAAATAACTTTAGCACTTTCCTCGATACCTCTATGTGTGTATGCTTGCGACTGGGAAAACCTGGCGATTGTTGGGGAAGAAGAAAGAGGTGCGTTAAGTACATTGAAATAGTTAAACACCAGAAAAAGGTTATGAATTGCATAAATTTATTACGTATTCATGATAATTATTTGAAAATATTTGTTGTAGTAAAAGTAACCTGATTCCTGACACAAATTTCATCGTTTTTGCTTTGAACATTGGCTATGTGTTGTTCGCGCTTCCCTATCATTCTATCACTGTTGTCAATTGGTTTGTGTTTACTCTCCAAACTTGGGATAAGACTTTCATAAAACCGTGGAAAGAAGTGAATTTAGCATATCTACGGTATTTGTAATATATAAACACAACTATTAGAGCAATTTTATCGTTATTGCATTACTATGACATCTAAAATTCATGGACACAGTTTGTAAAGGCATCGGGCGTATGTGTCAAGTTCCACTAAATTGGCAAACGATGACTTGCCATTCCTAGCACACAAACATTAAGGTTACATTTGTTTCAGCCGTACAATTATTAAAAATTAAAAACAATTTATTTCAGCCATACATTTAAAAAAAAAAAAGACCATCAATAGTAATATAGGCTTAATTAAAAGAAAAGTGCTAGCATAAAAGTACAAATTTTTTCATACTCAATTCACTAAAATGTCTGCTCGTAGATTCTGGCTGCCAGATGTACAACAAGGCTGAGAAATTATTCCATACATGGCTTTGCTGTAAACGCTCTCTCACTTATTTCAAGCCAGAATTTTGGCTTTGGAGTGAATAAGAACAAAATGTCGTATTACAATCAAATAAGCACTGTGGAGTTTCAGTTGTGATGGCAGTAAGGATAAAACCACCGATTACAAGGTAAAAATATATTTCATTTCAAAACATGACCTCAGGAATAAGATGTCTCATACTTTCACTAGTATAGGCAACAAAATGTTTTTATTTTGCGAAATCTTGAGTAATATCAATAAAACGTTACATATATACGCAAATATTGTTCAAATGCACGCTGGGAAGGACGTGGTCCAGATTGTAGAACCAAATTGCACACACAACCATCATATACCATTTTGGATTTAAAAACCACTTTGAACATATATTTGTTCCGATATGAATACAAACCATTGGTCCTTTACAAAAGGAAGGTAACTAGCGGCAGCTGGAATGGTCATAAGCTTCGAACAGGGAGTTCGGTAGTTAACGCTTGTCCAACAGTGCGTGCACCGCGACTGGGAGGTGGAAGGAAGAACCACTTTGCTTTCAGCCGCATTGGTGGATGGACGTGATCTGCGTTTCTCTCTGCCTGCTTCTTCATCGTATGCTTTGTGTTTATTCTCAAACTTGGTTTGTTTGTGTGTGCAAGAATAACTGTAAGTACGTGTAGTTTCTTTTTTTGCCAATTATTTTGATATGGATCCTCGTGAATTGGAGTTGTCCCCGCGCCCCCCCATCAGCCGCAGAGTTTGCCCTGGTGTGGAAGGCCGTAAGTGTGGGGCCTTCCACTCCTTCCCTGAAGTAGATCCTCATTTATTATGTGCTCAGTGCCAGGGGCGTGAATGCTCTCAGGCAGAGCCCTGTAATGGTCGGAGGAGCAGTGGGTGCTGTATGAAGGTAGGAGGAAGCGTCGTAAGCCTGCCAAGGAGTCCTCAGAAAGCTCTCCGGCGATTCCCTTGTCACAGACACGTTGTCTTCCTTCCTGCCGCCATCTCAGCTTCCCGTGTTATGGCTCCTTCCCCTTTGGGGGGGTTTTTTCTCGTTCGTTCTCTTCGCCCGATCTGTCGAGCGTAGAGGAGGGAGTGAGATACCCCGACATACAATTGTATTCGGGGTCTTCCGTTCGCTCGGGGTGGGTCTTGTCCCCCCTGTGCGATGGGTAACCCCTCCTACTAACCCGACCTTTGGCTCCTCAGGTGCTTCTGCTGCGGGCGACGACCTCGGCTAGGTATGGTTCTCGCTGGGTCTCCAGGGCTCACCGAGCGTTCGTGGGCTGCTGAATCTCTGGCGGGTGCTGCTCCGGTCACCCATGGACCGGTGACTGCCACCACCACCACCGTGTCGACTCTGGGGTAGTATACCGCCCCTCCTCACTTAGTCTATACCCAGCATGTGGCTTCGGTGACTCCTTCAGCTGCGGTGCAGGCTTCGATTGCTGGCTTTCCGAGGAGGGGTGTGCCGCCTCCACCTGGGTTCATCGCTCTCGCCCCCCAGCCCCCAACTTTCGGTGCCCTAAGAGTTCACCCCTGGATCTTCCACCAGTTCCCAGGATGTCGCTGGCTGCTGCCCCGTCTCCTGCCGTTCCTGATGTGCCTGCCATACCTGCCGCTCCTGACGTACCTGCCGTGCCTGGACCAGCCCCTGCCAACGTCGTTCCTGCCCGTGGTGTTGCTGCCCTACTCGCGGGTCCTTCTGGACAGGTGCAGCCGGGCCGTGTTACTTCGGCAATAGCCCTGGCTCCGTCCTGGATGGAGGACCTGACGTCTGTCCTGAGGTAGCTGACGAAGAAGAGGAAGGTGTCGTCGTCGTCTTCTTCGTCGTCGTCTGCTGCCGCCTTTTCTCCTTCGACTTCCAAGGCTTCCCAGCCAAGGAAGAAGAAGGCTGCCTCCTCCCCCCCTAAGAAGTCTCCTTCGGGAGCTTCTAAGGGCTCGTCTCGCTCAGGTGAGATGGGGGTTTCTTCCGCTGGTCCTCCTGTTTCTTCGGGAGCAGGGCCCGTCTCTCCTTCGGCAAGGAAGAAGAAGACGGGGACCAGAGGGGTACCGGCTAACACTGGTACTTCCTCACCTGGTGTTAGAGGTCTACCGCTACACCAGGTTCCGGCTTGGCCTCTCGTTTGCGAGAGGTACCGAGTGTACGATCTCCTGCGGGTGACCGTACAGCCAAGGTTCAGGTTTCCGAGTTCGCTTGGCGCCAGGACCAAGGCATGGAGCGGAAGACTGGCAAGAGTCGCTCAGGTGACTCTCGCCAGGCCAGCGATCGCTCTCGTAGCGAGCCACAGGCTACCAGGGTTGACGTGACGGTCCCAGACCGGCCACGGGCTGAGGCTAGGAAGAGGCCCCCTCGATCGTAGGAACCAGCCTCGGCTGGCTCCGGCGGTTCGATGCGCCGTGAGGACAGGCACCGATCCCACCGCGACAGTGGTCTGTGCAAGTCTCCTGACTGCCACTCCCATCAAGACCAGGCGGGTAGGGAGGCCAGCAGCAACTCCTCTGACGCACGGGAACGGAGCCGCTCTTCCCAGGAGAACCGCGCAACCAGGCCTGCAGCTCGATCGCCACCGCGGGTTGGCAATTGCCTGCAGCCCCACAAGCACACTGGTTCTGTCGGTGAGCGAGGGGGGAGCGCCAAGTCTTCCTCTCCGGTTCCTTCAACTTCCTCGGGCTACACCGGGAAGGGCGAGGCGACACGGAGCGATCGTGAGCGATCCCACCACAACGCCCTATGAGCCAGGCACGGTCTTAGGACCGACCAGGTCGTATGCGCAAGTGGTAGGAGGAGACCAGGAGGGGTCTGTCACTGTTCCTCCTTCTGAAGGAGGAGGGTCTCGAGAATCGTTCTTGTTGGAGGGGCTTTACGGTCCTACTCCTCAAGATGCAGTCACTCCCAAGATCCAGAGTTCGTTTGCGGAGGTCATTGCGCTGATTCGTCAGCACAACGACCTCGGGGAAGGATCGCCACTCCCACCTTCTGAGCCCACGTCCCGACTTGAGTTGTTTTGGGGTCCTAAGAAGGAACCCAGGACGCGATCAGAGCTGGCCGACTCGGTGCTGGGCTAGGGGTGGGCCTCGCTTGTCTCCGGGACAGGAGGGTTCGGTACGGTATGGTAGGTCGTCCAACAAAGCTACTTCCCCCGCCCTCTACTGCGAACAGAGGAAGTTCTACATGCCACGGTAGGATCCGATGCCGCCCAAAACAGTAACCCGGAGCTAGCTAGGCTAAACTCCAGAGGTGTCTCTGCAGCAGCTCCGTTGGAGAACCTGTGGGTTCTCTCAGCAAGAGGCACTTGCACTGGAATCTACCGCCATGGCGGCTTTTTCCAGTAGTCTCCTAGTTGGACCTGTGGTCCCTCACAGTGTTCCAAGGTCACGGCCACCTCGGGGGGGAAATATCATTCCTGAAGGTGACCCGGCTTTCGGGAGGCTGTGCCAGTCTGGAGGAAGAGCCATCTCCTTCCTCGCCCACCAGACGGCAAACCTGTGGGCCAACCTGGGCGTGAGGCGGCACTGGGTCTTCGCAACGGACCAGTGCGGAGTTACTCCTCTCTCTTCCCAGGAGAGATGGTGGACGCTGCGGTGGAAAGACGGCGCACTGATGACAGTGACCGTCTGGTACACCAGGCAGTCTCGAAGGCGTCTGGGCAGCCTTGATCGACTGCGGCCAAGCCCAAGAGTTTGGTTAGCGCTTCCTCGGCTGCAAAGACGATCGCATCGTCAAAGACCCGGGGAAAGACTCTGCCTTCGACTTCTGCCAGGAGCGGTCGCAATCAGCCCTCCTCCCCACGAGAGGGAGCAGGGAAGAAGTCTAAAGAGAAAAGGCAGAACGCTAGGTACGGCGTTCCCCCTCACCTGCTGCCGGAAGTGGGGTGTGCCTTGTGAGCCATTGGGCAACATGCAGTGCTATGGAGCGGAGACCTGGATAGTAGACGTCCTTCGGGAGGGGTATCTACTACCCTTCGAGTCTCGGCCACCCCTCACCTCCAACCCGGTCCATCTTCAGACCTGTGTTCCTGGAACACCAAAGGACGTAGCCCTTCGACAGGAAGTCCAAGCCATGCTGAGCAAGGGAGCTGTGGAGATCGTCAGGGATCGGTCACCGGGCTTCTACAGCCGTCTTTTCCTGGTGGAGAAGTCCTCAGAGGGCTGGCACCCGGTGATAGATCTCTCTCCCCTGAACTGTTTCATTCGCCAGTCTCTCGGTCTCTCAACCGCCCCACAGGTGTTCACGTGAGTGTTCACTCTGGTGTCTGCTTGGGCCCACTCGTCAGGGATACGTCTTCTGAGGTATCTCGACGACTGGTTAGTCCTGGCGAGCTCCCGCTCGCAGTTGCTACGGGACAGGGATCGACTCCTCGAGTTCTGCTGCAATCTGGGGATCGTGGTGAACTTCGAGAAGTCCGACCTCGAGCCCAAGCAGAGGATGAAGTACCTGGGTATGCTGATCGACACGGTAGTCAGGGTGAGTCTTCCCCGCGACTTGTGGATCAGCAGATTCAGGAGGCAGCAGACCGGGTTCTGTCTCGGCAGGAACAGTCAGCTCAGCGATGGCAAGTCGTGATCGGCCACCTGTTGCCACTCGAGAAGTTAGTCCCATCACGGGCGTCTTCACCTGCGGTCTCTTCAGTGCAGACTAAAGGAGAGTTGGTCACAGGCAGGAGACCCCACCGTACTTCCCCGTGTTCCTCATGGAGGATGTGAGGCAGGACCTAGCCTGGTGGCTGGACGACAGGAACCTCTTTGGAGGAGTGCCTCTCCGCACTCCCCCCCCCTGGAGATGTTACTGTTTTCAGACACGTCCACCGAGGGATGGGGTGCACGCCTGGAGGAGTTGCTGACTGCAGGAGTGTGGGACCATCACAACAAGCACCTTCACATCAATGTCCTGGAGCTCAATGCGCGTTCCTCGCTCTCCAAGAGTTCCAGGACCACTTGATGGGGACACTCGGTGGTGTTGTAATGTGCGGACAACACCACGGTAGTGGCATACTGTCAACAAACGGGGGGCCTAGTGTCCCCTCCCGTTGCACCAGTTTGACGCTGCGAGTGTGCACGAGTAGGCCGTGGCTCACTCGGTAGAGCTGTCAGCCCGCTACATTCCAGGCAAGAGGAATGTAGTAGCAGACAAGCTCAGCCGTAGGGATCAGGTGTGATAGGTACCCCCCGAATGGTCCCCTACACCCAGACGTGGCGGAAAGGCTCTTCAAAACCGTGGGGTTTTGGGCGTCCAGTAGTTGGATCTGTTCGCCACCCGGCACAACAGGAAACCTCAGGTTTTCTTTTCAGCCGTGCTGGACCCATGGACAGCTGCAGAGGACGCTCTTCAACACCCGTGGGACAACCTCTTTGCGTACACCTTTCCCCCGTTCTGTCTGATTCACAAGGTGATCAGCCGAGTGCTGGCCACCCCGAATCTCAGGATGATCCTGGTGGCTCCCAAATGGCCTAGTACCTGGACCTGCTGGCTCTGCTTGCAGAAGCACCGAGAGAGATTCCCCTTTGGCACAACCTTCTCTTCCAGCCACATGTAGAACGGCTGGCTATCATCCACCATCTCTTGCGAGCGAGAGGCTTTTCTCGCCGAGCAGCAACAGAGATGGCTGGGCACGTCAGACAGTCCTCTGCAGCTGTGTACCAGGGAAAGTGGGCCATCTTCTGTGGTTGGTGTCGTAGATGGGGTCTATCTCCTCTCAGAGCCACTCTTCAGCAGGTAGCGGATTTCCTTGTGTTTCTTCGCCAAGACAAGCTCCTCTCTGTCCCCACAGTCGAAGGATATAGAGCCGCCCTGGCCCTAGTCCTGAAACTGAGGGGAGTGGATATCTCGAATTCGTTCGAGATCTCCTTGCTAATGAGGAGCTTTGAGAGGTCTTGCCCACCCAGGGAACTCAGGCTCCGGGGTGGGATGTGATTCTCGTCCTTAGGAGTCTGACTCGCAGGCCCTTCGAGCCACTCTGAGAGTCGTCAGACAGGGATCTGACCCTCATGACCCTCTTCTTGCTGGCCCTGGCATCGGCGAAGAGAGTAGGGGAACTTCATGGTCTTTCCTTCGACGTCAAGCATACCAGGGGATGGGGATCTGTGATGCTCGATTTCGTCCCGAATTTCGTAGCTAAGACTCAGAATCCTTCGGTCCCTGACGACTGGTTCAAGTCTTTCACAATCCCCTCCCTAATGGACTTCACCAACAACGATGCGGATGAGATGCTGCTTTGTCCTGTGAGGGCGCTACAGCGCTATCTGAAGAGAACTCGGCACCTCAGGCCTGAGTGTCGACGCCTCTTCGTTAGCACCGGGGTGACTAAGAAAGAAGTATCCAAGAACACTCTTTCTTTCTGGCTGCGTGAGGTGATCAGGAGGGCATACGAAGCTGATGGTAGCGACGACATCCGTACCCTTTGTCCGAGAGCCCACGAAGTCAGAGGTATTGGTCCTTCCCTTGAGTTCCGCAAGAACTTCTCCGTGGCGCAGGTTCTGAAGGCAGGGGTCTGGTCTAGCCAGACCACCTACGCCTCCTTCTACCTTCGGGATATTGCCCACAGGTCCTTGGACACTTTTTACCTTTTGGGACCAGAGGTAGCTGCACTCAAAACAGGTTGTGTCGCTTAACCCAAGTACCTGAGCGGACAGAACGGCATCGAATCCTGGTGTGACTGCATGAATGGATGAGTGAATGAGAGTGTTACTGCTTCTCTTCCCCATCTTTTTCTCCCCCTTTACCTGTGGGCAGAGGGACGCGGTCGTCACTACGCTGGAGCAGGATACGATGCAGGTGAGCTACTCGACTGAGCCCCATCCTATCCCTTTCATTAGGGATAGGAGCGAATATCCACCACTTCCCCAACAAGGGGGGGGGGGGGGGGGGGGTGGGGGGGGGGGGGGGAAGTGGAAGCCAACAAGAGACAAACCCATGACTTCATCTTGCCTCTTGCAATAGGAACAAGTTCTTGGTTGCTAGGAGGACGTTTGGGTTTTTAAGAGGGTACGCTGGCCTCCCTCTTATTACTTGGGGGTCCCAGAGCGGTCTGACCATTGATCCTGCGGTACATACCCCTGATCATTGGGCAGAGGCTAGGATCCCTCCCTCTGCTCTTATGACCAGGGAGGGAATCCAAGGTTTGGCAAACACCAGTCTGCTCTTAAGACAGATTCCTCCCACCAAGAAGTGAGTCTTCCTATTGTAATAGACCGATGGTTTGTATTCGTATCGGAACAAATAACAATTTGTCAAAAATTGTATTTTTCCTAACTGTACAAACCTGAGGTCCTTTACACATAGTCCCTCCTCATGCCACCCCTCACTCTGCATTTTCCTGGGCCTAAAGCAAAGTGGTTCTTCACCTCCCAGTCATGCGGTGCACGCACTGTTGGACAAGCAGTTAACTACCGAACTCCCTTGTTCGAAGCTTACGACCGTTCCAGCTGCCGCTAGTTACCTTCCTATTGTAAAGGACCTCAGGTTTGTATAGTTAGGAAAAATACAATTTTCGACAAATTGTTATTTTACGAAGACTTCACATGCTTATTTTACTTTGTATGGCAGTTTCATATATCTCATTTTGTTGACAAAAATTTAATCTTAAGAATGGTTTGCTTAAATATTCAGTTGTATTGTTGTTTCACCAATTAAATATAGAGTGAAAAAGTTATCTTTTTTGGATCATTGGACGCACATGGTGTTTTACCCTACAAAGATATATCATAAGGTGAAATCTCTATAGGGGGTTAGTGCCATCAGTGCACCTCATGCAATGCACTGTAGGCATTACTTAAGGTTCTTTGCAGCATTCTTTCAGTCCCTAGCAGTGACCCCATTTATTCCTTTAACTCAACATCCTTTCCTAACAAAACTTCCATTCCTAACAATTTTCCTCCTGTTACACCTTAACAACCCTTTTACTGTCAATATCCATTTCAGCGCTGAATGACCTTAAGGTTCGTACTTTACTGGCTTTTGACATAGCATAAGTTTTTCTAGCTGACGGTGTAGTGTTTATTTTAAAGTTTTTTATAGCTGACTGGCATATATTTATTTTTTAATGATGTTTCTACTGCCATTTTTTCCTTCCCTGTCCGTACAGTAATGGGGTTAACACTAGTGTTACTTTGGTAGAACTTCCAATCTTTTCCTTCACCTTGTTTTTCTTTGTGATGTAGTGCGATATGTAGATGATGGTTGTTTTCTTTGTTTGATGATCTTGAACTTGTGCTAATTAACAATCAACATGCTTTCAGTTTGAGACTAGATGACATGAGCTGAATTTTATCTGATACTATAAAGTTTACTTAGCAAAAGTATTTTTGTGTTGAAGGACATGGGGGTTAAGTATTTGAAATACAAAAAGGTCCTAATTTGATTGGAATAACATCTTACCTTCAATGTATTTTTTTTTTTCACAAGTTTGGAAGGTCAGATATTGATCTCAAGATTTTATGTAGAATATTGACTCAATAGTATATTGCTGGCCTATGACATTGCTTCTGTACATTATTATCTTTTCATTATGATCTTGAGCACAATAAAATTCTGTTACTGGAGGGAGAAGTAGACAACTTTTAGGACAATTGTTTTTAATTCTTATTAATTTTACTTTGTTGGCAGAAATATTAAATGATTTGTTTTCCAAAACAGGATGCATGCAATCCCAGCGGTATGTATGGTGTAGAAGAGGAGACAGATCTGGAAGAGGCTGTTTGGTAGCATACACAACTCGGAGCCCACAACTCGCAACACAAATGATTCAGATTTTTCTACTTTTGATATTGTTAAAGCAACGCAAGTAAGTATTGTTTTGTGTTTGATTTTATTTTAATTTACTGTATAAGTTATGGTAATAAATAATCAAAATCTGATTAGTGTTCATGAAGACTTAATAAATTTTAATTTTGCAAAAATTATTAGTACAGCTAAGAATTCAGTTTTAATAATAAACAAGCTCAGATTTTTATGCTAGTTCATCATGAATTGTCAGTATCCTTGTTAAACAATTCAAAGAAAAAATTTAGCTTAAAAACTACATAGTTTGCTTCTTACATAATGTATTTTATTAGGCAGTTATAACCTAGCAGTTAACAGACCACTTCTGAGTATCCATGCAATGCAAGGATTAGTCAGTTGTTGTATTCATTAATTTGATGGTCCATCATGTTTAAGTAAAAAAACAGTTCAGTAATTTTTTTAGAGTCATGTTTTCCTCACTATATCACTTTTTTCAAATTATTTAGGGAAGGTACTATGTCTCTTTTATCAATAGAACAAAAGAATTATTTTTAAAATAAAAAATTTTATTTCAGTATGGAGCAATAGAGCGATGTAAGGAGTTGATTGAAGGTGGATATGATATCAATAAAAGAGACAGTGAAAATGTAACCCTACTTCATTGGGCAGCAATAAACAATCGACGGGATATCGTTAGGTAACGTTGCCATACAGAATTTATTTCTTTCTATTATTGAATTATCACATTGAAGGAGTCTGTATTGTATTATATTATTACTGTAATAATATAATGGTAGTTATTAGATGAGTTCATTTTAAGGATTTTTACACACTCTCCCACTCTTTGCATCTCATTCAGTAAACATTTTGTAAAAACTTTGTCAAAGTTGAGAGTTAACCTTACAAAGAACAGCACATAAGTTTTGTGTTTGTCTTTTTTATTACTAGGTGCTTATTTTCCCTTTATTCCCTTATAAATACTGTATAGATCTTTTTTCCCCTCATACTACATCAATTTTGTCTTCATTGTATAGAAGTTATAGTATGTAATTAAAGTACAGGGAGCCCTTCTTTACCGTCGGTATTGGTCAGCGGCATTTCAGTTTTACGGCACTTGTTAAATAGATTCATAACTGGGTTTTACCTCCATAGGGTTTTATGGCGCTGTTGTCTGGTTATTGATGGAGGAAACATTAACAGTCTGAAAACTACCATGCAGACCATAGTAAATGATTAAGGAAATGAAATTCCACATTTTCATTCAAAGTTATTACATATTAAGGCAAAATATCTGGCCGTGACAATGTCTAAAGCATCGTTAACAAGTTTGGGGAACCATAAGGTGGATTGTGGTGCCCATAGACTTGAATTTTGGTTGGAGGCGGTTTTCGGTTAGCGTCAGGCCCCCAGGTACGGAACCCCTGCCATTAACTGCTAAGGATAAGAGAAAGTGCCCTCTTATCCCGAGTCCATTTATACTCTGTCACATGTTGTAATGTTTATTGTTACAACACAATACCTGGCCACAAGACCAGCTAAAAGAGAATTCTTTGACATTTGTCTGGTTACCATGGAGCTCTGGTTAGACCATGGAAAGGTAACTCCTTCAGGTTTCAACAGTGACTACCGAAAATAGGTTTTTCCTATGTCAAGTCCAGTTTTACTCACATGGATTCTTTTGCATTTTTCCCATAAATACATGTTTGTATTTTTGAAATTTCTTATGCACACAGTATAATTGAATAATATTTAGTAATGTTAGGTGTGTACTATGATAGTCATGTTAACCTAGAATTGTGCTCTAGTAAGAAATTCATTCATATGGAAAGTGAACCAAATTTCAAGAAATGTGGTCAGTATACTTGCTTCATATTATTCGTGAGCATATCATTGGAAATGAAATGTCTCTATAGTCCTTATGAATAGGAGAAATAATGTTGGTTACACAACCCCTATGAGAAATTATATATAAATGTGGGGCGGTCTGTGGCCCCCATAAAGAGTTGAAAGCCATACATACTTTAATGAAAAAAAATTTATGGAAGGAACCACAAGAACACATTAGTGGTTGTGTGAAGACGCTTGGAGATGATAATTTTTATAGAAAAAGATGCTACTCATTGTCAAGTAGACTTGACATTGAACGATAGTTTAATTACAAATTCATTCTTACTAGAGGATAAGACTTCTTTTATAGAGTACATTTTAAGTGAATAGGCTTCCTTAGTATCTTAAGACTTGTACCAGCTGCAAATAGACCAGTGTTAAAATTTGCAATCTGAGCATGTAATTACAAGAAAGAATCCATATGTGAGTTAAGATAATGAAAAATCCCTGTAAGAATCATGAACGGTAAATTCACGTGGAATTCCTGTAGCCTCAGCATGAAATATGAAATATATGGTTTATCATTAAAGATGTGATAATTAAAAATTGTTTGTTGTTTATTATGAAGAAGGGGACATTTTGAAAAATACTACCTCATGAAGGATAAGGTCAGTTAAGTATGGCAGGCCAAAGTAAATTCTCAGACAAACAGCCTTGGCAGGATAAGGGTAGTGTCATTTTTGCTTAATGACTAGGTTATTCAGCAAGCTAGACTTTGGAACCAGACTACATCATTAAATGAACCAGACTTCATTATTAAATGAAGAGTGCTGTAGTTCTTTATTGTTGTAGTGTTTTGAAGCAAAATATCTTTTTTTTTATTTTATCAAAATAATTCAGTACAACCTAAAAGATTTTTTTTTATGTAGTTTTCCAAGAATCACTTTTTTTTTTAACTTGGACATCATAAAAGCTCCTGCCTCTCGATTTGAACTTGCCATAGTTAAGGTAAAAGCACCATTTAGCACAAGATCCAGTACCATATGTAAGACATGAATTTGCATGTAATTATGTGAGGTCCCAATTGTTTTAAGAAATTTTTACAGTTTTAAAGATGCTGCATATTTAATTATAATTCTCTTTAACCAATCAGGTACTATGTCAGTAAAGGAGCAGTTGTGGATGCAGTTGGTGGTGAGCTTGTCCCACTCCAATGCATTGGGCAACGAGGTTTTGTATACTAAACATTTTAGTGTAGATGTGTTTCATAATTTTTTTTATATTTTTTATTAAAAAATGTATTTTATATTTTATTCCTAATTCTTACTTTGTCACCCAGTTCACAGACAGGGTCCCACCTTGGAATGGTAGTATTATTAATGAAGTATGGCGCAGATCCCTCATTACGTGAGTGGTGAAGGATGTTCATGCATACATCTAGCAGCTCAATTTGGTCACACAGCCATTGTTGCATACCTGGTTGCCAGAGGGGCTAATGTTATCTAATGGATAAGAATGGCATGACCCCCACTTATGTGGAGTGC
The DNA here is from genome assembly GCF_015104395.2 of Macrobrachium nipponense. Lineage (NCBI taxonomy): Eukaryota > Metazoa > Arthropoda > Malacostraca > Decapoda > Palaemonidae > Macrobrachium > Macrobrachium nipponense. The sequence goes on from NC_061106.1 coordinate 28,958,133, forward strand.
TTACAGAGTACCAGGTCCAGTTCAGTATATTATAGAGTAAAGTTTAACAAGACCATTTGATCACTATATAGTGAACTAGATTTCAGTGATGTTGGAACTTTAGACTCGTTTTTATGGTTTTTCGTTATCAATGTTTCCTTGGAACAAATGACTTTGTTTTGCTGAAGGAAGTATAATGTTCATTTGTGTATCTATAATTCATTTTCACCATTTTGCTAAAAAGTATTCTGTCAATTGTTTGCAGCCTCGATCCAACAAGATTACTCCTAACATTTGGTGCCAGCACTTCCATGGGCTGATCGTCTTCATGGCAATACGCTTTGCAACTGGCAGTTATAGCAAAAAAAATCATATGGCTGTTAGTGTGTTAGTTAACCATGGAGCCAATGCCGATATAGCTAACGCTCAGGTAAGATTGGCTTTCATGTATGTACCGATAAAATTTGCTAGCCTCAAAAGATTAGATTATTTCTTCCATTCATATTGTCTTGCTAATGATGGCTAACTAGTAAATACTACAGTAAAGCAGATGCAGTGGGAGTTCCCTCATTCTTTCATTGGCTGCCCACTTACTTTTGGTTGATTTTCAAAAAGTGCCACTACCTAGTTTTGCAGATGTTGACTAGTTCATCATTATAATGTGAGATTTTTTCTTTTGTGGGTTGGTTTAAATGTAATTGAAGTTCTCTCCAAAGTTTTCAGCCTTCTGAGTTCTGCTGAATTGAATTTCCATGTGGTCTGTCTGAGCTGAGGCCACTGTTTTTCTGGGCTGGTCTTTACTAGTCTTGGTATTTGTGGATTTCTCTGTGGACCACATCTACACTATTTGCGGGAAAAAAATTCATGTATTCACTTTATTTTTCTATGAGAATATCCATAAATTACTGTATTTTCATATCAACTTCATGATTAATATTTTTTGTGATAAAATATGAGGGACCACTGTTACAATAGTTAAGGAAACATCAGGATGCAGACTTGCTGGAAGGTGTAGAAAATAATGGAAAAGGGCATAGAAGGCAACTTAGTCTAGGTGGGGGCATTCAGGCAGAAAATGCAAAAATCAAAAGGCCATGGAAAGAATAAATTTCCCATGTAACCTTGGGAACTGAAATATCTTGTTGTTTAGTTAATTTTTTGTTTTACTCATTTCAATAATAAAAACATTGTAAAATTATTGTAAAATAATTTAAGATTTCAGTTTGATTTTGGTTTTCTCAGAAAATTCCTGCAAACATGGTTTGACATGTTTTCATAGAATGCAGTATTGGTTATTATGATACAGTTTTTTGTAACGTAGTATATTGAACTGTTAATGTTTGTTTGTACTTTGAGAAATCCTTTTTTTTTTTTATTTTTTTTTTTTTTATTTCTATAGGGAGAATCAGCTTTACAGTTTGATAATGAAAACCCCGAAAAACTCAGTGGCTGATAAAAAAGTTCTAGATAAGTTACAAGAAGCAGAAGTCAGCAAGAAATATATGTTATCGCATTTCCAATGATAAGGTTAGTATTTTTGACGTGTATAATGATGTATATATAACATAAACCATGTTTTCCTGTCACATAAGATGCACCCCAATTTTCTTCGTGTTTTGAAAAAATGAGCATACTTTTTTTTATTTTTATTTTTTAATTTTGACCCGCATGGTACTTATCATAAAGGCAGTGAAACCTTTATATTTCAGCATGGTGTGGGGCTAGCCCTTCCTCAATATGCTATTTATCCTGAAATCATAGCAATGATGCCTGACTTAATGACTAGGCCAGGCCTGTGTTAACATTTATGTTTGGTAATCTTTGCATCATCAGAATACATCACAAGTACTTGAACTTATGTAATTCTGTGAATATTGTCTGAGAAGTCTTCCTAAGAGACCAGCCAATACAAAAAGAATTCTCACATAGCTGGTCTTGGCCAGAATATAGTGCATTTCATTTGTTATAAAGATAGAGTATAAAAAGGACTGAGGGCAAGCGGGCTCTTTCCTTGCCTACAGCATATACCCGAGTTTCCTTCACTCTTAACACAAGGGTGAGGTGGCAGCTGTGTACATACCAGCCAACATCTCCATTACTCGTGTCTCATGAATCACTCAAACATTCCTACCAAAATATTTTCAAAATTGTAGTGGGGGTGTGAGACAAAATGTGCAGTTACTTCTAAGTACCTAGCTTAAGACCCGGTAAAAAGTTTGTAGGCATAATTGTCCAATTCTACTAGCCGGGACATCTGTCAAGATAGAACTTGGACCACTTTATCAAGGTGAAAGAGACATAAGTCCTTATATTATTCCCTTCCACTCCTTCTCAGTGTTACAAATTCAAAGTCATCCGTGTGTGAGAATCTTTAAGAAATTAGCTGCAATGGTTGTCCCAGAACCCACTTAGACAATTGGCTAATCAAGGGAGTTACCAAAGAAGAGATTGTTAGTCAACAGACCCAAGTCAAAAGGTTCCATGATACGTGAATAGATCCCACCTACACCAGCTGGCACCAGAAGATTTTATCCTATTGTTAAGACCTCAGCATTATTAGCTATGAAAAAAATACATATTGATTAGAAATATGTCATTTTGTGTGGTAGGGACTTAGTTGGGATATCTTTCCTGTTGTCTTCTTAACCAGGCTCAAACCAGAATAGGAAAGGATGTGCATGAGTTCTCTACCCAATCTGGGTTCTCCTGTAATTAGGTAGTTGGGTAGATAATACACTTTTTGACCTGGAAGGGAGCTCTGCAAACAAGTCTAACTGATTCCTGTCCATGTGGGTAGTAATACACACAGATGCCTCTTGACAGACTTGGGGGGGCCATCAAGTTGCAGAAAGATATTCACCTGTTTTAAGGAGATGTCACATCAATTTTTTGGAGCTGATGGCTATCTCCTGCCTCTCAGAAAACTGGAGCCTCCAAAATTTTGTTGGTTTCTGACACTGTGACAGTGGTGAGAGGTTGTGTTCCACTCAGGTCCCTCTCAGTGTCCCAATTGCCCAAACCAAAGAGTCATTGCTTCTTACTGCAAACAATGGGCAAGAAAATTGGCCCTAATACTACTGTTTGCTGTTGCATCCCATGGCTTTCATGGTGTGAATTTTAAAGTCTAGCTACTATGGAGATTACTCATCTTACATTGCTAGGTACCCGGTGCAAAAGCTACAGGACTTCGTCCAGCAATACTAGTCTGTATGGAAAGTGGTGGTTTGGATTATTCCCTCACCGAGAGCTGGTTGAGCCATGTTTTGAAAGAATTTTACATGACTAATTTATGAGTTTGAGGACAAGTACCTTGCTGCTATTATAGTTATCATGCAAGGCTGCTTTAACAAAGCCTTTTGCATTAGGGTGTGGCATTGATCAAATTTAGAAGTTTTTAATTCCCTTCTCTGCTCCTTTGCATTGCAAACAGACCAAACTCATGTAAGGCTCAAACATCACCAGGTCCCAGAATATGGTTTCTTGACCCCCAGTCATCTTGATTCCCTCATGCAACTACAACTCGGTGCTCCAGAAGGTGGTTGGCATCCTGACTTTTCAGATTGGGGACAATATTTCATCACCCACACACTAGCTGTCACTATTGTCTTCTGGCTACTCGTTCCTGGCCAAAAATTAGGGACCCTTTGAAGAAGAAATCCCTTTGTCTTCTATGGTAACTCATAATTACTGATAAGACATTATGCTTGGGTTGAGCACGCCAAGTTTACCTAGATGTTGTGGCAAACTCCCAGATGGTCCTTTTTATTTCTTACACTAATTGTATATCACAAACAAGCCACTTTCTCTGCATGGGGTAAGAATTGTCCTAGTGCCTTTAATTAGAAAGGCAGAAACCTCACCCTGACCCCCTTTCTGGTTCACAGGATGTTTGGGGGTAGTATCCTTGGTTTTTGTTGGAGACATTACTTGCAAAGTCTCCTAGTTTACAAGGAAGTCATCAGGGGCAGTGACTTGAATACTGCTGCCTTGACATCGAATGAATTTCGAGTACACTTTTAGCTAGTAGGTTGTATGGTAAATCCTGGCTCCTTAGCACTTAAGTGGAAAGCAAACCACCTTCTTGCTGCTGTGGTAACTCAGATATTGCTGGGAGAGCGCACAATAATCTTATATCCGTCTGGCATAATTAGGTAAATCACTTTAAAAAACATATAGAATAACATATTTAGGTTCTTGTCTTTTGTTATCCTTCATTGTTAAAACCCTAATGGGTATTCTAAATAACCGAAGGTAATTAATAACTTAAGTGAATAACCATGGGCCATTTTTGTGTTTGGGTCTTTGGATTTTTTATCAGGACCCATGCCTTTTTTTCACCTGTCAGTACTATTTTTGTATGGTTCTTTGAGAAAGAACAGTGGCTCTGCTATAAAAAAAAAACAGGTTTTGGCAAACGAAAAAGCTATTTTTTGGTAGTCTCCGTGAGTCTCACTCACTTTCATTTTGTCCTTGACAAAAAGGCATCGGAATCCGTAGTGAGTTTTTTCTTTCACAGAGCTGAAGGGTAATGGACATTTGGCTGACTCGGGGCACTGTTGTCACACCTGTCTGAGAAGGATGAAGGGAAAACTTGGTAATTGCTACTGTATAGTACTCACAGCAGCTATTAAAAAAAAAATTTTCTTCATCAAGACCAGTTTTTTCTGACTTTTTAGAAAAAATAACATTTAAAATACAAGTTTCAATGTTAGTAGATACAATATATGTATTGTAAGCATGTAATCAAAATTGTACACCCAGTCACTGAAGCACTATGATTATTAATGTATGTCATATAAGTTTATTGTAATTTAGATTCAAGTGAATGTTGGCAAGTCTGGTAACCATTTTTTATTTTATTTTCTTTGCAGAATCTTCGATATTGGACGATGTTTGGAACGCCATTTATTGTCTTTTACGTTGTTGGACTTGTCTTAGGACTCGAGATGTACTACATTTTAAAACTGGCTATCTTTATGTGCATTTACCTTGTTGTTTACGGAATTTCAAGAATACTATTTGATGACAGACTAATGACAGTAATGCCAATGGCAGTTTATTTAGCCACAAAGGTAAGTAAACTGCTATCGTACAGTAATAGAGAGCAAAATGTGTTTTGCTACAATTGCATATTTAACTATTCTGTTGAACTATAGTATATGAAATAGAGTCTTGATACACTTGAGTCGGCTAGTTTGTTCGAGAAGCAAGAGTGTCGAGTCCCTTAAATCATCCAATGTTCATGGTAATTGATCTAGTTTCTATAAAATTACCTTTGTATTTCAAAGTGTTGAAAGTAAGCTGGCATCAATGGAAGTAAATGTTGTGGTGACTAAGGTAGGTTGAACAAATCTAGTTGAATCCCCAAGAGTGTTCTTTATGATGTGAGGAGCTTGAGAACTTAAGGTGGGAAAACACAAGTCACTTGATTATCAACTCTCACACATCTAAGACTTTGACATTCACATGAATTGAATACTAGCTGTTTACAAAGCCACTATCATAAAAAGGACATCTTTATCAAGGTTAAAGTACCTTGTCAAATCAAAGAATTTCTGGTTATGCTCCCATTACAAGCAGTTCAGAACTAGCTTATGTATATAGGGCTAACTTCTTGCTGTGAGACTAAAAGATCTCCCAATACATGAGAATTTCTTTTTTTCTCAATATAAAACTTTTATTGCCTGTGCAGTAGATCTCATGTAATTTGCTGCAGTAAATATTTTTTTACTTTACACAGCTTTTCTCATGAATGTTTTGTCAATGAAAATCAATTTTCAAAAGTAGAGACTGTTTCAAGAGTGTAAGAGTGATCATAGCCTATGGTAAATTTTTACACCTTTTTACAGTCTTTTAATGTTATAGTTATTGTTAAATCAAACCAGGATTAAGGTATTAATTTCTCAAGAGAATCATTTGGTGGTCCAAAGTTCGATTCTTGGCTCGGCCAATGCAGAATCAGAGGAATTTGTTTCTGGGTGATAGAAAATCATTTCTCGATATAATATGGTTTCAGATCCCACAATAAGCTGAAGGTCCCGTTGCTAGGTGACCAATTGGTCCCAGCCACGTAAAATATCTAATCCTTCGGGCCAGCCCTAGGAGAGCTGTTAATCAGCTCAGTGGTCTGGTAAAACTTAAGATATACTTAAGAGAATCAGTTTGCATACTATGGTTACTTCAGATTTTATCTAGTATGCTGTATAGTAAAGCAAGGTTTTGGCAGCCCTATGACCTGCATCCTGGAATCTGTGAACCAACAAATCACTTTCCACCCTTCCTATCACAAGCGCACCAACAGTGCTATAATTTATTTCTCTCTCTCTCCTCTCTCTCTCTCTCTCTCCTTCTCTCTCTCTCTCTCTATCTCTCTCTCTCTCTCTCTCTCTCTCTCTCTCTCCTCTCTCCTCCTCTCCTCTCCTCTCTCTCTCTACTTTGATAACATACTTGAAAAATATATTATTACTCAGTCCTTTTTTAAGAAAATACTTTATAAGAATTAAGTAGCTCTCTCTCTCTCTCTCTCTCTCTTTTGTTTCCAGTTATGCATGAATTTTTTTCATTTTAATGATAACATTAGTTATGGGTAAGGTTTTGTGGTAGTTTTTAAAGAAGGATGATTAATATTTTACTCTGAACAGTTGTTAGAAATCAACTTGAATGAATAATGTAGAGGTTGTTACTGCATTAAGTATCAATGAATATCTAGTTTCTGTAGAATTTTTATGATTTAAAGGTACAGGAAATCGAGCAAGCAACAAACATGATGACTGAAGCTCCTCCCCTTTGTAGAGTTACCAGATGTGGCATTATTGAATAATATGCATTCGATGATTGAAGAAAATTGATTTTTAACTTTTTTTTGGCAAGTGTACACTTTTTAACTTTTTTTGGCAAGTGTACACAACAGAGTAGAAATGTTACCTAAAGGTATTGTGTTTATTTGTCAATGCAAATTTAAAATACAGTATTAGCTCTATTGAATCATCCATGTTTTGAGAAGCATGAGTTTTTTTACAGTGTCTGTCCTGCATTTAACACATTAATCTTATTATCTTTCAGATGTGGTGTTATTTTACATGGATTTTTTACATTCACAAGTATGCTGGTCTTCAAACGACAGTTTTCTTCTTTTTATCTTCCCTCCTTTTATGGTATAATTTTATGAGAGCATGGAGAGGTGACCCTGGAGTTATAACTGCAGATCAGGCCCAGAAATATCAAGTAAGCATATATCCATAAACCTTTTGTTTTTCCTATTCTTATTCTGTGGTGGACAGGGGAGGATTGATGTTGCACCTTGTGGCTGTCTAGAGTAATAATGATAATTGCACAGGTGCACATGGATGTTAACAATTTTACTACTAGGGTGTCCTGTTCACATTAGGATTGAGGATCACTGAAACTAGTAGTGGTCACAGACATGGCAAGGAAAAGCAGTTACATGAAAGAACGTTATGGCAGATAATAAACAAAATGAGATGGAGCCAGCTAACCAGGTAGTAGACAAAATATTCCCCACGTAAGGGGGTAGTTCCGTCAGTGAACCTCATGTGGTGCACTGTAGGCATGACTGTAGGTTCTTTGCAGCGTGCCTTCAGCCCCTTGCTGCAACCACTTTTGTTCCTTATTCTGTACCTCCTTTCATATACTCTTCCTTCATCTTATTTTCCAACCTCTCCTAACACTTGATTCATAGTGCAACTGCGAAGTTTTCCTCCTATTACACCTTTCAAACCTTTTACTGTCAATTTCCATTTCAGCGCTGAATGACCTCATAGGTCCCAGTGCTTTGCCTTTGGCCTAAATTTTATATTCAACTCAACGACAAAATATTCCCATTCATGAGTTCAGTCATCATTTGCGCAAAGTTTTCTCTGATCAGTGTTGTGGTTAGTCTTCATTCAAATTTTTAATTATGAAATATAGTCAATGATGACAGTAACACCAGATAGAAAGTGTAGTATGTGATCACTTACAATTTGAACTTAACCCTTAAACGCCAAGCAGTACGTATTTCCGAAAGAGGTGCCTCCTGTATGCCGGTGGCGTTCGCAATTTGTGAGCGCCGAAGCGGAAATTTTTTTTTTTTTCAAAAAGTCACAGCACGCTAAATTTTCAAGATAAGAGTTAATTTTTGGCTCCTTTTTTGTCATTGCCTGAAGTTTAGTATGCAACCATCAGAAAATGAAAAAAAAAGAAAAAAAATATATAAATATTGGAATATATGACAGTGCGAAAAAAAAATTTCATATATAATTGTATACAATCGCGCTGTGACCAAAACAGTTAAATTTTGTGTACATGAACTTCCCTGCCAGATATAATACTTAGCTTAGGTCTCTGACGTCACGACAGAAAATTCAAAAACTTGCGGCACAACGCTAACAGGTAGGTCCCCAAGGTGATCTACCTTACCCCGCCGCTGGGTGGCGGGTGTTAAGAACCAGTCCCCCTTTCTTGTCAGATTATTTTCTGTCGCCGGCTGGAACACCTGTTGTTCCAGTCCTTACGATAGTTAAATTCTTTCTCGTTGCCGACGAATTGGATTTGGTGAAGTACCCTTTGTTTGTTGGCTTGCATGTGCTTTTTGGATTGTTATTTGGATTTTTCTTTGGCTTTTTTTCTTAGAATTTATAATCATGGATGAGTCTGAAGTTAAGAAACCTAGTTTATTTAGGGTTTGTTCAGTGAAGGAATGTAAAGTTAGACTTCCTAAAGCTGCATTAGATCCTCACTCTGTATGTACGTCTTGTAGAGGGAATGAATGCTCTTTTATTAACCCTGCAAAGGTGTGAGAATTTGGATGAGGATGGTTGGAAAGCTCTTTCTCTTATGTGAGAAAGGTTAGAGAAGGATAGGGCGCGCAAGGCTTCTTCAAGGAGCTCTAGGTAGATCGAGGGTGAGTGAGATTGACGCTGAGAACCCTGTAGTAGAAGTAGTTCCTTCTCCAGTTTCAGCCCCTGCGCCCAGCTTTGAACCCGAAGATTTGTTTTCGGAAGTTCCTTCCGGGAGAGCCTCGATCAGGAGTAAAGGCGAATCCTCGCTCGCTCTCGACAAAGGTAAGAGGTGAATAGTGCAAGGTGATCAGTGCAGTGCCCCAGTGCAAGTGATCAGTGCAGTGCCCTGAAGTGGATCAGGTACAGTGCCCCTAAAGTGGAGGAGGAAAGTCGAAAGCCGCAGGAAGGTTAGGGAGCCAACCCCCACCGGTCAGGCGTCCCCTCGGCAGATCCTGTTGCTCGTTCCCAGGTTGCCTTGGATCGAAAACAAGAAGAAGTTATTGCGCCAGTGCTTTTCGTCATCTTCGTCGCCTTCTACCTAAGCGTAGATGGAGCGCCTCGGAGTCGTCTCGCCCTCTCAAGAGGCCCTGGAAAGCTCCTTGCGCCCTTCCTTCCAGCCCCGAATCCTTCGCGGAAGAGCCAGAAGTGGAACGCAAGAGAGCCAAGAATTCTTCTGTTTACGCTTCTCCTGTCGGTCTCGGACTTCGTCTCCTATAGAGGAATTTAAGAGATCTCCTGCGCGCGTCCTGGCGGGTCTGCAAGCGCAGATTGCGGCTTTAGCTGACTCTATTGCCGGGACTTCTCATCGTCGGAAGGACGCCTCGCTTCCGGTGAAGAAGTCTAAGATCGTCCCTTCTGCTAGCTCTCCTCCGGCTAGAGAAGTTTTGAGCCTCGTAGCAGGAAGTCATAAGTGCAGACTGAAGTTCGGGATCAATCTCCGAGTAGGCTCCTCTCTCTTCCCCGAGCAAGAGTTTTGAGCATGTCAGGCGTAAGGAGCCGGACAGGCTCTCTCCATCAGGATTTCCGCTCCTCTTCAGTTAGGCGTCAAGAGCCTCGTTATCGTCAGGAGCGAAGGAAGAGTTCTTCGCCTGGTTGCCGCTCTCCTTTTGACGGACGACTCGGAGCTAGTAGGCGCCAAGAGCCTGTAGGCACCAAGAGCCTAGTAGGCGGTCAAGAGCCTTTTAGGCGCCAGTGGAAGTATTTATTTCCGTTGGTTCACTCCCGTTTGGTTAGACGCTCAGAGCCTTGTAAGCGCAGTGCTTCGGACAGGGAATCCTCCGGTGGATGTTTTCTTCCCCTCCCCGTGGCAGGCGTCAAGAGCCTGGTAGGGGTTTGGAGTCTGATAGGCACCAAGAGCCTGGCAGTGTTTTGAGGAGGGCAGGCGCCAAGAGCCTAGCAGCGCAGAGAGCCTGATGGCGCTCTCCCTTGTCCAGGCGTTCTTCTGTGGAATTAGACTTTGTTTCCGACAGGCGAGCTTCCACTAGTAGGCGCTCTCCTAGCAGGCGCTCCCCTAGTAGGCGCTCTCCTGGTAGGCGCTCCCCAAGTAGGCGCTCTCCTAGTAGGCTCTCTCCAAGTAGGCGCTCTCCTAGTAGGCGCTCTCCTGGTAGGCGTTCTCCTAGTAGGCGCTCTCTCGGTAGGCGCTCTCCTTTTAAGCGCTCTCCCAGTGGACATTCTTCCAGTAGGTGCTCTCCGAACAGGCGCTCTCCAAGGAATAGCTCTCATCCTGGTAGTAGAGCTTCTAAACGTCATTCTTCTGAAGAATACCTTGGGGATTCTGAGGAAGATTTGCCCAAGGATGCTTTAGTTTCTTCATACAAGAGACTGACCGACCTCCTCTTGCAAGATTTTGGGGAGTCTCTTTCGGCGTTGCTCCTCCGTCACCTCCGTCCTTTTTTTCAACGACCAATACGTCTAAGAAGTCTTCAGTCGTTAAGATGAAAACCGACAGTGTCGATGAAGAAGGCTCTTAAGAATTTTGACGACTGGTTGCTTTCGAAGGAAGAGAAAGGCAAGACCGTTTTTCTTTTCCCCCGTCCAAAACTACGGGTAAGATGGGGTTCTGGTACGAGTCAGGAGAGCCCTTGAGTCTGACTCTTCCCTCTTCAGCAGACTCGGACTTCTCTTCGTTGGTTGATTCCGCACGTCGCTCGGCGCTTAATTCTGCGAAGACGACGTGGGGTATGAGCGAGTTGGATCACCTTCTGAAGGGAATGTTCCGAGTCTTAGAGGTTTTTAACTTTCTTGACTGGACCCTTGGAGTCATGGCTAAGAGGACTCAAGATCAAGACACACTTTCACCTGAAGACCTTCACGCAGTGCTGTCTTTTATGGACAAGGCAGTGAGAGACGGATCCGGGGAGATTGCATCCCTTTGGCGCAGGAGTTAGTAAAGAAGCCCCGGGTGTTTTCTGCTCCTTTCTTACCAAGGCTGTCTCTCATGCACAGAGAGCTTCCTTGTTGTATTCCCAGCTTTCTCCGCAACTCTTCCCGAAGAAGATAATTAATGACATCTCCAGCTCGTTGTCAGCAAAAGCGACGCAGGATAAGCTGGCTCGCTCAGCTAGATTACCGAAACCTTCGTTCCAACAGAAAACGAAGAAGGAAAACTCAGACTAGGCAAGAGCCCTTTCGAGGAGGTCCTTCGTCGCTCTTCTTCCTCCAGAGGTTCGAGACCACCCAGAAGAGGAAAGACCTTCTCTCGGTCTATTAGGGCCAAGAAGTAGCTCGCCTGTCCATACAGCAGAACAACTGTGGGTGCCAGACTTCTGAACTTTGCGATGTCTGGGCACGGAAGGGGGCGGACAACTGGTCCCTCCGCTATCAATCAAGAGGGATACCTCATTCCGTTTATCTTGAGACCACCCTTGACCACCACTCCAAGGGAACTGGTGGCCAAATACAAAGACCCTCTAATGAATCAAGCCCCTCGCTCTAGCAGTAGAGCTGATGTTGGAGAAAGAGGCAATAGAGATGGTACAGGACCCTCTTTCCGTGGGTTCCTACCAACCGTCTGTTCTTGAGTTCCCAAGAACTCAGGAGGATGGAGGCCGGTTCTGGACGTAAGCGCCCTGAACGTCTTTGTGAAGAAGAGGAAGTTCGCTATGGAGACGACTTCATCAGTCTTAGCGACTCTTCGTCCCACGGGGGATCTGGATGGTGTCACTGGACCTTCAGGAGCGGTTACTTCCACGGTGCCGATTCCATCCTTCTTCCGCGCCAAATTTCTAACGATTCATGTGGGCGGGGAGGGAACGTTTTTCAGTTTCAGGGCCCTATGCTTTGGCCTTTCCACAGCCCCCCAAGTCTTCACTGGGCTGATGAAGAACGTTGCTCAGTGGCTTCATCTCGAGGGAGTGAGATTTCCCTCTACTTGGACGATTGGCTAATCAGGGCCAAGTCCAAGAAGAAATGTCTGGAGGACTTACGATTAACGCTGAATCTAGCAGCTTCTCTGGGTTTGCTAGTGAATTTCGAGAAGTCACAGCTAATCCCCAGTCAAGAGCGTATCTATCTGGGGATTCTGATGCTTCTCAGGTTTTTTCGGCGTATCCTTCCCCAGAGAGGATAACCCGAGGTTCGGATGAAGGAAGGTAGCAATCTTTCTAGAGAAGATGTATGCCACAGCGAGGGAGTGGATGAGTCTGTTGGGGACACTCTCCTCGCTGGAGCAATTCGTTTCTCTAGGGAGGTTGCACCTCAGACCCCTACAGTTCTTCCTGACGAGGAACTGGAACCGAAGATCTCAAGGTCTAGACTTTGCGTCAAGATCTCGCAAGAGATAAAGGAGGATCTACGTTGGTGGCTAGACCCTCTCCTGTTCAAGGAAGGCCTTTCCTTGCAGGTTCGGAAACCCAGCCTAGTGTTATATGCGGACGCATCGGACATAGGTTGGGGAGAGCTACTCTCGGGTCGAGAGAAGTGTCAGGCACCTGGATGGGGGATCAGGTGTCCTGGCACATCAACAAGAAAGAGCTAACAGCGATTTGGTTCGCTCTCAAAACCTTCGAACCCTCCGTAAAGGGAAAGTCTGTTTAGATCAACTCGGACAACACCACAGCCCTGGCTTACATTCGGAAACAGGGGGGACTCACTCTTTCTCCCTGTCGAGAGACAGCGAGATCGCCTCCTCCTGTGGTCGGAGGAAAGGAAGATAAGTCTTTCTCACCAGGTTCGTACAGGGAGAAAGAAATGTCAGAGCGGATCTGCTAAGCAGAAGGAATCAAGTCCTCCCCTCAGAGTGGACTGTGCACTCGGACGTATGCCAGGAGCTGTGGAGGACGTGGGGCAGGCCCCATCTCTATCTTTTTGCGACCTCCAGGAATGCGAGGATAGATCTATTATGCTCCCCTATTGCGGACCCAAGAGCAGTGGCAATAGATGCATTCCTGATGGATTGGAAAAACCTGGATCTTACGCGTTCCCACCTTTCAAGATTCTAGGGGAAACGCTAAGGAAGTTCGCAGTTCTTAGAGGGAGCAAGGATGACTTTGATAGCTCCGTCTGGCCCCCGCCCAGGACTGGTTCACAGAGGTACTGGAATGGCTGTGGATGTTCCAAGATCCCTACCACTAAGAGTCGATCTGCTCAAACAGCCCCACTTCGACAGGTTTCACAAAAACTCCCCGCTCTCAGTCTGACTGGATTCAGACTATCAAGAGTCTCGTCAGAGCTAAGGGCTTTCGGCAAAGTCTGCAAGGGCTATTGCCAATGCACGTAGACCTTCCACATCTAGAGTCTACCAGTCGAAGTGGGACGTTTTTCGACGTTGGTGCAGGACTCATAAAGTTTCCTCCTCCAGTACCTCTGTGAACTCAGATAGCAGATTTCCTTATCTTCCTGAGGGAAAATGTGTTCGGGTTAGTAGTCTCCACCATCAAGGGCTACAGGAGCATGCTTTCCTCAGTTTTTCGTCATAGAGGATTAAACATATCCGAAGACAAGGACCTCCATGACTTAATCAGATCATTTGAGACGGTTAAAAGAACCTGCTACTTAGTTCCTAGCTGGAATCTAGACGTTGTGCTGCTCTCTGTGAGGGTCCTCAAGATTCGAACCTCCCCACCCATACAGCTTCGTTCAGAGACCTTTCGATGAAGACTCTTTTTCTCTGTGCTTGTTAGCTTCAGCGAAGAGAGTCAGCGAGCTGCAGGCTCTAGAAGGTGAGGTAGGTTTTCAAGGAGGATCTGCGTTTTGCTCTTTTCTTTCCGGCTTTCCTAGCCAAGAATGAAAACCCTTCTTCACCATGGCCCAGGAGCTTCGAAATTAAAAGCTTGTCCTCCTTAGTTGGGACAGAAGAAGAGAGATCTCTTTGCCCGGTGAGAAGCCTGAAATTTATCTTCAAAGGAAGAGAAGACTTGCTTGCGAATGAGAGCAATCTCTGGTGCTCTGTAAGGGACCCAGTAGGCCCTTATCAAAAAATGCCCTCTCATTCTTTATCAGGAAATGTTATTAGAGAAGCCCATACATCGTGCAGTCAGCAACAGTTTAGTCTTCTGAAAGTCAGGCGCACGAAGTGAGGGCCATCGCGACGTCTTTGGCTTTCAAGAAGAATATGTCTTTACAAAACCTCATGAAGGCCACTTTTTGGAGGTGTGAATCAGTCTTCTCCAATCACTACCTAAAAGACGTATCGATTACGTATGAAAAGTGTTTTGGGCTAGGCCCTTACGTATCGGCGGATTCAGTGCTGGGGCAGGAGCTGAAACACAATCCTTTTTAATCCTTTTCCCTGTTAGTTTTTAATTTGGAGTTTTTGGTTGTACGAAGGAGGTTGCAGGAGGCAGCTCCTTCTTTCGTATACTAATATTAGTAATTGGTTAGGTGATCGGTTGTGCTTGAGGCTCCTTGCGGTTGGTAGTGATAGGCTCTGGCATGTAAGCGGGTTGATCCCCATTGACCAGACCCCCTGTTTGGATTCTGCCAAGTAAGTGGACTCAGTTCCCATTGGTAGACCCAAAGAGTTCTTCAGCTATAGGTCACGCCCTCGCTGAGACTCTTTAGGCAACGCAGACTAATAGACAGTAACTATGAAGTCTTCTGCCTAATTCAGGTAAGAACCAAGGGTTTATTTTTATATTCCTTTAACATGTGTTGTCCCCACTTTCTAGGTGAGTATGTGTCCTCTTTCCCTCCACCAAGGGTGTCAATCAGCTAAGTATATATCTGGCAGGGAAGTTCATGTACAAAAAATGATATTGTTAGTATACAATAAAGTTTTGTACATACTTACCTGGCAGATATATACGATTGATGGCCCGCCCAGCCTCCCCTCAGGAGACAGGTGGAAGAAAATAATCTGACAAGAAAGGGGGCTTGGTTCTTACACCCGCCACCCAGTGGCGGGTAAGGTAGATCACCTGAACCTACCTGTAGCGTGTGCCGCGAGTTTTGAATTTCTGTCGTGACGTCAGAGACCTAAGCTAAGTATATCTGCCAGGTAAGTATGTACAAAACTTTATTGTATATAACAAATCATGTTAATGAGTTAATTATTTTTTCGTTTATATTGTACACTAAATTGTGATGATTTTGGTATATAACAAATTGTAAAACGATCAAAGCAACACAGAGAAAATATTATCACAATATGATGCATGAATCGTAACGCACGGACGTAAAAAAAAGTTGTTTTCAAAAATTCACCATAAATCAAAATATTGTGCTAGAGACTTCCCGTTTGTTGCAAAATGAAGGTAATTGATTTAATATTATTAGACTGTAAGTGTTATAGCTTACAATTGCAGTTTTCGACCATTTCGGTCGAGTCAAAAGTTGACCGAAGGTGATTTTTTGTATTTTGTTATTTATATGAAAAATATTAAAAACTTTATAAAAGCTACAACCATGTGTTGTTTTAAGTTGTATTTTACATAAAATTGTGCACATTTTCATATATAAAACTTTATGTAACGGCTAATATAAAACGGTGTAAACATTACGACAATCGGACAAAAATATTTCTGATTTTTTCGAAGTTACTGCACGGATGTAGGGAAAAAGTTCTTTTCATAAATTCACCATAAATCGAAATATTGTGCTAGAGACTTCCAATTTGTTGCAAAATCAAAGGTAATGATTGAATATTACTAGAATGTAATAGTTTTAGCTTACAATTGCGTTTTTTGATGATTACAGTTGAGTCAAAGTTGACTGACGATTGAAATTTTTTTTGGCACTTATTGTTATTATATGAAATATTTCAAAACGGTGGTAAAAGCTACAACCATGGGGTTGTTTTTAGTTGTATTCTACATGAAGTTGCACACGTTTTCATATATAAAAACTTTATGTAACGGCTAATATAAAAACTGTGCAAACATTACGACAATTGGACAAAAAAATTTTGATTTTTGGAAGAGTTACCGCTTTGGACGTAAGGAAAAAGTTTTTTTTCATAAATTCACCATAAATCAAAATATTCTGCTAGAGACTTCTAATTTGTTGCAAGATAAAGGTAAATGATTGAATATTACTAGAATGTAATCGTTTTAGCTTACAATTGCGTTTTTTTTGGATTTCGGTAGAGTCAAATTTGACCAAAGGTTGAAATTTTGGCACTTATCATTATTTATATGAAAATATTTTAAAACTGATAAAAGCTACAACCTTGGGTTGTTTTTTGTTGTATTCTACATGAAATTGTGCACACTTTCATATATAAAACTTTATGTAACGGCTAATATAAAACGGTGCAAACATTATGACAATTGGACGAAAAAATTTCTGATGTTTTCGGAAGAGTTACCGCGCATACGTAAGGAAAAAGTTTTTTCATAGATTCACCATAAATCAAAATATTGTGTTAGAGACTTCCAATTTGTTGCCAAATAAAGGTAAATGATTGAATATTACTAGAATGTAATAGTTTTAGCTTACAATTACGTTTTTCGACCATTTCGGTTGAGTCAAAGTTGACCGAAGGTGGAAATTTTGGCACTTATCGTTATTTATTTGAAAATATTTAAAAATTGATAAAAGCTATAACCATGGGTTATTTTTTGTTGTATTCTACATGAAAATGCACACACTTCCATATATAAAACTTTATGTAACGGCTAATATAAAATGGTGCAAACATTATGATAATCGGACGAAAAAATTCCTGATTTTTTCGGAAGTTACCACGTGGATGTACGGAAAAAGTTTTTTCATAAATTCACCACAAATCGAAATATTGTGGTAGAGACTTCCAATTTGTTGTAAAATGAAGGTAAATGATTGAATATTACTAGAATATAAGAGTTTTAGCTTACAATTGCGTTTTTCGACCATTTCGGTCGAGTCAAAGTTGACTGAAGGTTGAAATTTTGGCACTTATCGTGATTTATATGAAAATATTTCAAAGCTGATAAAAGCTACAACCATGGGTTGTTTTTAGTTGTATTCTACATGAAATTGCGCACATTTTCATATATAAAACTCTTGTAACGGCTAATATAAAATGGTGCATAAATTTTTTCAAAGTGACAAAATAATTTCTGAGATGTGTCGCTGATGCTTTTTAGTGCGAGAAGAAAGAAATTCGCGTTTGCACACCTTGGTAACGATTGTAAACAAAACAACAGCTTGATCCATGAACTCCCAGCATCCCTCAAGGTGCGTGATTCAAAAGTTTTCGCCAAGTAGACCTATACCTATTTTTCCATGAATTTTTAAAAAAACTTTTTTGCGCTGACATTTCATACATCAATTCGGCACCCAACAGACAATTTTCATCGACATTTAATATGTCCAATAGGCATTTAAAGGTTAAAACGTCCAATATGCGTTTAAGGGTTAACATGAACTTGTCTGCAGCACTTGGATACAAGTAGCAGTGATTTAAGTTAACTAAGATTGTTGGATGCATCTGGACAATCTCTAAACAGAAGTGCATTTTTGTTAACAGTTAAAATTATTACTATTGTCATTAGGTTGTTTGTTCAGTTCACTGAGTCAATTTATTTAGGTATCACATGAGTGGCCTTTACAGCTGCTAATGCACAAGTATATGTATTTGTACAAACATATCCATAGTTGGTGAGGGAGCCCATGTGGAAAAATAGGAATGTCACTTTCTAATAAACAATTTGAAATATAAAGTGGTCAAGAATGATCTGCACTTCTTCAAGGACCTCCTGAATGGAACAATATTTGCACTGATATCAGATTAGTCAAGGAATATTGTTTACCATAAGAACCAGTAGTACACTTAGATTTGAGACCTTTTGCAAGACGGCTCTGAAGATGATCTTTCAGTCAGAGGAGACAAATCAAGTTAGTTGTAAGGCTTTTGGTATGTTAATGGGTTACTGCTGATGTCCTAACCATTATTATTACAATAAGGAAGCCTGTACTCCCAGTAAGAATACAGGCAATCCCCGGTTATTTGCGTGGGTTCCGTTCTTGGCAGGATGCTGATAAGTGAAAACCGCCATTAACCTAAACACAGCAATTTGTGGCGCTTATAGTGCCAAGTTTTGGTTAATGGCACCGATATTATTGGTGCGTTAATGGCGCCTCTATTAGGTAAGTTATGGCGCCATAAGTTTGTTATCAGTACCTTATGGTTCCGATAACCGAAACTTGGCCCGTTATGGTGCCATAACAGGGACTGCCTGTAAATGGTTTTGTCTAAAGAGTATGTATAAGAAACATTCAGTATGTGTAAGTGTATACAGATTAAAAGATTACATATAACTGATGAACTTTTTAGATGTCAAACATTCTAACTATAGGGTCCACTGACTTGATAAATATTCTTAGCGTAATTTGGATTTAATGAATCTCTACATACATTGCTTTTTCATTTGAATTTGTGTAGAGTGTATCCTGAAGTAGTTGTATGGAATCTTTTACACTTATGTGTTCACAAGAAATGATTCCCCATATGGTAAACAATTCTGATGTGTGCAATCCCGTGATCTACTGTTGTGGAGTTGTGTGTGAACAGAATAAAAAGGTGGTGATTGATGGTTACTACAATTGTTGGCTACATTAATCAGATGTCTTGAACCAAGGAAAACTTACTTTACTTATCAAAAAGATCTGAAGTTGACATCTTAGATGTGTCTAATTACATATCAAAAACTTATCAAAAGATCTAAAGTCAGCATTTAAATAAAAGCTCCAAAAATTTATATTAGATAAAACAAACATTAGGCAGGCTAACACATATAAAGAGAAGAAATACCTTTTTCATCTTCATACATAAGAATATACTAAATAACACTAGTCATTGTGAATACCACAGAAATCACATAGTATTGAAAGTAAAAGGTACAAGTTACCAAGTACTAATGCAAACTGTTTTATAGTAAACTCATCATTCATATCAAGCCTTTTACTATGGTCAGATGGTAAACAGCTTATTTTTTAGATGAGGTTAAGATGGAGAAATATTTACAGGCAAACTGATAGAACTAGATATCTCTAGTAATACAAGTACAAACTACTCAACACTTGATTTTTTGTATATTATAGTACCAGGTGTACTCATAATATGATTATGAATCTATTTGGATATTCCTAAGCTAGACAGCCAAATCCTAGCATAAAAACTTTGTCTGCAATACGAACCCCTAACATTGCGAACATCCCGATACACACAAATTCTGAAAGACTAAAACATTACCACGTTCCCAGAAAATGTGTAACTAGATAAAATCAAAGATACATAAAAAACATAATATCATAATATAAATGGTTTTCAAAATATCTTCAATATAACAAATGTAAAATGCTAAACAACAAAATGTAGCTGGAAGCGCCTCAGCGGCGTGGTTGGTTATGGTATTAGCATCCCACCTCGTGTTGTGGGTTCAATTCTCGGCCATTCCATTGAGGAGTGAGAGATGTGTATTTCTGGTGATAGAAGTTCACTCTCGACGTGGTTCGGAAGTCACGTAAAGCCGTTGGTCCCTTTGCAGAATAACCACTGGTTCCATGCAACGTAAAAACACCATACAAAAAACAAAAACAAAGTAGCTGGTCCCTCTCTCCCTGAAGTGTAATATCTTTGGGAGACGGACCGGTATTACACATAGCACAGCCGATGATGAAGCAGAGGAAAAGGCATGTGGTACATCTACTGCAAATATTTGCATCTTTGTTCCCAAAAGGCAGCACAGAAATATGAAGGGCTGTCTAAAAACATTGACGGCCTGGATAAATATGAAACTAACCACAGGCTTAGGTAAAAAAAAAAAAGTGGCTTAGGGCGAGGAGAGCAAAGCGAAAGTCAACTCTCCAAGGTGGTTAAAGAAAGACTGGTGCTTCACGATGTTCCAAGCCCGGTGGTTGACCAGCATCCACCTTGTATATGCATAAGTTGCCAGATGGTCACAAGATTCCTGCTTACAATCTGTGATTGTTTATTAACTGGTTTCCAGCTGGTGCTAGAAGATTATCCTATTGTTAAGACCTCAGGTTTGTTAGCTATGAAAAATAAAAATTTAATAAAAATTTGTCATTTTGTATACTTTTCACTTGAAATTATATTTGTGTGAGAATCTTTGAATATTGTTGTGCTTAGTGACTTATTTTGATATTTTTATGATAGATTCTACAAATTATTGGTGCATATTTTGCTTTTTGTATTTTCTCCAAATTATTGGGGCATATAGTTTTACTTTTCTATTTTATAGATCTAAGTTAATCGTATAATTCAGTGAGGAATAGAATACTATTAGATTTATGAAAAAGTTTGTTTTTTTTATGCAATTTAGAAAATCATTTCCTTAATATATCCTTATTTTTTTGTTGCAGACTATAATTGAGTTAGCAGAAAGAGATGGCTTTGATCCCCAGTGGTTTTGCTCCACTTGTCTGGTGCGACGACCTATACGCTCAAAGCATTGCTCAGTATGCAACAGATGTATTGCTAAATTTGACCACCATTGCCCATGGGTTGGCAATTGCATAGGTAATATTGATATTTCATTCCACAAACCCATATCTTATAGTGCTAATTTTGTGTGCCAATGAAACATATCAGACAAAAATTTGTGAAGGAAGTTCCACTCATGATAATAAAGTACTGCACATGCACAGCAGAGCCATCATTTCCAACAGTCAAATCAGCATCGTTTGTTATTTGTCTGTCTCGCCATTAGGTCAGCCTCTGGACTGCTCTAGCAGTGCAGCAGATGACTCATTTTTACTTTGCCTTTATTATTATTTACATTATATTTATATTTGTGAGTTTTGTTTCATTCATTTTCTCATATCTAGTACACCTAATTCCAGCTGTTCTTAGTGTATTCCAACTGTTCCAATTCATTAAGTTGGTAGTGCCTATTACCATGAGGCAAAAGCACTGATTAATGTGTTAAGATATTCATTTAGCTGTGCAGGTTATGTAGGTGAATGGATGATTTTGGTGTCTTAGGAAACCATCTGTTTTGAGCCATCATGGCAGTTGTTGCTCTTTTTAAGTAGTAGATTTCACCTTGCTAACTGTAGATACTGGTATCTTTTTGGTTTTCCTTACGTGTAATTTTGAGAAGTGATTTAAGTTGCCCCTCCCCCCCCCACATCTTGCTCTGCTTTGTAAGTAATGGTTAAGTGTTAGTCTTCATGCTTTTGTTACTTGTATAGTTTTTTCAGTTTGTGGTTGTTTTCTATGCATATAACATTTTTAAGTAGGCACTGGCTATTAACAAAGTGGAGCTGTATGTTATGGAAACCATGAGTTTATTGATGTATAAACTATTGCAAAAAGATCTAAAATAAAAAAAATACGTACTATTATCAATGTGCTTATTCTATATAAGCCTAATGAAGCTAAGCATTCAAAATGCTTTCCCAGTGACACTTTGAGAAATACCTTATTTCTAACTATTCTTGAAAATTATCTTACATTCAGCAATGTACGTACTATTGGCTACTAACCCAAAAAACTTTATAACCATCACCGGCTCAGACTTTGAGTATCGATCTATTATTTTGTTGATGTTGATTAGGGCAAGGCTGGTGTGTGGTTAAATCAACATAGGCCTACTTACAAGAATGCATTCCCCTTTCTTTTGTTACAGGTATAGTAAAAAACTTAACACCATTAAAAAGTTTTGTTGTCCAAAAACGTAAAGGAAAGTAGAGAATTTATTAGAGGTGCAATTAGAGATGTGTTATTCTATGGTGTGTCAATTTTACGCTGAACTGGGTAGCATTAATGGAGGATAATTTGTGATAAGAGAAATTTAACCTAATTGATTATCTAATGCAATTTTCAATGAGCATTAATTTACAACAGGGTAGGGTTATATATAATAAGTTAAAAATGTGTTATATTAAAGAACTGAATTTTGTCAAATTAATCAAGTGAAAAGAAGAAAGTTTTAGGCCTAGTCCTATAATAATATGATTCAAGACAATGGGATTGCAGTTATGTATTTCTCCCTCTCTCTCTCTCTCTGCATTTGTTTGTTTTCCTGTCATCTCTCATGAACATTTTTTTATTTTCTCTCGTGGTCTCTTTTGAGCATTTGTTATACTCTCTCATGTTCCTTCCTCTACCATTTTCTCTTCTGTCTGTGGGAAATACATCACACACACTGTTGCTATGATCAATTATCAATGAATGTTAATTTTTCTAGGACAGATGAGTCAAAAAAGAGTACACTGACCTCATTTTTAGATATGTATATGGTTCAAATTTTGGTAAAAATATACTCTTGATTTATTATGTAAAATTTAGTGTTTTTCTTCAAATATAATGATTCTTGTTCTCCCTAAATAAGTATTAGAACTGTTAACTTTCTATATACATACAAAAAAATGTTGGATAATGGAGTCCAAGCTCCTCACATTAGATCTATGGAACAGTGTGAGGTGTATTCTTATGTGATTGTCATTTGAATAAAACTGCTGCTAAATAGCAGAATTTCACTTAATCATTGTAAAATAATTTTTATGAATATTTGCAGGAGCAAACAATCTGAAGTACTTCATTGGATATCTATTGATGCTGTGTGGCATGTGCTGCTTTGTGTTACAAGGATGCTTTACTACTGGAATGGGGAATGTGGTGTTTATTTCTTGAAACAAGGCATTTGGTCAAGTAAGTTTTCTATTGATTTAAAACAAGCTTTAAAAAAATTATAGTCTTTTTGCTAATGTTATATGTTTTTAAAGACTTTGGGTCACCAAATTAACCTTGTCAGAATTATAGCTGCAAATGGAAATAGTATACGTATACTGCATTGGAGTAATTCAGAGATGTATACTCATTTGAAACAGTTATGAACTAAGGCAAAGGATAGCAGTAAACAGAATTCATATTTTTCCTTGTTGTTAGGTTTAGGTTCAGTTGGTACATGTGGAGCCATGGTTGGCTTGGGTTGGAAGCAAATGCAGCTCTTCATGCAGCATGGGTAGCTACACTACTCGGTTGCCAACTCTACCAGGTTAGTATTAGAAGTATTTGCTTTAATACAAAATAGGTAAAAAAACAGCTGTATGTTAGTTTCATTAAAAGTAAATGGGTCAGTACTGAAGATTCATCTTCCTATCAGACTTCAAGTAGTGGGTATTAATTGTACTCTAGAGTATATATTTGAAAATTTACGAGCTTCATTATGTATATAGTTACAAAAATCTATTTGTATGAAAAATTATTCATAGACCAAAATAGTGGGTCAATTTAGCGGGAATGATGTTCATTTCACTTCAATAGTCCATAAATGACTTATGAAAACTGTAGTAACTCAGCACAGGACAGAGGGGGATTAGTGTGCCTTGAGACTTGATGGGGAATGTATTGCCTCTCTGTATCCCGACATCTTTTTATTTATTTGCTCATAAATATACCCAGGGATTGCTGTTGGTTTTAGTTTTTATCTTTTATGATAGT
The DNA here is from genome assembly GCF_015104395.2 of Macrobrachium nipponense. NCBI lineage: Eukaryota > Metazoa > Arthropoda > Malacostraca > Decapoda > Palaemonidae > Macrobrachium > Macrobrachium nipponense. Next base: position 28,981,722 of record NC_061106.1, read on the forward strand.
GTCAGTACAATTGTAATTTTGCAAAGAAAAGTGCATAGAAATATTTAAAAAATCGTTTAATATACTTCACAAAATGCTACTGCATTTCCCCATCTCAGTAAATCTTGTTAATATTTTACAACAAATATACTGGGAATTTGTTAGTGATTTTAGTTCTTATCTGATATGATACTGTGTGAACGGTAATTATAATTTTAACAAAATAAAATACTACAAAATTATATAAAAAGAGGCATTACTTTGTAAAATTACCATATTTTGACAAGTGTCTCAGAAAAGAGGCACCACACAGGGTCGTACTAAATGTAGTCACTTTCAACTTCCCGTAGAAGGTACAGAAACAATTTTAGAATATTTTTTTCTTACACCATGTGCATTTGCATATCTCCTCTTTCTGTTGATGTGATTTTTTTTTAATTGGCTAACCTTAAAGTTTACCAATCTGGGGTTGTGCTTAATATATATTTAACCCAGCTGTTAAGGGTTAAGAATGATTGTATAACATTTTTTAATTTATAAAGATATGGGAGGGCATACTAGATGCAATTGATTTACTATTCTATATACAGATTTTCTATATGAGTTAAGTACTATATGCTGCAATGTATTTATAATATTTTCTTGTTTTGTATATTACCAGGTTCTAATTCTTGGCATGACAACGAACGAGAGAATGAACTGTTATAGATATAAGCACTTCCAGGTAAAGTGAATCATATATGTTGCTTTTCTTTAACATATTAAACTGTCATTGAAGGAACTTTTAACTAACCATATTTGTTGGCATATAAGAGATCTGTCATATGCTGTCAACACAGCCTCCATCAATCTTGAATGGTTATTATCTACATTTGATTGTCTTATCCTATCATTGTTCCATATAAAGACAGTTCTGACTTCACAGCGCTTGGCTCACAGTGCTGTTACCCTGATTTCATGGCACTGTACCAGTTTTACAGTGCTGTAAGTGTCATTTATTCCCATTATTATTATCATGATGTTCTGGTTTATGCCATTGTTCGAGTTACGGCACGCCCCCTGGTACAGAACCCCTACCGTAAACCAGAGACTGCTGTATTTGACTTGTTGTAGCATTACAAAACAATTTGTGTAGTATATATTTAAAATTAACACATTATTACACATTAGTAATGTACAAAGAGACAGAGATAGTAGGATAAGAGATGTTCAGTTTGGTAAAATTGCTAATTCAAGTAGCCTAACATGTTTAGCATGACATAATGATAGCCTAAGTTTTAGCCAAGCATTCCACTTAACCCTTAAACACTGAGCCGGTATTTCCAAATATGCCGGCGGGGTTCGGGAATGAGCGCCAAAGCGGAAAAAAGTTTATTTAAAAAAATCACAGTACGCTTAGTTTTCAAGATTAAGAGTTCATTTTTTGCTCCTTTTTTTGTCATTGCCTGAAGTTTAGTATGCAACCATCAGAAATGAAAAATATATCATTATTTTATATAAATATTGGAATATATGACAGCGCGAAAAAAAATGTCATAAAACTGTATACAAATTGCGCTGTGAGCAAAATAGTTAAAGCTAATGAGTATATTTTTTTTCGTTGTATTGTACGCTAAATTGCAGTGATTTTGTTATATAACAAATTGTAAAATGATCAAAGCAACACAGGCAAAATTTTATCACAATATGATGCATGAATTCGTAACTCGCGGCGGACGTAAAAAAATAATAAAAGTTTGTTTAAAAAATTCACCATAAATCGAAATATTGTGCTAGAGACTTCCCGTTTGTTGAAAATGAAGGTTATTAATTGAATATTACTATACTGTAAGTGTTGTAGCTTACAATTGCAGTTTTTTACCATTTCGGTCGAGTTAAAGTTGACCGAAGGTCGAATTTTTTCTATTAATCGTGATTCATATGAAAATATTTCAAAAGTGATAAAAGCTACAACCATGAAATATTTTTTGTTGTATTCTACATGAAATTGCACACACTTTCATATATAAAATTTATGTAACGGTAATATAAAACGGTGCAGACATTATGATAATCTGACGAAAGAATTTTTGATTTTCGCAGAGTTACCACGCAGACGTAAGGAAAAAGTTTTTTTTTTAAATTCACTAATAAATCAAAATATTGTGCTAGAGACTTCCAATTTGTTGCAAAATGAAGGTAAATGATTGAATATTACTAGAATGTCAGAGTTGTTCCGACACGGCATACAAACCTTCGGTCCTTTTACAATAGGAAGGTACTAGCGGCAGCTGGATAGGTCGTAAGCTTTCGAACAAGGGGTTCGGTAGTTAACTGCTGTCCGACAGGCGTGCAGCGCGCGACTGGGAGGTAAACAAATCACTTTTGCTTTCGGCCTGCTGGCGTGTGGACGTGTATCATCGCTCTCTGCCCGCTTCATCGTCGTTTGCTTTCGCATGATTGTGTTTTTCTTTTCTATGTATCTAGTGAAACTGAATTGTAAGTACAATCATTTGCATGAATCAATTGTGAATTAAAGGATCTTGGTTTCACAAACGCCCTCCGATTACCGAGTGCCGGGACTGAAGGGCGTAATTGTGGGAATTCATTTTCCCAGAATGATCCTCGTATTGTGTATGCTCGGTTGCCGAGGGCGGTTAGCGCTCGCTCCGAGCGTATATTGGGTTGGAAATGTGTAGATGAAAATCGTAAGTAAGTGCTCTTTTCATTTATATTTTTTGACCTGTATGCCCGTTGCCGAACGAATGCGCTCGGACGGAAACTTATTCAGTATGAAAGTGGAATCGCAAGTACAGTATTCTTTTTCATTTTCATATATTATTTTTTATTGTAGCAATACTCATTTTGGATCAGGTTCCGAGCTTACCCGGAGATTGATCCTTCCCCCTTTTTATTTTGAATGAAGTGAAATCGCAAGTGCAGTTCTTTTTCATTTTCATTTTTTTTTATTGAGATTGCATTGTTGACTGGGATCTAGTTCCGCTATTCACGGGAATTGATCTTCCCCTTTTTATTTGTATGAAGTGAAATCGCAAGCGCAGTAGTCTTTTCATTTTCATATATTGGTTGATTGCATCAATTCTTTGTGGATCAAGGTTTTCCAGAAACCTTGATCCATAAAGGTAAGGAATGAAACCTTTCACCCTTGCGCTCGGTACCGAGGGCGCAAATGCGCTCGATCCCGAGCCCTATTCCAATGTGAAGTGAATCGTTTTGCAAGATTGCATCAATTTGTTCCTTATTGGTTCAAGTTCCCCTCAGTCAGGGAATTGATCCTTATGCCTTGTATTCGTGCGATGGCACGATTGCTCTAGGGCTCTTATATTGTTGTTGGGTACATGGGTACTGTGCGGGGGTGTGGGGAACGAGACCTCCCCACGCTCAGTTCCCACAGATGGCTCTTCTTGGGGGGGGGGTTGGGGGGGGGGAGGTTATCGGCGTTCTTCTCCTCGCCCGATCCGTCGAGCGCGGGGGGAGGGCGCTCGGTGCCCGATGTACAATTGTATTAGGGGTCTTCCACTCGTTCGGGAGGGATCAAAACCCCGCACGAGGGGATTTCCCCCCCATTAATCGCTACTACTATTATTTCCGCAGGTGCTACTGCCACGAGCTGTGGACCTTGGTGAGGTATGGGCGTCCTTCCAATTGCAGGGCGTGCTGGTGTCCAGGGGCTGCGGTTCTATGTCTGGGCCTACTGCGGTCACCCATGGAGTGGTGACCAAGCAACCAGGTGACGACGTCCCTCCTCACTGGTGTACTCGCCCTCACGTGGTAACAGTCTTGCCTACAGCCGCTGTGAAAGTGCCGTTTCGCCGTACCGAGAGGGGGGCGTGCCGCCGCCTGCTGTGGTTGCCGCGCTGCAGCGACCACACTTCCGCTGCCCTAGAGCTCGCCCCTGGACCTGCCGCCGGTACCAGGATGTTGCTGGCTGCTGCTCCACTTCTGTGTTTCGGTGCTGCCTGCCGTACATGCAGATCTGCTGCTGACTGTCCTGCAGTTGCTGCGCTGGCTGTCCTGCCGTTGCTGCGCTGGCTGTTCCTGCCGTTTGCTGCGCTGGCTGTCCCTACCGATGCTGTGCTGGCCGTGCCTGCTGTTCCTGAGATGCCCATACCTGCTGATGTCGTCCCTGTTCGTGGTGGTACTACCCCAGACTTTGGTCTGTCTGTACAGGTGCGTCCGGGCCCTGTGGCTTCGGCTACAGCAGCCCCGGCTCCGCCCTGGATAGCAGATCTTACGTCTGTCCTGAGGAAGCTGACGAAGAAGAAGAGGAAGGTGTCGGGTGGTCGTCGTCTTCATCTTCTTCATCGTCGTCGGCCGCCTCCTCTTCCCCTTCGACTTCTAAGGCTTTACAGCGAGGAAGAAGAAGGTCGCCTCCTCCCTCCTAAGAAGCTTCCTCGGGAGCTTCTCGGGACCCGTCTCACCTCGGTGGGACGGGAGGGTTCCTTCCGCATGGTCCTCCTGCTCCTTCGGGAGCGGGGCCCGCCCTCTCTTCTTCCGCAAGGAAGAAGACTACGGGGACCAGAGGGGTACCGGCTAACACCGGTACTTCTATCGCCTGGTGTCAGTGGTTCTGCCACTGCATCAGGGTCCGTCTCGGCCTCTCGTTCGCGGGATTGGTACCGAGTGTACGGTCGCCTACCAGCGGACCGTGCAGCCAGGAACCAGACCTCTGAGTCCGCTCAGCGTCAGGTTCACGGCACGGGGCGGAAGACTGGTGACAGCCGCTCATGCGACTCTCCACCAGACCAGCTCTCACTCTCGCGGGAACAGCTGGCTACCCGGGGACGTGACGGTCCACGACCGACCACGGGCTGAGGCTGGGAAGAGGTCCCCCTCGTTCGTGGTGCCAGCCACGGCTTGGAACCAGCGACGTGGACGTGCCGTGAGGACAAGCACCGGTCTCACTGCGACAGTGGAGCCTGCAGGTCGCCTGACCGTCGCTCTCACAAGAAAGCGACCGGGTACGGCAACCAGCACCAGCTCTTCTGACACTCGAGATCGGGGCCGCTGTGCTCAGTCCAGCCGTTCTCCACAGCGAGACGGTTCGACCAGGCCTGCAGCTCGATCGCCACCGCGGGTTGTTTGACGATCGCCTGCAGCCCTCAAAGCCTGACTGGTTATGCCAGCGAGCAAAGAGGGAGCGTCAGGTCTGCCTCTCCCGTACCTTCAACCTCCTCGGGTTACACCGGGAGGAGCGAGGTATTGAGGAGATGATCGTGAGGGGTGTGCGCCCCTCATGATCCCACCACAGCGCCCTACGTACCAGGAAACGGTTCTTGGACCGGCCAGGACGTATATGCGCAAGTGGATGGGGAAGACCGAGAGGGCTGTCGCTGTTCCCCCTTCTTAGGAGGAAGGTTCTCGGAATATGCTCTTGTTCGAAGGGCTTAACGGTCCACTCTGCAAGATGCTGTGACTTCCGAGATCCAGAGGAACTTTGCCGAGGTTACGGCGCTGATTCGTCAGCTCAATGACCTCGGGGAAGGATCGCCGCTCCCACCAGCAGAGCCACGTCTCGGCTCGAGTCGTTTTGGGGCCCGAGAGGGAATCCAAATCGACGGTGGGTCTGCCGCGATCGGAGCTTGCCGACTGGGTTGAGCCAGGTAGTCTCTCGTCTCCGGACAAGAAGGCTCTCTCGGTCTGGACGGTCGAACAAGCTCCTTCACCTCCTCTACTGCGACAGAGGCGTTTCTACGTGTCTTCGGACATCTTATTTATATATCCCTTCGGTCCTCCTGAGGTTTCGACCTCGACGAGGACTGGAATGAGTCGGAGCGGTATCGGCTCTCTCCTGTCAGGTCTCGATCAGCCCCAACCAGACGACGTTCACAGTGGAAGGACGGCGTTCCCCCTCACCTGCTGCCGGAAGTGGGGGGGTGCCTGGCCAGCCATTGGGACCCGGTCCAACAGCAGGCGTACGTTCCAGGGGCATCGAAGGACGTAGCATTGAGACAGGAGATCAAGACCATGCTGAGCAAGAGAACTGTAGAAATCGGTACGGATCAGTCACCGGGCTTTACAGCCGGACTCTTCCTGGTGGAAAAGTCTACGACAGGCTGGCGCCCAGTGATAGATCTCTCTCCCCCGAACCGGTTGGTTCGCCAGACCCGGTTCACGATGGAGACGGCACGCTCAGTGCTCGACTCTATCAGGGAGAACGATTTCATGCTTTCAGTGGACTTGAAGGATGCGTATCTACAAATACCCATTCATCAGTCCTTCGGAAAGTACCTCCGCTTCATCCTCGACGGGACGGTGGTACCAGCTCAGGCCACGTTGCTTCGGTCTCTCAACCGCCCCACAGGCGTGTTCACGCAAGTGTTCACTCTGCTGTCTGCTTGGGGCCATTCGCACGGGATATGTCTGATGGGGTATCTCGACGATTGGTTAGTCCTGGCGAGCTACCGCTCGCAGTTACTACAGGACAGGGATCGATACTGCTCGAGTTCTGTCGCGATCTGGGGATCGTTCTGAACTTCGGAAAGTCCGAATCTCGAGCACAAGCAGAGGATGAAGTACCTGGGTATGCTGATCGACACGGTAGCAGATTCAGAGAGGCAGCCAACCAGTTCCTGTCTCGGCAGGAACAGGGAGCTCAGCAATGGCAAGTCGTGATCGGACACCTGTCGTCACTCGGGAAGCCAGTCCCTAACGGGCGTCTTCACCTGCGGTCTCTTCAGGGAGACCAAAGGAGAGTTGGTCACAGGCGAAGGATCCCCCAAGCCTTCCATGGTCACTGGACACAGGAGGTGAGGCAGGACCTAGCCAGGTGACTGGACGACAGGAACCCCTTAAGAGGAGTGCCTCCGCGCACTCTCCCCCCGGGACATGCAGCTGCTCTCAGACGCATCGACCGAGGGATGGGGTGCACACCTGGAAGAGTGCGGACTTCAGGAGTGTAGGTACGAGAACGACAAGCACCTTCACATCAAGTACTGGAAACTAAAGGCAGCGTTCCTTGCTTCTCCCAAGAGTTCCAGGGACCGCTTGATGGGACACTCAGTGGGTGTTGATGTACGACAACACCACGGTGGTGGCTTACGTCAACAAAACAGGGGGGGGCCTAGTGTCTCTCCCGTTGTATCAGTTGACTCGGCAGGTGCACGAGTGGGCCGAGGCACACTCAATAGAGCTGTCGGCACGCTACATTCCAGGGAAGGAATGTAGTAGCAGACACGCTCAGCTGTCGGGATCAGGTGATAAGGACGAATGGTCTCTACACCAGGACGTGGCGGAAAGGCTCTTGACCTGTGGGGGCGGCGACCAGTCGAGGATCTGTTCGCCATCCGGCACATCAGGAAGCTCCAGGTGTTCTTCTCGGCCGTGCCGGATCCATGGGCAGCTGCAGAGGACGCTCTCAACGCCCGTGGGGACAACCTCTTCGCCTATGCCTTTCCCCCGTTCAGCTGATTCGCAATAGGTGATCAGTCGAGCACTGGTCATCCCGAATCTAGGATGATCCTGATGGCTTCCAAATGGCCACAGGCCATTTGGTATCCGGACCTGCTGGCTCTTCTCGCAAGAGAACCGAGAGAGATTCCCCATTGGCACAACCTTCTCGGCCAGCCACACGTCGAGCGGGTACCACCGAGCAGTCCAGTCCCTACGTCTTCACGGCTGGCTGTTATCCACCTTCTCTTGCGAACGAGAAGCTTTTTTCGCTTAGCGCAGCAACAGAGATGGCTGGAAACGTCCGTCAGTCTCTGCAGCTGTGTACCAGGGGAAGTTGGCCGTCTTCGGTGGTGGGTGTCGTAGACGGCGACTATCTCTTCTCAGAGCCACTCTCAGCAGGTTAGCGGGGATTTCCTCGTTTTTTCTTCGCCGAGGAAGCTCCTCTAAGTTCCCACAGTCAAAGGATACAGAGCGCCTTGTCGCTCGTCCTGAAAACTGACGGGATTGGACATCTCGAAACTCGTTCGAGATCTCCTTGCTTAGGAGCAGCTTCCAAAAGGTCTTGCCAACCCAGGGAACTCAAATGACCCTCGTCTTGCTGGACTGGCATCGGCGAAGAGAGTACGGGAGCGTCATGCAGATAATGATGTGGATGAGATGCTGCTTTGTCCTGGGGAGGACGCTACGGCGCTATCTGAAGAGAACTCGACACCTCGGGCCTGAGTGTCGACGCCTCTTCGTTAGCAACGGGGTTATCAAGAAAGAAGTATCAGAACACTCTTTCGTCCTGGCTGCGTGAGGTCTTCAGGAGGGCGGGGGTTATGAGGCTGATGGTAGTGACGACATCCGTACGTCCCGTCCGAGAACTCACGAAGTCAGAAGTATTGGCCCCTCGTTGGCGTTTCGTAAGAACTTCTCCGTGCGCAGGTATGGAAGGCAGGGGTCTGGTACAACCAGACCACCGGCAACTTCCTTATACCTCTTGGATATTGCCCATAGGTCCTTGGGATCGGTTTCCTTAGGACCCGTGGTGGCTGCTCAACACGTCGTCTAGCTAACCCAGACCCTAGCAGGCTGAACAGCAATCGAGTCCTGGTGTGGACTGTATGAATAGATAGTGATGAGAAAGTGACTGGCTTCTCTTTCTATCTTTTTCTACCCCTCTACCTGTGGGTAGAGGGATACGGTCATCACCCTGCTGGATAAGGACGAGATGCCGGTGAGCTATATGACAGAGCCCATCCTATCCCTTTCACGAGGGATGGGAGCAGAATATTCCACCACTTCCTTCGACAAGGGGGGAAGTGGGATGAGCCTACAAGAGTCAAAACCATGACTTTAACTTTGGCTTCCTGTACAGGAACAAGTTCTTACATTGCTGGTACGAAGAGATACGCTTGCCTCTCTATTAGTACTCGGTCCAGAGGTCTGACCATGATCTGCGGTGCACACCCCGATCAATCGGACAGAGGCTTGGATCCCTCCCTCGCTCTTACGACCAGGGAGGCTTCCAAGGTTGGGCGAACACCCAGTCTGTTCACAAAAGACTCGATTCACCCACCAAGAAGTGAGTCTTCCTATTGTAAAAGGACCGAAGGTTTGTATGCCGTGTCGGAACAAATGACAATTTTGTCTAAAATTGCATTTTTCCTAACTATACAAACTGAGGTCCTTTTACCACATAGCCCCACCTCATGCCACCCCTCACTCTGCAGTTTTGCTTGGGCCAAAAGCAAAAGTGATTTGTTTACCTCCCAGTCGCGCAGCGCGCGCCTGTCGGACAAGCAGTTAACTACCGAACCCCTTGTTCGAAGCTTACGACCTATCCAGCTGCCGCTAGTACCTTCCATATTGTAAAAGGACCTCAGGTTTGTATAGTTAGGAAAAATGCAATTTTAGACAAATTGTCATTTTTAGCTTACAATTGCGTTTTTCGACCATTTCGGTCAAGTCAAAGTTGACGAACCGGTTGGTTGAAATTTTGGTACTTATCGTTATTTATATGAAAAATATTTCCAAAACTGATAAAAGGTACAACCATGGATTGTTTTTTTTTGTATTCTACATGAAATTTGCACACATGTTCATATATAAAAACTTTATGTAACAGCTAATCTAAAACGGTGCAAACATTACGACAATCTGACAAAAGAATTTCTGATTTTTTCGGCAGTTACCGCGCGGACATAAGGAAAAAGCTTTTTTTTTAAATTTCACCATAAATCGAGATATTGTGCTAGAGACTTCCAATTTATTGCAAAATGAAGGTAAATGATTGAATATTACTAGAATGTAAGAGTTTAGCTTACAATTGCGTTTTTCTACCTTTTCGGTCAAGTCAAAGTTGACCGAAGGTTGAAATTTTGGCACCTTATCGTTATTTATATGAAAATATTTTCAAAACTTATAAAAGCTACAACCATGGGTTGTTTTTTGTTGTTATTCTACATGAAAATTGCACACATTTTCAAATATAAAACTTTATTTTTTAACGGCTAATACAAAATGGTGCAAATGTTACAACAATCTGGCGAAAGAATTTCAGATTTTTTCAGCAGTTACCGTGCGGACGTAAGGAAAAGGTTTTTGTTCCGACACGGCATACAAACCTTCGGTCCTTTTACAATAGGAAGGTACTAGCGGGCAGCTGGATAGGTCGTAAGCTTCGAAAACAAGGGGTTCGGTAGTTAACTGCTTGTCCGACAGGCGCGCGCGCGCGACTGGGAGGTAAACAAATCACTTTTGCTTTCGGCCTCACAGCGAGTGGACGTGTGTGTTCTACGCTCTCTGCCCGCTTCTCGTCGTTTGCTTTCTTGAGTATTTGGTTGTGTTTGTGTATGAAAGAGTTCACTGTAAGTACAATCATTTCTCTCCTTTCATATTAATTCAACTGAATTTGATAAATGATGGAATCTCCTCGCCTCGCTACCCCACAGAGACTATGCCCGGGTACCGAAGGGCGTAAATGCGGAAGTTCCGCTCTTTCCCGGAGATAGACCCTCATATTTTGTGTGTCGGTGTCGGGGGCGCGAGTGCACCCGAGCCGAGCCTTGTGATGTTTGTAATGATTGGTCGGAGGCGCAGTGGACTTTGTATGAGGGCAGGAAGAAGCGAAGGCCTGCAAAGGAGTCGTCGGAAAGCTCTCCCGCGACTCCTTTGGTGACGGACACTTCGTCTTCTTTCCTGCCGCCCGCTCAACTTCACGTCTCGCGCCTTCCCCTTCGGGGGGGGTGTCTAGGTCCTTCTCCTCTCCTGACTTGTCGAGTGTGGAGGAGGGCGCTAGATACCCTGACGTCGAGTTGTACTCTGGGTCCTCTATCCGTTCGTCTTCGCAGCGAGCGGGTAGAGGATCCCCCTAATCACCCGACTTTTGCCTCCTCAGGTGCGGTTGCCGCGAAGGATGACCTCGGACAGGTGTGGGCATCGTTGGGGCTGCAGGGCGTGCCGAGTGTCCAGGGGCTGCTCTACCATCTCGCTGGCTCCGTGGCGGTCACCATGCAACGGTCACGACCACCACCACGACCCTTACAACACCCGGCTACGCTTCACCTCCTCACCTGGTGTACACCCAGCACGCGGTCTCTGTGACACCCCACTACATCGGTGCAGGGGCCCAGTCGCCAGTAACTCGGGGGAGTGTGATGCCGCCACCTGGGTTTGCCGTGCTGCCTCGCGACCGGAATTCGTGTTGCCCACGAAGAGCTCGCCCCTGGACCTCCACCGGTACTAGGATGTCTGTGCCGCTGGTCCGCCCATCTGGGACGCCTACACAGTCTGCCGTACCTGCCGTACCTGCCCAGCTGCTGTCCACGGACGTGACGTTGACCACTGCTGCGATACGTTTTTCCTGTACCTGCTCCTGCTGTCTCTTCTGCCGTTCCTGTGATGCTCGCACCTGCTGATGTTGTTCCTGTTCCTGGCGCCGCTGCTCCCGATGCTGATCTGTTCGGACAGGTGCGTCCGGGCCCTGTTGCTTCGGCAACAGCAGCCCCCGGCTACCGTCCTGGATGACAGATCTGACGTCGGTCCTGAGAAGGTTGACGAAGAAGAAGAAGAAGAGGAGGAAGGTGTCGTCGTCGTCTTCATCGTCTTCTTCGTCGTCGTCGTCGTCTGCCGCCTCTTCCCTTCTTCTCTAATCGCGCCGAAGAAGAAGAAGGTCGCCTCCCCCCCCCCCCTACGAAGTCTCCTTCGGGAACTTCTAAGGGCCCGTCTCGCTCTGGTGAGACGGGGTTCTTCCGCTGGTCACCCTGCTCCTTCGGGGGCAGGACCCGTCTCTTTCTTCCGCAAGGAAGAAGACTACGGGGACCAGAGGAGTGCCGGCTAACACCGGCACTTCCTCACCTGCTGTCAGTGGTTCGGCCACAGCAGCAGGGGTCCGTCTCGGCCGCTCGTTCGCGAGATGGTACCAGTGTACGGTCGCCTACCAGCGACCGTACAGCCAGGAACCAGACCTCTGAGTCCGCTCAGCGTCAGTTCACGGCACGGAGCGGAAGACTGGTGACAGCCGCTCACGCGACTCTCACCAGACCAGCTCTCGCTCTCGCGGCGAGCAGCTGGCTACCCGGCGCGGACGTGACGGTCCATGACGGCCACGGGGGCTGAGGCTGGGAAGAGGTCCCCCCGTCGCCACGGCACCAGCCACGGCTGGTACCAGCGAACTGACGCACCGTGAGGATACGCACCGACTCACACCGTGACAGTGGAGCTCGCCGGTCGCCTGACCGTCACTCTCACAGAGAGCGATCGGGTACGGCGACCAGCACCAGCTCCTCTGACACACGAGACCGGGGCCGCTGTTCTCGGTCCAGCCGTTCTCCACCAGCGAGACGGCTCGACTAGGTCTGCAGCTCGATCGCCACCGCGGGTTGGTTGGCGATCGCCTGCAGCCTTCCAAGCCCGCTGGTTCTGCCAGCGAGCGAGGAGGGAGCGTCAGGTCTTCCTCTCCCTACCTTCAACCTCCTCGGGTTACACCGGGAGGGGCGAGGTTATTGAGGAGTGATCGTGAGGGTGCGCCCCCTCAGGATCCCACCACGTCGTCGTACGTACCAGGCTCGGTTCTCGGACCAGCCAGGTCGTACGCACAGGTGGTTGGAGGAGACCGAGAGGGGTCTGTCGCTGCTCCTCTCCTTGAGGGAGGAGGGTCTCGGGAGGTGCTCCTGTTTGAGGGACTGGACGGTCCGACTCCGCAGGACGCAGTCACTCCTGAGATCCAGAGGAACTTTGCCGAGGTTATTGCGCTGATTCGTCAGCACAACGACCTCGGGGAAGGATCGCCGCTCCCACCATCCGAGCCCACGTCCCGGCTCGAGTCGTTCTGGGGCCCGAAAGAGGGAACCCAGACCGACGGTGGGTTTGCCGCGTTCTGAGCTTGCGGACTCAGTGCTGGACCAGGTTGAATCGCTTGTCTCCGGGACAAGACGGTTCGCTCAAGTCTGGCAGGTCGAGCAAGTTGCTTCCACCTCCTGTCTGCGACAGCGGCGTTTTTTACGTGCCATCTGAAGACCCGATGCCGCCCCAAACAGGTGAACCCGGAGTTAGCCATGGCTGACTCCGGGTGTGTCTCTGCAGCAGCTCCTGTCCGAGAACCTGTGGTTCTCGCAGCAAGAGGCACTAGGCCTGGAATCTACCGCCATGGCAGCTTTCCAGGCCGTCTCCTGGCTAGATCTGTGGTCCCTCCACAGGTATCTAAGGTCGCAGCCAACTCCGGGGGAATTTCTCCCGAAGATGACTCGGCCCTTCAGGAGACTTTGACCAGTCTGGGGAAGAGCCATCTCCTTCCTTGACCACCAGACGGTGAAACCTGTGGGCCAACCTGGTTTTCTCCGACACGAAGGGACGCTGTCCTTACTCGGGTTTCCAGGGCCGGATTTTCCGGGCGCGGTGAAGCGGCGTTGGGACTCGCAACGGACCCTTACGGAGTTCCACGTCTCTCTTCCCAGGAGAGATGGTGGGACGCTGCGTGGACAGACGGCGCACTGACGACAGTGACCGGCTAGTTCACCAGGCAGTCTCGAAGGCTTCTGGGCAGCCTCGGACTGCGGCCAAGTCTAAGAGCTCGGCTAGCGCTTCCTCGGTGGCTAAGACGGTAGCTGCGTCGAAGCCCCGGGGAATGACTCTGTCTTCTTCGACTTCTGGCAAGGGGAGCCGTAACCAGCCCTCCTCCCAGCCCTCCTCCTCCCGTGGAGGCTCTGGGAAAGAAGTCGAAGAAAGGGGGGAAAGGAAAGCTAGGGACGGCGTTCCCCATCACCTGCTGCCGGAAGTGGGGGGGTGCCTGGCCAGCCATTGGGCAACTTGGCAGCGCTACGGCGCCGAGACCTGGATTGTATATGTCCTTCGGGAGGGATATCTATTACCCTTCGAATCTCGGCCACCCCTCACCTCCAACCCGGTCCAACAGCAGTCGTACGTTCCAGGGTCATCGAAGGACGTAGCACTGAGACAGGAGATCAAGACCATGCTGAGCAAGAGAGCTGTAGAAATCGTCACGGATCAGTCACCGGGCTTTTACAGTCGACTCTTCCTGGTGGAAAAGTCTACGGGAGGCTGGCGCCCGGTGATAGATCTCTCTCTCCCCTGAACCGGTTTGTTCGCCAGACCCGTTCACGATGGGAGACGGCACGCTCAGTGCTCGACTCCATCAGGGAGAACGATTTCATGCTTTCAGTGGACTTGAAGGATGCGTATTTCCAAATACCCATCATCAGTCAGTCCTCGAGAACGGCAATTCAGAGGATAAGTACTCGGGTATGCTGACGACGGTGCAGGGCGAGTCTTCCCCGCAGACTCGCGGGATCAGCAGATTCAGGGAGGAGCAGCCAACCAGTTCCTGTCTCGGCAGGAACAGGTAGCTCAGCGATGGCAAGTCGGTGATCGGACACCTGTCGTCACTCGAGAAGTTAGTCCCTCACGGGCGTCTTCACCTGCGGTCTCTTCAGTGGAGACTAAAGGAGAGTGGTCACAGGCGACGGATTCCCCAAGCTTTCCAGTGTCACTGACACAGGAGGTGAGGCAGGACCTAGCCTGGTGGCTGGACGACAGGAAACCTCTTAAGAGGAGTGCCCCTGCGCACTCCCCCCCGGACATGCAGCTGTTGCTCAGAGCGGATCGACCGAGGGATAGGGGGCGCACACCTGGAGGAGTTGCTGACTTCAGGAAATGTGGGACGAGAACGACAAGCACCTTCACATCAATGTACTGGAACTCAAGGCAGCGTCCTCGCTCTCAAGAGTTCCAGGACCGCTTTGATGGAACTCAGTGGTGTTGATGTGCGACAACACCACGGTGGTGGCTTACGTCAACAAACAGGGGGGATAGTGTCTCTCCCGTTGTACCAGTTGATCGGCAGGTGCACGAGTGGGCCGAGGCACACTCAATAGAGCTGTCGGCACGCTACATTCCAGGGAAGAGGAATGTAGTAGCAGACACGCTCAGCCGTCGGGATCAGGTGATAGGGACGAATGGTCTCTACACCAGGACGTGGCGGAAAGGCTCTTGGCGACCTGTGGGGGCGACCAGTCGTGGATCTGTTCGCAACCCGGCACAACAGGAAGCTCCAGGTGTTCTTCTCGCCGTGCCGGACCCATGGGCAGCTGCAGAGGACGCTCTTCAAACACCCGTGGGACAACCTCTTCGCCTATGCCTTTCCCCGTTCAGCCTGATTCGCAAGGTGATCAGTTCGAGCACTGGTCACCCCCGAACTCTCAGGATGATCCTGGTGGCTCCCAAATGGCCACAGGCCATTTGGTATCCGTACCTGCTGGCTCTTCTCGCAGGAGAACCGAGAGAGATTCCCCTTGGCACAACCTTCTCGCCCAGCCACACGTCGAGCGGTACCACCGAGCAGTCCAGTCTCTACGTCTTCACGGCTGGCTGTTATCCACCATCTCTTGCGAACGAGAGGCTTTCTCGTAGCGCAGCAACAGAGATGGCTGGAAACGTCGTCAGTCCTCTGCAGCTGTGTACCAGGGGAAGTGGGCCGTCTTCGTGGTTGGTGGTGTCGTAGACGGGGTCTATCTCCTCTCAGAGCCACTCTTCAGCAGGTAGTGGATTTCCTCGTTTTTCTTCGCCGAGAGAAGCTCCTCTCAGTCCCCACAGTCAAAGGATACAGAGCCGCCTTGGCGCTCGTCCTGAAACTGAGGGGGATGGACATCTCGAACTCGTTCGAGATCTCTTGCTTATGAGGAGCTTCGAAGGTCTTGCCCACCCAGGGAACTCAGGCCCCCTGCGTGGGTATGTGACTCTCGTCCTTAGGAGTCTGACCTCGAACGCCGTTCGAGCCACTCCGAGAGTCGTCGACAGGGATCTGACCCTCAAGACCCTCTTCTTGCTGGCCTGGCATCGGCGAAGAGAGTAGGGGAACTTCATGGTCTTTCCTATGATGTACGACACTCCAGGGGTGGTGGGGATCTGTGACGCTCGATTTCGTCCCGAACTTCGTTGCGAAGACTCAGAAAACCGTCGATCCCTGACGACAGGTTCAGTCATTCACGATTCCCTCCCTAATGGACTTCACCGATAATGATGCGGATGAGATGCTGCTTTGTCCTGTGAGGGCGCTACGGCGCTATCTGAAGAGAACTCGACACCTCAGGCCTGAGTGTCGACGCCTCTTCGTTAGCACCGGGGTCACCAAGAAAGAAGTATCCAAGAACACTTTCATTCTGGCTGCGTGAGGTCATCAGGAGGGCGTATGAGGCTGATGGTAGTGACGACATCCGTACGTCCCGTCCGAGAGCTCACGAAGTCAGAAGTATTGGCCCCTCGTTGGCGTTTCGTAAGAACTTCTCCGTGGCGCAGGTCCTGAAGGCAGGGGTCTGGTCTAACCAGACTACCTTTACGTCCTTCTACCTTCGGGATATTGCCCACAGGTCCTTGGATACCTTTTCCTTGGGACCCGTGGTGGCTGCTCAACAAGTTGTGTAGCTAACCCAGACCCTCGCAGGCTGAAAACAGCATCGAGTCCTGGTGTGACTGTGTGGATGGATGTGTGATGAGTGGAGTGACTGGCTCTCTCTCCCATCTTTTCCTCCTCCTCTACCTGTGGGCAGAGGGCCATGGTCGTTCACTACGCTGGATGAGGACGAGATGCAGGTGAGCTATATGACAGAGCCCCACCTCCTATCCCTTTCACTAGGGATAGGAGCAGAATATCCACCACTTCCTTCTACAAGGGGGGGAAGTGGATGCCTACAAGAGTCAAACCCATGACTTTATATTTGCTCCTGTACAGGAACAAGTTCTTACATTGCTGGTACGAAGAGATACGCATGCCTCTCTCTTAGTACTCGGTCCAGAGGTCTGACCATTGATCCTGCGGTGCACACCCCGATCAATCGGACAGAGGCTTGGATCCTCCCTCGCTCTTACGACCAGGGAGGCTTCCAAGGTTTGGGCGAACACCAGTCTGTTCACAAAAGACTCAGATTCCTCCCACCAAGAAGTGAGTCTTCCTATTGTAAAAGGACCGAAGGTTTGTATGCCGTGTCGGAACAATGACAATTTGTCCAAAATTGCATTTTCCTAACTATACAAACCTTGAGGTCCTTTTACACATAGCCCCACCTCATGCCACCCCTCACTCTGCAGTTTTTGCTTGGGCCAAAACCAAAAGCAAAAGTGATTTGTTACCTCCCAGTCGCGCGCTGCGCGCCTGTCGGACAAGCAGTTAACTACCGAACCCCTTGTTCGAAAGCTTACGACCTATCCAGCTGCCGCTAGTACCTTCCTATTGTAAAAGGACCTCAGGTTTGTATAGTTAGGAAAAATGCAATTTTGGACAAATTGTCATTTTCAAAATTTACCATAAATCGAAATATTGTGCCAGAGACTTCCAATTTGTTGCAAAATGAAGGGAAATGATTGAATATTACTAGAATGTAAGAGTTTTTGCTTACAATTGCGTTTTTCGACCATTTCGGTCAAGTCAAAGTTGACCGAAGGTTGAAATTTTGGCACTTATCATGATTTACGTATATGAAAATATTTCAAAAAGATGATAAAAGCTACAACATGGGTTGTTTATTGTTGTATTCTAAATGAAATTACACACATTTTCATATATAAAACTTTATTTAACGGCTAACATAAAACGTTGCAAACCTTACGACAATCGGACGAAAACATTTCTGATTTTTTCGGAAGAGTTACCGCGCGGACATACGGAAAAAGTTTTTTTTCAAAAATTCACCATAAATCAAAATATGTGCTAGAGACTTCCAATTTGTTGCAAAATGAAGGTAAATGATTGAATATTACTAGAATGTAAGAGTTTTAGCTTACAATTGCGTTTTTCAACCATTTCAGTCGAAGTTGACCGAAGGTTGAAATTTTGGCACTTATCGTGATTTATACGAAAATATTTCAAACTGATAAAATTTACAACCATGGGTTGTTTTTTGTTGTATTCTACGTGAAATTGCGCACATTTTCATATATAAAACTCTATGTAAACGGCTAATATAAAACGATGCAAACATGAAATAATTTCTGAGATGTGTCACTGATGCTTTTTCTAGTGCGAGAAGAAAGAAAAAATTCGCGCAGTGTGCCTGGGTAACGCTTGTAAATAAAACAACAGCTTGATCCATGAACTCCCAGCATCCCTCAAGGCGCGTGATTCAAAATTTTTTTGCCAAGTAGACCTATAACTATTTTCCCCATGAATATTTAAAAAAAAATTTTAGCGTTTACGTATTTTATGTCAATTAAGCACCTGACAGCCAATTTTCGTCGACGTAAAATACGTCCAATAGGCATTTTAGGGGTTAATGCCAACATGCATCAAATATCTTTAATTAATAGACTGAATATTATATGGGTAACCAAGTTGTGTGAGTGAGAGATACAAGAATGAACCAACTTTTTTTTTAAGTTCGCTAGTATGATTGTGAATGTTTAGGTAACTATTTTGCTGCAAGAGGATTTTTATATATCATAAAACAAAAATAACATTAACATTAGGGTGTATCTGTCATATGCCTGAAATTAGTGTGTTCTTCAAGTTCAAGTACCAGGTGATATATTTTGACTGAACAAATTTTTTGTAGCAATACTAAGGTTGGAGTAACAATAATGCTATTATAATAGGCCAAAAATGACATTGCCATATATAAATAGTACACACAGAGAAAGAAAGACAAGAAATGGTAGGCTAGGCATATACTAGTCAGTGTTTTAGGTAAACACCATAATCATCCATCCAGAAAAGGTATATTTTTGCAAATGGCACCCCCTAATACGTTATGAATAAAAATACAGACCTCAGTTTCTTTTCCTTCACAGTAATATATGAATACTTGAAGGTATATAGTATAGGGAAGGACTTTGAAGATTAAGGAAAAGGTAGACATTTTTATAATTTTTTAAAAATATGCTTCTGAAAATTAGGATGCACTTTATATGCTAGTGCATATTTATGCAGGTAAACAC
>NC_061106.1:29001019-29074729 GCF_015104395.2 Macrobrachium nipponense
GTGTTTACCTGCATAAAAATATGCACTAGCATATAAAGTGCATCCTAATTTTCAGAGCATATTTTTAAAAAATTATAAAAATGTCTATCTTTTCCTTAATCTTCAAAGTCCTTCCCTATACTATATACCTTCAAGTATTCATATATTACTGTGAAGGAAAAGAAACTGTGAGGTCTGTATTTTTATTCATATTAGGGGGTGCCATTTGCAAAAATATACCTTTTTCTGGATTATGATTATGGTGTTTACCTAAAACACTGACTAGTATATGCCTAGCCTACCATTTCTTGTCTTTCTTTCTCTGTGTGTATTACTATTTATATATGGCATTGTCATTTTTGGCCTATTATATATAGCATTATTGTTACTCCAATTAGTATTGCTACAAAAAATTTGTTCAGTCAAAATATATCATTGGTACTTGGACTTGAAGAACACACTAATTTCAAGCATATGACAGATACACCCTAATGTTAATGTTATTTTTGTTTTATGATATATAAAAAAATCCTCTTGCAGCAAAATAGTTACCTAAACATTCACAATCATACTAGCAAACTTAAAAAAAAAAGTGTTTGGTTCATTCTTGTTTCTCTCACTCACACAACTTGGTTACCCATATAATATTCAGTCTATTAATTAAAGATATTTGATGCATGTTGGCATTAACCCCTAAATGCCTATTGGACGTATTTTATGTCGACGAAAATTGGCCGTCAGGTGCTTAATTGACATAAAATACGTCAACGCTAAAATTTTTTTTTAAATATTCAGGGGAAAATAGTTATAGGTCTACTTGGCAAAAAAATTTTGAATCACGCGCCTTGAGGGATGCTGGGAGTTCATGGATCAAGCTGTTGTTTTGTTTACAAGCGTTACCCAGGCACACATGCGCGAATTTCTTTCTTCTCGCACTAAAAAGCATCAGTGACACATCTCAGAAATTATTTCATCAGATTGTCGTAATGTTTGCATCATTTTATATTAGCCGTTACATAGAGTTTTATTTATGAAAATGTGCGCAATTTCACGTAGAATACAACAAAAAACAACCCATGGTTGTAGCTTTTATCACTTTTGAAATATTTTCGTATAAATCACGATAAGTGCCAAAATTTCAACCTTCGGTCAACTTCGACTGAAATGGTTGAAAAACGCAATTGTAAGCTAAAACTCTTACATTCTAGTAATATTCAATCATTTACCTTCATTTTGCAACAAATTGGCAGTCTCTAGCACAATATTTTGATTTATGGTGAATTTTTGAAAAAACTTTTTCCTTATGTCCGCGCAGTAACTCTTCCGAAAAAATCAGAAATGTTTTCGTCCGATTGTCGTAAGGTTTGCACCGTTTTATGTTAGCCGTTAAATAAAGTTTTATATATGAAAATGTGTGTAATTTCATTTAGAATACAACAATAAACAACCCATGGTTGTAGCTTTTATCAGTTTTGAAATATTTTCATATACGTAAATCACGATAAGTGCCAAAATTTCAACCTTCGGTCAACTTTGACTTGACCAAAATGGTCGAAAAACGCAATTGTAAGCAAAAACTCTTACATTCTAGTAATATTCAATCATTTACCTTCATTTTGCAACAAATTGGAAGTCTCTAGCATAATATTTCGATTTATGGTAAATTTTTGAAAAAACCTTTTCCTTACGTCCGCACGGTAACTGCTGAAAAAATCTGAAATTCTTTCGCCAGATTGTTGTAACGTTTGCACCATTTTGTATTAGCCGTTACATAAAGTTTTATATTTGAAAATGTGTGCAATTTCATGTAGAATACAACAAAAAACAACCCATGGTTGTAGCTTTTATAAGTTTTGAAAATATTTTCATATAAATAACGATAAGGTGCCAAAATTTCAACCTTCGGTCAACTTTGACTTGACCGAAAAGGTAGAAAAACGCAATTGTAAGCTAAAACTCTTACATTCTAGTAATATTCAATCATTTACCTTCATTTTGCAATAAATTGGAAGTCTCTAGCACAATATCTCGATTTATGGTGAATTTAAAAAAAAAGCTTTTTCCTTATGTCCGCGCGGTAACTCTGCCGAAAAAATCTGAAATTCTTTTGTCAGATTGTCGTAATGTTTGCACCGTTTTAGATTAGCTGTTACATAAAGTTTTATATATGAAAATGTGTGCAATTTCATGTAGAATACAAAAAAAAACAATCCATGGTAGTACCTTTTATCAGTTTTGAAATATTTTCATATAAATAACGATAAGTACCAAAATTTCAACCTTCGGTCAACTTTGACTCGACCGAAATGGTCGAAAACGCAATTGTAAGCTAAAACTCTGACATTCTAGTAATATTCAATCATTTACCTTCATTTTGCAACAAATTGGAAGTCTCTAGCACAATATTTTGATTTATAGTGAATTTAAAAAAAAAAACTTTTTCCTTACGTCTGCGTGGTAACTCTGCCGAAAAAATAAAAAATTATTTCGTCAGATTGTCATAATGTCTGCACCGTTTCATATTAACCGTTACATAAAGTTTTATATATGAAAGTGTGTGCAATTTCATGTAGAATACAACAAAAAATATTTCATGGTTGTAGCTTTTATCACTTTTGAAATATTTTCATATGAATCATGATTAATAGAAAAAATTCGACCTTCAGTCAACTTTAACTCGACCGAAATGGTCAAAAACTGCAATTGTAAGCTACAACACTTACAGTATAGTAATATTCAATTAATAACCTTCATTTTCAACAAACGGGAAGTCTCTAGCACAATATTTCGATTTATGGTGAATTTTTTAAAACAAACTTTTATTTTTTTTTTTACGTCCGCGCGTTACGAATTCATGCATCATATTGTGATAATATTTTGCCTGTGTTGCTTTGATCATTTTACAATTTGTTATAAAACAAAATCATTGCAATTTAGCGTACAATACAAAAAAAAAAATATACTCATTAGCTTTAACTATTTTGCTCACAGTGCGATTTGTATACAGTTACATATATGACATTTTTTATTGCGCTGTCATATATTCCAATCTTTATATAAAATAATGATATATTTTTCATTTCTGATGGTTGCATACTAAACTTCAGGCAATGACAAAAAAAGGAGCAAAAAATGAACTCTTAATCTTGAAAACTAAGCGTGCTGTGATTTTTTGAAAAAAAACTTTTTTCCGCTTCGGCGCTCATTCCCAAACCCCGCCGGCATACGGGAGACACTTTCGGAAATACCGGCTCGGTGTTTAAGGGTTAAGTGGAATGCTTGGCTAAAACTTAGGCTATCATTATGTCATGCTAAACATGTTAGGCTACTTGAATTAGCAATTTTACCAAACTGAACATCTCTTATCCTACTATCTCTGTCTCTTTGTACATTACTAATGTTTTAACTAATGTGTTTTAAGTTTTAAATATAACTACAACAAATTAGTTTTGTAACTGCCTACAAACAAGTCAAATACAGCAGTCTCTGGTTTACGGTAGGGGTTCTGTACCAGGGGGCGTGCCGTAACTCGAACAATGGCATAAACCAGAACATCATGATAATAATAATGGGAATAAATGACACTTACAGCACCGTAAAACTGGTACAGTGCCGTGAAATCAAGGTAACAGCACTGTGAGCCAAGCGCTGTGAAGTCAGAACTGTCTATATATGGAACAATGATAGGATAAGACAATCAAATGTAGATAATAACCATTCAAGATTGTTGGAGGCTGTGTTGAGAGCACATGACAGATCTCTTTTATGCCAACAAATATGGTTAGTTAAAAGTTCCTTCAATGACAGTTTAATATGTTAAAGAAAAGCAACATATATGATTCACTTTACCTGGAAGTGCTTATATCTATAACAGTTCATTCTCTCGTTCGTTGTCATGCCAAGAATTAGAACCTGGTAATATAGAAAACAAGAAAATATTATATATACATTGCAGCATATAGTACTTAACTCATATAGAAAATCTGTATATAGAATAGTAAATCAATTGCATCTAGTATGCCCTCCCATATCTTTATAAATTAAAAAATGTTATACAATCATTCTTAACCCTTAACAGCTGGGTTAAATATATATTAAGCACAACCCCAGATTGGTAAACTTTAAGGTTAGCCAATTAAAAAAAAATCACGGGTGATGGACTAATCTGTAACTTCAACAGAAAGAGGAGATATGCAAATGCACATGGTGTAAGAAAAAAATATTCTAAAATTGTTTCTGTACCTTCTACGGGAAGTTGAAAGTGACTACATTTAGTACAACCCTGTGTGGTGCCTCTTTTCTAAGACACTTGTCAAAATATGGTAATTTTACAAAGTACTAATGCCTCTTTTTTTATAATTTCTAGTATTTTATTTTGTAAAATTATAATTACTGTTCACACATTATCATAACAGATAAGAACTAAAATCACTAACAAATTCCCACTATATTTGTTGTAAAATATTAACAAGATTTACTGAGATGGGGAAATGCAGTAACATTTTGTGAAGTATATTAAATGATTTTTTAAATATTTCTATGCACTTTTCTTTGCAAAATTACAATTGCACTGACACACTATCATAAAAGATAAAAACTAAAACCAACAGCAATCCCTGGGTATATTTATGAGCAAATAAATAAAAAGATGTCGGGATACAGAGAGGCAATACATTCCCCATCAAGTCTCAAGGCATACTAATCCCCCTCTGTCCTGCGCTGAGTTACTACAGTTTTCATAAGTTATTTATGGACTATTGAAGTGAAATGAACATCTTTCCCGCTAAATTCACCCACTATTTTGGTCTATGAATAATTTTTCATACAAATAGATTTTTGTAACTATATACATAATGAAGCTCGTAAATTTTCAAATATATACTCTAGAGTACAATTAATACCCACTACTTGAAGTCTGATAGGAAGATGAATCTTCAGTACTGACCCATTTACTTTTAATGAAACTAACATACAGCTGTTTTTTTACCTATTTTGTATTAAAGCAAATACTTCTCATACTAACCTGGTAGAGTTGGCAACCGAGTAGTGTAGCTACCCATGCTGCATGAAGAGCTGCATTTGCTCCAACCCAAGCCAACCATGGCTCACATGTACCAACTGAACCTAAACCTAACAAGGAAAATATGAATTCTGTTTACTGCTATCCTTTGCCTTAGTTCATAACTGTTTCAAATGACTATACATCTCTGAATTACTCCAATCGTATACGTATACTATTTCCATTTGCAGCTATAATTCTGACGAGGTTAATTTGGTAACTCAAAGTCCTTAAAAACATATAACATTACCAAAAAGACTATAATTTTTGTAAAGCTTGTTTTAAATCAATAGAAAACTTACTTGACCAAATGCCTTGTTTCAAGAAATAAACACCACATTCCCCATTCCAGTAGTAAAAGCATCCTTGTAACACAAAGCAGCACATGCCACACAGCATCAATAGATATCCAATGAAGTACTTCAGATTGTTTGCTCCTGCAAATATTCATAAAAATTATTTTAACAATAATTGAGTGAAATTCTGCTATTTAGCAGCTGTTTATTCAAATGACAATCACATATGAATACACCTCACATATGTTCCATAGATCTAATGAGTGAGAGCTTGGACTCCATTTATCCAACATTTTTTGTATGTACGTATATGAAAGTTAACAGTTCTAATACTTACTTTTCTGGGCTCAACCTGTGCCGCTCCGTGAAATGCTCCTTATAGCATCATTTCTAAGGTATAAAACTGCTATATATACCAGAGAAAAAAGTTGCATGGAATGCCGGGCATATGCCTAGCTCGCTCACCCATATAGGGTGTCGGTATAGTAACTGGGGCGTGAAAAACCACTCTCAGAGGTCTCTTACCAATTAGTTATCTCCTCTCCCAACATCCCCCGTTACTACGAGGTGCCGTTCTACATCCCACTACTGCCCGCCACCCCTCTACCACCCATGCGTACCTAAACATTCCTTTCAATAGCATCGTACGAAGTACTACTGTTTTTCGTTTGTTGATTTTTTTGTGCTTGATTTTCATAATGTCGGACCTCCTAGAAGCTTCCACTACTAAGTTGAGTACTACTATTGATTGTGCTATGCACTGAAGTTGCGTTCTCTTTATCATAGGTATTTCCTACGAGAATATGATCTTGATCAAGGATCGTAGATCCGACCCAGTCGGCCATTTTGATGTCGCTACTTCACGAGCTTTTGTTTACTGTTGATTGACCATTAGTTCCTCATACTAATGGCAATCATTTTTTGTCCTAGACATATGGAAATAAATGCACTTTTTATATTTTGTATAATTTTTATACGATGTTTACGTGGGTTTTAGATATTTAGTGATTTGGCATACACTGGGCTACGGTCCGAGCATTACATGTTCGAGTCATATCCTACTTTAGGGAGTTTCCCTTGGTTTGACAACTTTTGAGCGTAATTTATCTTTGCATCTTAAATCGGCAACCACCCGATTTCGTAGAGATATTATTAAGAGTGATATAGCCTACCTGACCATATCGGTATCTCACCCGATGTTGGAGACCTAGGCTATTCTCGCTCGGGCTTAATTTTTTGTCTAGCTTAATATTATGTTGTATTCGTTGTGTGCCATTATTACCTAATTATCTATTATTCCCACTTTATTTTGGTCATTTATTTGTTTTGTAAGCTACATATCTCGTGGTTTCAATTGGATCTTTATCATCGGTAGGGTGTCCCACCTGACCGGTCATATGGTCCACTTGATCGCGACGAACCAGTTCGCTCTGCCGCTCCCGCCTAGTACCCCTTCGGGGAGATACCTTTTATCACACGATTCAGGTTACTTTTAGGCTTTAGTTATAGTCTATATCGGGAGCGACGGAATATGTAGCGATATGGTCATACCATGAGTTAGGACAGTGACGCTTTTCTAGCTGGTTTCGATTGGCTTCCGAACGCACCGGATAGAGCAACTTATGCGTACACTCAGTCTCCCTTTCGGGTTTCCGCCGCATTATTTTGATTCCGTTACAACCGGAATAGTTCTACACACTAATATTTTAGTGTATTGATCAGATTCAGGTATCTCACCCTGTTCTGATAACGTAGATTACACACAAATAGAATTTTGTCGGTCGATCCCGGAAGAGGCGTACAGACGTTAGCCTACAAAATTATATTCTATTGTTTACTATGCACGAAATTTCGGAGCAGGCGGACAGACTACCGTTAACCGATATCCGCCGCTCAATCACCTTTTTGGTACAGTATACGTCTACCATTGGTAGCGATACAATCATTGGAGAATATTTTTTCCTTAAGTGGATTTAGTTTCCCGGAGCAGGCGGATAAATACGAAGTTAGATCCGCCATAATTTTCAACAGAATAAAAAGATTCATAGACTAAATGACCGAGCTGTATATGTTAAGATTTAGTATACAGAAGTCTATTTTTACTATATATGTTATAATTTAAGATTACGATAATAATCGGGCTTCCGGTAGTTTATATAACAAATTGAATACTTATGTATCAATTTACCTTACAGGTGGTGCGTTGTTAGATGACAGCTTGCGCAGCTGTCCTTCAGCAAAGGTGCGGACATGAGGTTTGCAGGTCCCATGCACCCTGCGCCGTACAGGTCGATGACCTCATCGTCTGGCATCCGGATGCGTGTGAGATCTGTTATGGGCTTTTTGCCGATATAACCTCGGACTCGGTGAGTACGCACTTAGATATTTCATTACTAATTATGAGATATGATGTTTAAGAAGTGAACAAATTATTCTCTTTAGTTTTAAGAAAGTGATAATCCTAATTAGTACTTATTTTTCAGACCCCACAGGCTGTCAAGAACACATCTCTTTCGACCCTCAAGATCTGGGTTGGCGGATTTGGCCGTAACGTTAAGGCTAAGAAACCTATATCCTATCAGAGGAGTTATGCACCCTCCTCTACCCAAATGCCAAGATGTCAGCGGCAGTTCCCAAGGAAGTGGCTGCACCCATTATTGCCAAGATAAGGGAAGACACGCAGTCCTTGCCTGAAGATCTTGAGGGACTAGGGGAAGAAGTGTTAGAAGACGTGGCGGCCATCAGCCTTGACATAGAACCAATGGTTCTAGATGCCAGCGATCAAGGTAGGGAGGTAAGTGGGGCAAGTAGTGTGCGTCTAAGATTCCTGTTCTTAGCCCTGCACCATCTTTAACATCTTCTCATGCTTCTTTTCAAGGGTTTACTGCAAAGACCCTGGTTGGGGACAAACCAGGCTCAGTAATACCAAAAGTCAAACACTTGAGGAAGGCCTTATCTAAGCCCAAGTAAACCATCTAGGTTACCGAGACTTACCAAGTCATTAAATGCATCTAAGTCTTCGGAGATTCCGGTAGCAGCTACTCCCCTACATCACGGGTCGAGATCAAGGAGCTCCAAATCTAAGGCTTCAGAACCTTCCTTTGATCCGGTTGCCTTCTCTAATCTTTTAATGGAGAAGATGGGAAGTATGGTCCAATCTCAGATTGGAACCATCTCGGATCGGTTGCAGTCTATGGACACTTTTGCTCAGAGACTGCAAAACCAGAGAACATGTTAGAAAATCTCCTGAGAACCGGACTGCCACAACAACAACAGTTTGTGTTGCCAGACGCTTCCAAACTTCCGGCTTTGGTCGTAAAGAGCAATCCGTGGCGATTGGCTTTACATGCACCATTCGTGGTGGCATGTTAACCATAGAAGGATGTGGAAACTCGGCCGGTAGAGGACTTTGAATTCTACCCGCCGGGATTGCAGTTTCCCTTCCCAGGATATGCTCGACTGACAGAGGAAGCGCTAGTAAGACTAGATAAGATTCCTAAGGAGGACGATGATCTATCCTAAGGAACAGGCTCAGTCCGCATGGGTCCGGACATTGAACGAATGGGAGTGTGTGAACACAATGTTGTCCCCCCATAAGAGTTCTTACACAATGTTTTGTAGTAGAAGGTCAAACACCGACACCTTTTTGTACTACAAAAGTAGTTGATCTGGCTCTTCAGGCAGCTATGGAGGACAAGCCCATGCCACAACTAAGAGAGACGGAGTTTGACTTCTCTACTTTTTATTTTTCCAGGAGATCATGAATGCTGGGTTGACGCCCAGCAACTTTCACCACAGGGAAACTGAACATTGACTGTGCCTCTACACAGTTTCAGTGACAAACTTCCGAGACTCCAGAATCCTTGGTCAGAATCGAGTATGAGGCACGTACTCGGTTAAGTAGATCAATCAACTCCGCTACAATGGCAGAAATGGCTTCGCTGGTATACCAAGACGAGTCATTGTTCAAGATCCTTACCAAGTCTCTCCTCCTCACACTTCAAAGTGATGCCTATGACTTTGCTGTAGTAGCACGCCGTAATTGCAGAAAGCATGTGCTTTCAGAAGCTACAATAAGGCATGAGCCAAATAAACTGATTAAAGCCTCAATTTGGGGCCCAGAACTTATTCCCGGAAGACATTGTTAACAGTGTCTTAGGTGAGGCTGCTAGGGTCAATCAAAGTCTCAAAGTTCGTTGGGGGAAAGGGGCCTGATGCCAAAACGGAAATATGAACAATCAGGAAATCAGACAAGAGGCAGGAAGAGGTTTAGGAACTTCCAATCATACAGACTCCACAACCCCGCTGTCGTTCAGACGACGATTCCTGTACCTCAAGGGACTCAGCCGTCTACGTCTAAATCCCAACCCCAACAACAACAATACGTTTGGATGACTCAGCCTCCTCAACATCAAGCTCCTTCTCCGGCGGTTTTTTAACCCCTCCTTTGAGACACAAGGAGTGTTTCCATGGGTACAATAGGTAGCCAGAGGTAGTAGAGCCAGAGGTAACTTTCATAATAGAGGTGGAGGACTTCAACAAGAGGCAGAGGATACAGGAGTAGACGAGGAAACAGACCCTCTTCAAACCATTGAGACATCTCAGGTAGGGTGGGGGAAGACTATACAAATTTCGGAGCCGGTGGAGGTTCAGCAAGTGGGCTTTCAGCATAGTATCCAAGGGTCTTGGCGGTGGAGTTGGATAAAAGGGCCCCTCCACTAACCAGTTTTCATCAGCTCCATCGGCAGAACTAGACCTATACACCAAAGATCTTTTGCAAAAGAATGCAATAAAAGAAGAGTAAGATCTTTGAAATTTCAAGGACGACTTGTTCAGCGTGCCTAAAGAAAGACTCAGAACAAAGAAGGGTGATTCTAGATTTGTCACATCTGAATACTTACATTCGATGCGACAAGTTCCATATGTTGACTATCTCGCAGGTGCGGACTACTTTCCCCGTGGGGCCGTCACCACCTCTATAGATCTTACAGACGCTTACTATCATGTTCCGATAGCAAGGCATTTTCGTCCCTTTCTAGATTCAAACTAGGCAGAAGGGCATACTCATTCAAAGTGATGCCATTCGGACTCAGTATAGCGCCCAGGATATTTACGAAGCTGGCAGAGACAGTAGTCCAAGAGCTGAGAACTCAAGGAATACAGTTAGTGGGCCTATCTAGACGATTGGCTTATATGGGCCAGCAATGTAGAGATTGCGTAAAGGCGACAAACAAGTCATAAAATTTTTGGAACACTTAGGTTTCAAAATAAACCTCAAGAAGTCCCGTCTTACTCCAGCAGCATGTTTCCAATGGTTGGGACTGCAATGGAACCTAATCACACACAGACTATCTCTTCCCTCAACAAAAAGGAAAGAAATAAACAAAGAAAACAAAAAAATTTCTCAAGGACAAATTAACGTCCAGGAGAAGACAAGAAAGAATTCTAGGCTCACTTCAGTTTGCATCAGTAACAGACACACTACTAAAGGCAAAACTGAAAAAGATATAAATCGGGTATGGCGATCCAAGGCGAACAAGAGGAAACGAGACAAAATATCTCTAATCCCACAAATACTAAAGAAAAGATTGCTCCCTTGGACCAAGGCCAAGAATCTGGCAAAATCGATTCCCCTACGATTTCCACCACCAGCGTTGGTAATACACACAGACGCCTCTCTAAGCGGTTGGGGAGGTTACTCCCAAAACGAAAAAGTCCAAGGTTTTGTGGTCAGTAACATTGCGTCAACTCCACATCAACATATTGGAAGCCAATGGCAGTATTCTTAACTCTGAAGAAACTAGCCCCGGCAAAGAAGCAACACATCAGATTAATTCTGGACAACGAAGTAATCGTCCATTGCTTAAACAGAGGGGGATCCAAATCATGTCACATAAATCATGTGATGATAGCAATCTTTACGATTGCAACAAGAAACCAATGGCACCTGTCAGCTGTACACCTGGCAGGATGAGAAATGTGGTAGCAGACGCACTTTCAAGGACAACTCCGCTGGAGTCGGAATGGTCATTGGACAAAGATTCATTCAATTGGATTTGTCAACAGATTCCGAACCTTCAGGTGGACCTATTCACCACGGAATCCAACAACAAACTAAAATGTTATGTTGCTCCCAACCTGGACCCCTCTGGCCTATGCACGGACGCCATGTCCATAGATTGGAACACTTGGCAAAGAATTTATCTGTTCCCTCCGATAAACATGTTAATGAAAGTACTAGACAAACTCAGGACTTTCAAAGGTCAGATAGCTCTGGTAGCCCCCAATTGGCCCAAGAGCAATTGGTTTCCTCTGATGGTAGAACTAGGACTCCTCCCTCGGCGGATCCCAGATCCAAGTTGCACAGGTAGTACAAACTCGCATGTGTTAGCTTCCTCAAGAATTCGGAGTGCCTAACTTTATGGACTTTATGAAATTTGCAGCACAAAGAGATGCTAACATTGATCCTCTAAATACCTTGTTTCTAGAGTCAGATAAAAGAGACTCAACCCTTCGTCAATATGATTCAGCTGTAAGAAAACTGGCAAAGTTCTTAAAAGATTCTAAGGTTAGAAGCAATGACTCGGAACCTAGCAGTTACCTTTTTAGGACCCTGTTTGAACGGGATTAGCAGCTAATACAATTACAACAATTAAATCTGCCTTGAAGAAGATATTTCAGATTGGGTTTAATATTAATCTTACAGATTCATATTTTTTCATCAATTCCAAAAGCTTGCGCCAGACTAAAACCAGTAACCCGCTCCCACACAGTTTCCTGGTTTTTGTTTTTAAATGATGTTCTTAAACTGGCCTCTGAAACCAATAATGATTCATGTTCATACATAACACTGTTTAGAAAAACTTTATTTTTGGTAGTTTAGCATCTGGAGCCAGAATATCTGAGCTTTCAGCATTATCTAGAGAACCGAATCATATTGTTTTTCTCGCATCTGGGGAAGTACAAATCTTTCCAGACAAGAGATTTTTAGCAAAGAATGAGGATCCACAGAACCGATGGTCACCGTGGAGGATTGTCCCACTTCCACAGGATCCTCCTTATGTCCAGTTAACACTTGAAAGCTTATCTGAACAGAACTTCTAATAAGTCTTCAGGCCCTTTATTTATTAGAGAAAATTGAGGGAAACATTTCCTTAAAAGGGATTAGACAGCAGATTCTTTATTTTATCAAACAAGCTAATCCAGAATCAATTCCACATGCTCATGATATTCGAGCAGTAGCCACGTCAGTTAATTATTTTCACCATATGAATTTTTGTTTGAAGATTTAAAAAAGTATACAGGTTGGAAATCACCATTAGTATTTAAACGCCATTACTTAAAATCCTTGGAAGCCCTAAAATTTGCAACAGTGGCAGCAGGAAATGTAGTTCCTCCTGATGTATCAGAACCATGTTAAGAAGTTAATTCATTAGTATTCCTTACCTTTCTTTCTCCCCTACCTGCCTCATTTATTGTCCTGCCTTAGCCTTGTTACTCACCTGTAATTAAATTAGATTTGGTACTCACCTGTATTGTAATTAACCTGTTCTGTACTCAACATTTAGTTTATTGGATGTAATTGCATAGTAGTAAGATATTGTGATATCTTTTGATGGTTTTCAAGAAATTCTTGGACCCCTCCTTTTGAGTACCAGTATAGTATGTATATTTGTCTTGTATAAAGGTTACTAGTAGACACCTTTATTTTCTTTTGGAAATGTTTTTTCCTGAATAAGTTTTTTGATAACTGATTACTTTTATGTCAGTTTGTAATTAGATTATATATTGATACGGTATTAAAGTTCCTTCTTTATGTATCCTAGTTTTTATTCTATTCCTTTTCAGGTAACTAATTACAAGCTATCGGACCAATTCTCTGTTACTATTTCACGGAGCGGCACAGGTTGAGCCCAGAAAACAGGGATTTTGACAGAGGAAAAATCTATTTCTGGGCGAGAGACCTGTGCCGCCCAGTGAACCCACCCTTGTTTTTCCTCACCCTAGACTGGTCCAAGCTTGGGATGCTATGAGGAATGTTTAGGTACGCATGGGTGGTAGAGGGGTGGCGGGCAGTAGTGGATGTAGAACGGCACCTCGTAGTAACGGGGATGTTGGGAGAGGAGATAACTAATTGGTAAGAGACCTCTGAGAGTGGTTTTTCACGCCCCAGTTACTATACCGACACCCTATATGGGTGAGCGAGCTAGGCATATGCCCGGCATTCCATGCAACTTTTTTCTCTGGTATATATAGCAGTTTTATACCTTAGAAATGATGCTATAAGGAGCATTTCACTGGGCGGCACAGGTCTCTCGCCCAGAAATAGATTTTTCCTCTGTCAAAATCCCTTAAGGAGAACAAGAATCATTATATTTGAAGAAAAACACTAAACTTTACATAATAAATCAAGAGTATTTTTACCAAAATTTGAACAATATACATATCTAAAATGTGGTCAGTGTACTCTTTTTTTTTTGACTCATCTGTCCTAGAAAAATGAACATTCATTGATAATTGATCATAGCAACAGTGTGTGTGATGTACTTTACACAGGCAGAAGAGAAAAATGGTAGAGGAAGGACATGAGAGAGTATAACAAATGCTCAAAAGAGACACGAGAGAAAATAAAAAAAAATGTTCATGAGAGATGACAGGAAAACAAACAAATGCAAAGAGAGAGAGGGAGAAATACGTAACAGCAATCCCATTGTCTCGAATCATATCATTATAGGACTAGGCCTAAACTTTCTTTTCACTTGATTAATTGACGAAATTCAGTACTTTAATATACACATTTTAACATTAAATAATATACCCTACCCTGTCGTAAATTAATGCTCATTGAAAATTGCATCAGATAATCAATTAGGTTAAACTTCTCTTATCACAAATTATCCTCCATTATTGCTACCCAGTTCAGCGTAAAATTGGCACACCATAGAATAACACATCTCTAATTGCACCTCCAATAATAAATTCTCTACTTTCCTTTACAGTTTTTGGACAACAAAACTTTTCAATGGTGTTAAGTTTTTACTATATCTGGTAACAAAGAAAGGGGAATGCATTCTTGTAAGTAGGCCTATGTTGATTTAACCACACACCAGCCTTGCCCTAATCAACATCAACAAAATAATAGATCGATACTCAAAGTCTGAGCCGGTGATGGTTATAAAGTTTTTTGGGTTAGTAGCCAATAGTACGAACATTGCTGAATGTAAGATAAATTTCAAGAAAAGTTAGAAATAAGGTATTTCTCAAAGTGTCACTGGGAAAGCATTTTGAATGCTTAGCTTCATTAGGCTTATATAGGATAAGCACATTGATAATAGTACATATTTTTTTTTATTTTAGATCTTTTTGCAATAGTTTATACATCAATAAACTCATGGTTTCCATAATATACAGCTCCACTTTGTTAAAAATGTTATATGCATAGAAAACAACCACAAACTGAAACACTACTTGAGTACAAAAGCATAAAGACTAACACTTAACCATTACTTACAAAGCAGAGCAAGATGTGTGTGTGTGTGTGTGTGTGTGTGTGTGGGGGGGGGGGCAACTTAAATCACTTCTCAAAATTACATGTAAGGAAAACCAAAAAGATACCAGTATCTACAGTTAGCAAGGTGAAATCTACTGCTTAAAAAGAGCAACAACTACCATGATAGCTCAAAACAGATGGTTTCCGAAGACACCAAAATCATACATTCACCTACATAACCTGCACAGCTAAATGAATATCCTAACACACTCATCAGTGCTTTGGCCTCATGGTAATAGGCACTACCAACTTAATGAAATGGAACAGTTGGAATACACTAAGAACAACTGGAATTAGGTGTACTAGATATGAGAAAATGAATGAAACAAAACTCACAAATATAAATATAATGTAAAATAAAATAATAATAAAGGCAAAGTAAAAAGAAAAATGAGTCATCTGCTGCACTGCTGGAGCAGTCCAGAGGCTGACCTAATGGCGAGACAGACAAATAACAAATGATGCTGATTTGACTGTTGGGAATGATGGCTCTGCTGTGCATGTGCAGTACTTTATTATCATGAGTGGAACTTCCTTCACAAATTTTTGTCCAAAAATGTTTCATTGGCACACAAAATTAGCACTATAAGATATGGATTTGTGGAATGAAATATCAATATTACCTATGCAATTGCCAACCCATGGGCAATGGTGGTCAAATTTAGCAATACATCTGTTGCATACTGAGCAATGCTTTGAGCGTATAGGTCGTCGCACCAGACATGTGGAGCAAAACCACTGGGGATCAAAGCCATCTCTTTCTGCTAACTCAATTATAGTCTGCAACAAAAAACAAAAGTATATATTAAGGAAATGATTTTCTAAATTGCATAAAAAAATAGAAACTTTTTCATAAATCTAATAGTATTCTATTCCTCACTGAATTATACGATTAACTTAGATCTATAAAATAGAAAAGTAAAACTATATGCCCCAATAATTTGTAGAAAATTCAAAAAGCAAAACTATATGCACCAATAATTTGTAGAATCTATCGTAAAAATATCAAAATAAGTCACTAAGCACAACAATATTCAAAGATGCTCACACAAATATAATTTCAAGTGAAAAGTATACAAAATGACAAATTTTTATTCAATTTTTATTTGTCATAGCTAACAAACCTGAGGTCTTAACAATAGGATAATCTTCTAGCACCAGCTGGAAACCAGTTAATAAACAATCACAGATTGTAAAGCAAGGAATCTGTGACATCTGGCAACTTATGCATATACAAGGTGGATGCTGGTCAACCACCGGGCTTGGAATGTCGTGAAGCACCAGTCTTTCTTTAACCACCTTGGAGAGTTGACTTTCGTTTTGCTCTCCTCGCCCTAAGCCACCTTTTTTTTTAACCAAGCCTGTGGTTTGTTTCATATTTATCCAGGCCATCAATGTTTTTAGACGGCCCTTCATGATTTGTGTGTTGACTTTTTGGGAAAGATGCAAATATTTGCAGTAGATGTACCACATGCCTTTTCCTCTGCTTCATCATCGGCTGTGCTATGTGTAATACTGGTCCGTCTCCCAAAGAGATATTACCCTCCAGGGAGAGAGAGACCAGCTACATTTTTTTTTTCTTTGTATGGTGTTTTTACGTTGCATGGAACCAGTGGTTATTCAGCAACGGGACCAACGGCTTTACATGACTTCTGAACCACGTCGAGAGTGAACTTCTATCACCAGAAATACACATCTCTCACTCCTCAATGGAATGGCTGAGAATTGAACCCGCGCCAACCGAGGTGGGACGCTAACACCATAAAAACCACGCTGCTGAGGCACTTAACATTTGTTATATTGAAGATATTTTGAAAACATTTATATTATGATATTAATATTTTATGTATCTTTGATTTTATCTAGTTACACATTTTCTGGGAACGTGGTAATGTTTTAGTCTTTCAGAATTTGTGTGTATCGGGATGTTCGCAATGTTAGGGGTTCGTATTGCAGACAAAGTTTTTATGCTAGGATTTGGCTGTCTAGCATAGGAATATCCATAAAGATTCATATTCATATTAATGAGTACACCTGGTACTATAAAATAGAAAAAATCAAGTGTTGAGCAGTTTGTACTTGTATTACTAGAGATATCTAGTTCTATCAGTTGCCTGTAAATATTTCTCCATCTTAACCTCATCAGAAAAATAAAGCTGTTTACCATCTGACCATAGTAAAAACTTGATATGAATGATGAGTTTACTATAAAACAGTTTGCATTAGTACTTGGTAACTTGTACCTTTTACTTTCAATACTATGTGATTTCTGTGGTATTCACAATGACTAGTGTTATTTAGTGTATTCTTATGTATGAAGATGAAAAAGGTATTTCTTCTCTTTATTTGTGTTAGCCTGCCTAATGTTTGTTTTATCTAACATAAATTTTTGGAGCTTTTATTTAAATGCTGACTTTAGACCTTTTGATAAGTTTTGATATGTAACTTAAGAGACATCTAAGATGTCAACTTCAGATCTTTTGATAAGTAAAGTAAGTTTTCCTTGGTTCAAGACATCTGATTAATGTAGCCAACAATTGTAGTAACCATTGCAATCGCACCACCTTTTTTATTCTGTTTTCACAACACAACTCCACAACAGTCTTAGATCACGGGATTGCACACATCAAAATTGTTTACCATATTGCACACATCAGAATTGTTTACCATATGGGGAATCATTTCTTGTGAACACATAAGTGTAAAAGATTCCATACAGCTACTCAGGATACACATCTACACAAATTCGAAATGAAAAGCAATGTATGTAGAGATCATAAATCCAAATTATGCTAAGAATATTTATCAAGTCAGTGACCCTGTAGTTAGAATGTTTGACATCTAAAAAGTTCATCAGTAATATGTAATCCTTTAATCTGTATACACTTACACAATATGACAATTTGTCCAAAATTGCATTTTTCCTAACTATACAAACCTGAGGTCCTTTTACAATAGGAAGGTACTAGCGGCAGCTGGATAGGTCGTACGCTTTCGAACAAGGGGTTCGGTAGTTAACTGCTTGTCCGACAGGCGCGCGCGCGCGACTGGGAGGTAAACAAATCACTTTTGCTTTTGGCCCAAGCAAAAACTGCAGAGTGAGGGGTGGCATGAGGTGGGGCTATGTGTAAAAGGACCTCAGGTTTGTATAGTTAGGAAAAATGCAATTTTTGGACAAATTGTCATTTGTTCCGACCGGCATACAAACCTTCGGTCCTTTTACAATAGGAAGACTCACTTCTTAGGGTGGGAGGAATCTGAGTCTTTTGTGAACAGACTGGTGTTCGCCCAACCTTAGAAGTCTCCCTGGTCGTAAGAGCGAGGGAGGGATCCAAAGCCTCTGTCGATTGATCGGGGTGTGCACCGCAGGATCAATGGTCAGACCTCTGGACCGAGTACTAAGAGAGAGGCAAGCGTATTCTCTTCGTACCAGCAATGTAAGAACTTGTCCTGTACAGGAGCAAATATAAAGTCATGGGTTTGACTCTTGTAGGCATCCACTTCTATTCCCCCCCCCCCCCCCCCCCTTGTAGGAGGAAGTGGTGGATATTCTGCTCCTATCCCTAGTGAAAGGGATAGGATGGCGCTCTGTCATATAGCTCACCCGCATCTCGTCCTCATCCAGCGTAGTGACGACCGTGGCCCTCTGCCCACAGGTAGAGGAGGAGGAAAAGATGGGAAGAGGGAGCCAGTCACTCACTCACTCACACATCCGTCCATCACAGTCACACCAGGACTCGATGCTGTTTCAGCCTGCGAGGGTCTGGTTAGCTACACAACTTGTTGAGCAGCCACCACGGGTCCCAAGGAAAAGGTATCCAAGGACCTGTGGGCAATATCCCGAATAGGTAGAAGGAGGTGAAGGTAGTCTGGTTAGACCAGACACCTGCCTTCAGGACCTGCGCCACGGAAAAGTTCTTACGAAACGCCAACGAGGGCCAATACTTCTGACTTCGTGAGCTCTCGGACGGGACGTACGGATGTCGTCACTACCATCAGCCTCATACGCCCTCCTGATGACCTCACGCAGCCAGAATGAAAGAGTGTTCTTGGATACTTCTTTCTTGGTTACCCCGGTGCTAACGAAGAGGCGTCGACACTCAGGCCTGAGGTGTCGAGTTTTCTTCAGATAGCGCCGTAGCGCCCTCACAGGACAAAAGCAGCATCTCATCCGCATCATTATCGGTGAAGTCCATTAGGGAGGGAATCGTGAAAGACTCGAACCTGTCCTCAGGGACCGACGGTTTCTGAGTCTTTGCAACGAAGTTTGGGACGAAATCGAGCATCACAGATCCCCATCCCCTGGAGTGTCGTACATCATAGGAAAGACCATGAAGTTCCCCTACTCTCTCGCCGATGCCAGGGCCAGCAAGAAGAGGGTTCTTGAGGGTCAGATCCCCCCTGTCCTGACGACTCTCGGAGTGGCTCGAAGGGTGTTCGAGTTCAAAACTCCTAAGGACGAGAGTCACATCCACGCAGGGGGCCTGAGTTCCCTGGGTGGGCAAGACCTTTCGAAGCTCCTCATAAGCAAGGAGATCTCGAACGAGTTCGAGATGTCCAACCCCTCCCCTCAGTTCAGGATGAGAGCCAGGGCGGCTCTGTATCCTTTGACTGTGGGGACTGAGAGGAGCTTCTCTCGGCGAAGAAACACGAGGAAATCCGCTACCTGCTGAAGAGTGGCTCTGAGAGGAGATAGACCCCGTCTACGACACCAACCGCAGAAGACGGCCCACTTCCCCTGGTACACAGCTGCAGAGGACTGACGGGACGTTTCCAGCCATCTCTGTTGCTGCGCTACGAGAAAAGCCTCTCGTTCGCAAGAGATGGTGGATAACAGCCAGCCGTGAAGTCGTAGGGACTGGACTGCTTGGTGGTACCGCTCGACATGTGGCTGGGCGAGAAGGTTGTGCCAAGGGGGAATCTCCCTCGGTTCTCCTGCGAGAAGAGCCAGCAGGTCCGGATACCAAATGGCCTGTGGCCATTTGGGAGCCACCAGGATCATCCTGAGATTCGGGGTGACCAGTGCTTGACTGATCACCTTGCGAATCAGGCTGAACGGGGGAAAGGCATAGGCGAAGAGGTTGTCCCACGGGTGTTGAAGAGCGTCCTCTGCAGCTGCCCATGGGTCCGGCACGGCTGAGAAGAAAACCTGAAGCTTTCTGTTGTGCCGGGTGGCGAACAGATCCACGACTGGTCGCCCCCACAGGTCGAAGAGCCTTTCCGCCACGTCCTGGTGTAGAGACCACTCGGTCCCTATCACCTGATCCCGACAGCTGAGCATGTCTGCTACTACATTCCTCTTCCCTGGAATGTAGCGTGCCGACAGCTCTATTGAGTGTGCCTCGGCCCACTCAATGCACCTGCCGAGTCAACTGGTACAACGGGAGAGACACTAGGCCCCCCTGTTTGTTGACGTAGGCCACTATCGTGGTGTTGTCGCACATCAACACCACTGAGTGTCCCATCAAGCGGTCCTGGAACTCTTGGAGAGCGAGAAACGCTGCCTTGAGTTCCAGTACATTGATGTGAAGGTGCTTGTCGTTCTCGTCCCACACTCCTGAAGTCAGCAACTCCTCCAGGTGTGCGCCCCATCCCTCGGTCGATGCGTCTGAGAGCAGCTGCATGTCTGGGGGGGGAGTGCGCAGAGGCACTCCTCTTAAGAGGTTCCTGTCGTCCAGCCACCAGGCTAGGTCCTGCCTCACCTCCGGTGTCAGTGACACTGGAAAGCTTGGGGGATCTGTCGCCTGTGACCAACTCTCCTTTAGTCTCCACTGAAGAGACCGCAGGTGAAGACGCCCGTGAGGGACTAACTTCTCGAGTGACGACAGGTGTCCGATCACGACTTGCCATCGCTGAGCTACCTGTTCCTGCCGAGACAGGAACTGGTTGGCTGCCTCCCTGAATCTGCTGATCCGCGAGTCTGCGGGGAAGACTCCCCCTGCTACCGTGTCGATCAGCATACCCAGGTACTTCATCCTCTGCTTGGGCTCGAGATCGGACTTCTCGAAGTTCACAACGATCCCCAGATCGCGACAGAACTCGAGTAGTCGATCCCTGTCCTGTAGCAACTGCGAGCGGGAGCTCGCCAGGACTAACCAATCGTCGAGATACCTCATCAGACGTATCCCGTGCGAATGGGCCCAAGCAGACACCAGAGTACACCTGTGGGGTGGTTGAGAGACCGAAACAAAGTGCCCTGAATTGGTACACCGTCCCGTCGAGGATGAAGCGGAGGTACTTTCTGGAGGACTGATGAATGGGTATTTGGAAATCGCATCCTTCAAGTCCACTGAAAGCATGAAATCGTTCTCCCTGATGGAGTCGAGCACGGAACGTGCCGTCTCCATCGTGAACCGGGTCTGGCGAACAAAACGATTCAGGGAGAGAGATCTATCACCGGGCGCCAGCCTCCCGTAGACTTTTCCACCAGGAAGAGTCGACTGTAAAAGCCCGGTGACTGATCCGTGACGATTTCTACAGCTCTCTTGCTCAGCATGGTCTTGATCTCCTGTCTCAATGCTACGTCCTTCGATGACCCTGGAACGTACGACTGCTGTTGGACCGGGTTGGAGGTGAGGGGTGGCCGAGATTCGAAGGGTAATAGATATCCCTCCCGAAGGACATCTACAATCCAGGTCTCGGCGCCGTAGCGCTGCCAAGTTGCCCAATGGCTGGCCAGGCACCCCCCCACTTCCGGCAGCAGGTGAGGGGGAACGCCCGTCCTAGCGTTTCCCCCCTTTCTTCGACTTCTTCCCAGAGCCTCCTCGGGAGGGAAAAGGAGGGCTGGGAGGAGGGCTGGTTACGGCTCCCCTTTGCAGAAGTCGAAGAAGACAGAGTCTTTCCACGGGGCTTCGACGCGACTACCGTCTTAGCCACCGTGGAAGCGCTAGCCGAGCTCTTTGGCTTGGCCGCAGTTCGAGGCTGCCCAGAAAGCCTTCGAAACTGCCTGGTGAACCAGATGGTCACTGTCGTCAGTGCGCCGTCTGTCCACCGCAGCGTCCACCATCTCTCCTGGGAAGAGAGACGTGGAACTCCGTAAAGGTCCGCTGCGGAGTCCCAATGCCGCTTCATGCCCAGCCCAGCCCCCTGGAAACTCGAGTAAGGACAGCGTCCCTACGTCGGAGAACCAGGTTGGCCCACAGGTTTACCGTCTGGTGGGCAAGGAAGGAGATGGCTCTTCCCCCAGACTGCAAAGTCTCCTAAAGGCCGAGTCATCTTCGGGAGAAATTCCCCGGAGTTGGCTGCGACCTTAGATACTGTGAGGGACCACAGATCTATCCAGGAGACGGCCTGGAAAGCTGCCATTGGCAGTGGATTCCAGGGCCGAGTGCCTCTTGCTGCGAGAACCATAGGTTCTCGGACAGGAGCTGCTGCAGAGACACACCCGGCGTTAGCCTGGTACTACTCTGGGTTCACCTGTTTGGGCGGCATCGGGTCCTCAGATGGCACGTAAAAACGCCGCTGTCGCAGCAGAGGAGGTGGAAGCAGCTTGCTCGACCTGCCAGACTTGAGAGAACCGTCTTGCCCGGAGACAAGAGATTCTACCTGGTCCAGCACTGAGTCGGCAAGCTCAGAACGCGGCAAACCCACCGTCGGTCTGAGTTCCCTCTTCGGGCCCCAGAACGACTCGAGCCGGGACGTGGGCTCGGATGGTGGGAGCGGCGATCCTCCCCGAGGTCGTTGTGCTGACGAATCAGCGCAATTACCTCGGCAAAGTTCCTCTGAATCTCAGGAGTGACTGCATCCTGTGGAGTAGGAACCATCCAGTCCCTCGAACAGGAGCAGCTCCCGAGACCCTCCCCTCGAGGGGGTGGGGGGGGGGGGGAACAGCGACAGACCCTCTCGGTCTCCTCCAGCCACTTGTGCATACGACCTGGCCGGTCCGAGAACCGTGCCTGGTACGCACCGGGGCTCACTACCTCGCTCCTCCCGGTGTAACCCGAGGAGGTTGAAGGTATGGGAGAGGCAGACCTGACGCTCCCTCCTCGCTCGCTGGCAGAACCAGTGGGCTTGGAGGACTGCAGGCGATCGTCAACCCGCGGTGGCGATCGAGCTGCAGGCCTGGTCGAGCCGTCTCGCTGTGGAGAACGGCTGGACTGAGGACAGCGGCCCCAGTCTCGTGTGTCAGAAGAGCTGGTGCTGGTTGCCGTACCCGATCGCTCTCTGTGAGAGTGACGGTCAGGCGACCGGCGAGCTCCACTGTCACGGTGAGACCGGTGCGTATCCTCACGGCGCGTCACGTCGCTGGTACCAGCCGTGGCTGGTGCCGGCGAACGGGGGGACCTCTTCCCAGCCTCAGCCCGTGGCCGGTCGTGGACCGTCACGTCAGCCCGGGTAGCCAGCTGATCGCCGCGAGAGCGAGAGCTGGTCTGGTGAGAGTCGCGTGAGCGGCTGTCACCAGTCTTCCGCTCCGTGCCGTGAACCTGACGCTGAGCTGGCTCAGAGGTCTGGTTCCTAGCTGCACGGTTGCTGGTAGGCGACCGTACACTCGGTACCTCTCGCGAACGAGAGGCCGAGACGGATCCTGCTGCCGTGGTCGAACCACTAACAGCAGGCGAGGTAGTGCCGGTGTTAGCCGGCACCCCTCTGGTCCCCGTAGTCTTCTTCCTTGCGGAAGAAGAGACGGGTCCTGCCCCCGAAGGAGCAGGGTGACCAGCG
The DNA here is from genome assembly GCF_015104395.2 of Macrobrachium nipponense. NCBI lineage: Eukaryota > Metazoa > Arthropoda > Malacostraca > Decapoda > Palaemonidae > Macrobrachium > Macrobrachium nipponense. The sequence goes on from NC_061106.1 coordinate 29,024,562, forward strand.
GAAGAACCCCCCGTCTCACCGGAGCGAGACGGGCCCTTAGAAGCTCCCGAAGGAGACTTCTTAGGGGGGGAGGAGGCGACCTTCTTCTTCTTAGGCTGTGGAGCCTTAGAAGATGAAGGGGAAGAGGCGGCAGACGACAACGACGACGAAGAAGACGATGAAGACGACGACGACACCTTCCTCCTCTTCTTCTTCTTCTTCGTCAGCTTCCTCAGGACCGATGTCAGATCTGTCATCCAGGGCGGAGCCGGGGCTGCTGTTGCCGAAGCAACAGGGCCCGGACGCACCTATCTGAACAGATCGGCATCGGGAGCAGCGGCGCCACGAACAGGAACGTCAGCAGGTGCAGGCATCACAGGAACAGCAGTGGAGACGGCAGGAACAGATACAGGAACGGCAGCAGTGGTCGGCAACATCACGTCCGTAAACAGCGGCTGGGCAGGTACGGCAGGCTGTACAGGCAGACCAGGTGGACGGACCAGCGGCACAGACATCCTAGGTACTGGTGGGAGGTCCAGGGGCAAGCTCTTCGGGCACACGAAGTCCGGTCGAGGCAGCACGGCAAACCCAGGCGGCGGCATCACACTCCCCCGTTGGTACGCGGCGATTGGCCCTTGGACCCTGCACCAATGTAGTTGGTGTAACAGAGACCACGTGCGGGGTGTACACCAGGTGATGAGGTGAAGCATAGCCAGGCGTTGACAGGGTCGTGGTAGTGGTCGTCACCGTAGCATGCGTGACCGCCACACAGCCAGCGATTTGGTAGAGCAGCCCCTGGACACTCGGCACGCCCTGCAGACCCAACGATGCCCACACCTGTCCGAGGTCGTCCTTCGCGGCAACAGCACCTGAGGAAGCAAAGGTCGGGTGATTAGCAGGATCCTCTACCCGTCCGTGCGATGTAGACGAATGGATAGAGGCGGACCCAGAATACAACTCAACGTCGGCGGGGTATCTCGCGCCCTCCTCCACACTCGACAGATCGGGTGAGGAGAAGGACCTAGAAACCCCCCCCGAAGGGGAAGGCGCCAAACGTGGGAGCTGAGCGGGCGGCAGGAAAGAAGACGAAGTTTCCGTAACCAAAGGAGTCGCGGGAGAGCTTTCCGACGACTCCTTTGCAGGCCTTCGCTTCTTCCTACCTTCGTACAAGCCCCACTGCGCCTCCGACCAAGACATACAAACTTCACAGGGCTCGGCTCGGGTACATTCGCGGCCCCGACACCGAGCGCACAAAATATGGGGATCAATTTCTGGAAAGGAGCGGAACTTACCGCATTTACGCCCTTCGGTACCCGGGCACAATCTCCGGAGGTAGCGGGGGCGTTGGAGACTCCATAATTGATCAGATTAATCACAATTTGATGAAAAAGAGAGGAAATGATTGTACTTTACAATGATTACTTAACACAACACAACCATATACTCAAGGGAAAGCCAAAACGACGAGAAGCGGGCAGAGAGCGTCGAACACACACGTCCACTCGCTGTGAGGCGCGAAAGCAAAAGTGGTTTGTTTACCTCCCGTCAGCTGCGCGCGCGCGCCTGTCGGACAAGCAGTTTAACTACCGAACCGCCCCTTGTTCGAAAGCTTACGACCTATCCAGGCTGCCGCTAGTACCTTCCTATGTAAAAGGGACCGAAGGTTTGTATGCCGTGTCGGAACAAACTGAATGTTTCTTATACATACTCTTTAGACAAAAACCATTTACAGGCAGTCCCTGTTATGGTACCATAACGGGCCAAGTTTCGGTTATCGGAACCATAAGGTACTGATAAAGTTATGGCGCCATAACTTACCTAATAGAGGCACCATTAACGCACCAATAATATCAGTGCCATTAACCAAAACTTGGCACCTATACGCCCACAAATATGACCAATTTGTCCAAAATTGCATTTTTTTCCTACTATACAAACCTGAGGTCCTTTTACAATAGGAAGGTACTAGCGCAGCTGGAGGAGGGTCGTAAGCTTTCGAACAAGGGGTTCGGTAGTTACTGCTTGTCCGGACAGGCGCGCGCAGCGCGACTGGGAGGTAAACAAATCACTTTTTGCTTTTGGCCCAAGCAAAACTGCGAGTGAGGGGTGGCATGAGGTTGGGGGGGCTATGGGTAAAAGGACCTCAGGTTTGTATAGTTAAAGGAAAAATGCATTTTGGACAAATTGTCATTTGTTTCCGACACGGCATACAAACCTCGGTCCTTTTACAATAGGAAGACTCACTTCTTGGTGGGGTGGAATCTGAGTCTTTTGTGAACAGACTGGTGTTCGCCCAACCTTGGAAGCCTCCCTGGTCGTAAGAGCGAGGGAGGGATCCAGCCTCTGTCCGATTGATCGGGGGTGTGCACCGCAGGATCAATGTCAGACCTCTGGACCGAGTACTAAGAGAGAGGCAAGCGTATCTCTTCGTACCAGCAATTGTAAGAACTTGTTCCTGTACAGGAGCAAAGATAAAGTCATGGTTTTTGACTATTGTAGGCATCCACTTCCCCCCCTTGTAGAAGGAAGTGGGTGGATATTCTGCTCCTATCCTAGTGAAAGGATAGGATGGGGCTCTGTCATATAGCTCACGCATCTCGTCCTTATCCAGCAGGGTAATGACCGTATCCCTCTACCCACAGGGTAGAGGGGTATAACAAGATAGAAAGAGAAGCCAGTCACTTTCTCATTCACTATCTATTCATACAGTCACACCAGGACTCGATGCTGTTCAGCCTGCTAGGGTCTGGGTTAGCTAGACGACGTGTTGAGCAGCCACCACGGGTCCTAAGGAAACCGATCCAAGGACCTATGGGCAATATCCAAGAGGTATAAGGAAGGTGCCGGTAGTCTGGTTGTACCAGACCCCTGCCTTCCATACCTGCGCCACGGAGAAGTTCTTACGAAAACGCCAACGAGGGGTCAATACTTCTGACTTCGTGAGCTCTCGGACGGGACGTACGGATGTCGTCACTACCATCAGCCTCATACGCCCTCCTGAAGACCTCACGCAGCCAGGACGAAAGAGTGTTCTTGATACTTCTTTCTTGGTGACTCCGTTGCTAACGAAGAGGCGTCGACACTCAGGCCCGAGGTGTCGAGTTCTCTTCAGATAGCGCCGTAGCGTCCTCCCAGGACAAAGCAGCATCTCATCCACATCACTATCTGCATGAAGTTCCCGTACTCTCTTCGCCGATGCCAGGTCCAGCAAGAAGAGGGTCTTGTGAGTTCCCCTGGGTTTGGCAAGACCTTTGGAGGCTGCTCTTAAGCAAGGAGATCTCGAACGAGTTCGAGATGTCCAATCCCGTCAATTTCAGGACGAGCGTCAAGGCGGCTCTGTATCCTTTGATTGTGGGAACTTAGAGGAGCTTCCTCGGCGAAGAAGAAAAACGAGGAAAACCGCTACCTGCTGAAGAGTGGCTCTGAGAGGAGATAGGCCCCGTCTACGACACCAACCACAGAAGACGGCCGAATTCCCCTGGTACACAGCTGCAGAGGACTGACGGACGTTTCCAGCCATTTCTGTTGCTGCGCTACGAAAAAAGCTTCTCGTTCGCAAGAGATGGTGGATAACAGCCAGCCGTGAAGACGTAGGGACTGGACTGCTCGGTGGTACCGCTCGACGTGTGGCTGGGCGAGAAGGTTGTGCCAATGGGGAATTTCTCTCGGTTCTCTTGCGAGAAGAGCCAGCAGGTCCGGATACCAAATGGGCCTGTGGCCATTTGGGAGCCATCAGGATCATCCTGAGATTCGGGATGACCAGTGCTCCGACTGATCACCTTGCGAATCAGGCTGAACGGGGGAAAGGCATAGGCGAAGAGGTCGTCCCACGGGTGTTGAAGATCGTCCTCTGCAGCTGCCCATGGATCCGGCACGGCCGAGAAGAACACCTGGAGCTTCCTGTTGTGCCGGATGGCGAACAGATCCTCGACTGGTCGCCGCCACAGGTCGAAGAGCCTTTCCGCCACGTTCCTGGTGTAGAGACCATTCGGTCCCTATCACCTGATCCCGACGGCTGAGCGTGTCTGCTACTACATTCCTTCTCTGGAATGTAGCGTGCCGACAGCTCTATTGAGTGCGCCTCGGCCCACGCGTGCACCTGCCGAGTGAACTGATACAAACGGGAGAGACACTAGGCCCCCCCTGTTTGTTGACGTAAGCCACCACCGTGGTGTTGACGTACATCAACACCACTGAGTGTCCCATCAAGCGGTCCTGGACTCTTGGAGAGCGAGGAACGCTGCCTTGAGTTTCAGTACATTTATGTGAAGGTGCTTGTCGTTTTCGTACCACACTCCTGAAGTCCGCAACTCTTCCAGGTGTGCGCCCCATCCCTCGGTCGATGCGTCTGAGAGCAGCTGCATGTCCGGGGGGGAGAGTGCGCAGAGGCACTCCTCTTAAGGGGTTCCTGTCGTTCCAGTCACCCGGCTAGGTCCTGCCTCACCTCCTGTGTTCCGTGACAATGGAAAGCTTGGGGGATCCGTCGCCTGTGACCAACTCTCCTTCAGTCTCCCTGAAGAGACCGTAGGTGAAGACGCCCGTTAGGGACTGGCTTTCCGAGTGACGACAGGTGTCCGATCACGACTTGCCATCGCTGAGCTACCTGTTCCTGCCGAGACAGGAACTGGTTGGCTGCCTCCCTGAATCTGCTGATCCGCGAGTCTGCGGGGAAGACTCGCCCTGCTACCGTGTCGATTCGCATACCCAGGTACTTCATCCTCTGCTTGTGCTCGAGATCGGACTTTTCGAAGTTCAGAACGATCCCCAGATCGCGACAGAACTCGAGCAGTCGATCCCTGTCCTGTAGCAACTGCGAGCGGTAGCTCGCCAGGACTAACCAATCGTCGAGATACCCCATCAGACGTATCCCGTGCGAATGGGCCCAAGCAGACACCAGAGAACACTCGCGTGAACACCTGTGGGGCGGTTGAGAGACCGAAGCAACGTGGCCTGAGCTGGTACACCGTCCCGTCGAGGATGAAGCGGAGGTACTTCTGGAGGACTGATGAATGGGTATTTGTAAATACGCATCCTTCAAGTCCACTGAAAGCATGTAATCGTTCTCCCTGATAGAGTCGAGCACTGCGCGTGCCGCCGTCTCCATCGTGAACCGGGTCTGGCGAACCAACCGGTTCAGGGGAGAGAGATCTATCACCGGGCGCCAGCCTCTCGTAGACTTTTCCACCAGGAAGAGTCGGCTGTAAAAGCCCGGTGACTGATCCGTTGCCGATTTCTACAGCTCTCTTGCTCAGCATGGTCTTTGATCTCCTGTCTCAATGCTACGTCCTTCGATGCCCCTGGAACGTACGCCTGCTGTTGGACCGGGTTGGAGTGAGGGGTGACCGAGATTCGAAGGTTAATAGATCTCCCTCCCGAAGGACATCTACAATCCAGGTCTCGGCGCCGTGGCGCTGCCAAGTTGCCCAATGGCTGGCCAGGCACCCCCCACTTCCGGCAGCAGGTGAGGGGGAACGCCGTCCTTCCACTGTGAACGTCGTCTGGGTGGGGCTAATCGACACCTGACAGGAGAGGGCCGATACCGCTCCGACTCATTTCCAGTCCTCGTCGAGGTCGAAACCTCAGGAGGACCGAAGGGGGTATTTAAATACGGTGTCCGAAGACACGTAGAAACGCCTCTGTCGCAGTAGAGGAGGTGAAGTAGCTTGTTCGACCGTCCAGAACTGAGAGAGCTTCTTGTCCGGAGACGAGAGACTACTTGGTTCAACCCAGTCGGCAAGCTCTGATCGCGGCAGACCCACCGTCGATTGGGTTCCCTCTCGGCCCAAAACGACTCGAGCCGAGACGTGGCTCTGCTGGTGGGAAGCGGTGATCCTTCCCCGAGATCATTGTGCTGACGAATCAGCGCCGTAACCTCGACAAAGTCCCTCTGGATCTCGGAAGTCACAGCATCTTGCAGAGTGGGACCGTTAAGCCCTTCGAACAAGAGCATTTCCGAGAACCTTCCTCCTAAGAAGGGGGAACAGCGACAGCCCTCTCGGTCTTTTTTTTTCCCCATCCACTTGCGCATACGTCCTGGACCGGTCCCCCAGAACCGTGCCTGGCACGTAGGGCGTTGTGGTGGGATCGTGAGGGGCGCACCCCTCACGATCACTCCTCAATACCTCGCTCCTCCCGGTGTAACCCGAGGAGGGTTGAAGGTACGGGAGAGGCAGACCTGACGCTCCCTCCTTGCTCGCTGGCAGCACCAGCAGGCTTTGCAGGCTGCAGGCGATCGTCAACCCGCGGTGGTCGATCAAGCTGCAGGCCTGGTCGAACAGTCTCCTGTGGAGAAGGCTGGACTGAGCACAGCGGCCCCGATCTCAAGTATCAGAAGAGCTGGTGCTGGTTGCCGTACCCGGTCGCTTTCTGTAGAGCGACGGTCAGGCGACCTGCAGGCTCCACTGTCACAGTGAGACCGGTGCTTGTCCTCACGGCAACGTCACGTCGCTGGTTCCAGCCGTGGCTGGCACCGGCGAACGGGAGGACCTCCTTCTCAGCCTCAGCCCGTGGTCGGTCGTGGACCGTCACGTCCCCGGGTAGCCAGCTGTTCGCCGCGAGAGTGAGAGCTGGTCTGGTGAGAGTCGCATAAGCGGCTGTCACCAGTCTTCCGCCCCGTGCCGTGAACCTGACGCTGAGCGGACTCAGAGGTCTGGTTTCGTGGCTGCACGGTCGCTGTAGGCGACCGTACACTCGGTACCTCCTCCGCGAACGAGAGGCCGAGACGGACCCTGATGCAGTGGCAGAAACCACTGACACCAGGCGAGGAAGTACCGGTGTAGCCGGTACCCCTCTGTCCCCGTAGTCGTCTTCCTTGCGGAAGAAGAGACGGGCCCCGCTCCCGAAGGAGCAGGAGGACCAGCGGAAGGAACCCTCCCGTCCCACCGAGGTGAGACGGGTCCCGAGAAGCTCCCGAGGGAGACTTCTTAGGAGGGAGGAGGCAACCTTCTTCTTCCTCGGCTGTGAAGCCTTAGAGTCGAAGGGGAAGAGGCGGCAGCCGACGACGATGAAGAAGATGAAGACGACGACGACGACACCTTCCTCCGCTTCTTCGTCAGCTTCCTCAGGACAGACGTAAGATCTGCTATCCAGGGCGGAGCCGGGGCTGCTGTAGCCGAAGCCACAGGGCCCGGACGCACTGTACAGACAGACCAAAGTCTGGGGTAGTACCACCACGAACAGGGACGACATCAGCAGGTATGGGCATCTCAGGAACAGCAGGCACAGCCAGCACAGCATCGGTAGGGACAGCCAGCGCAGCAACGGCAGGGACAGCCAGCGCAGCAACGACAGGGACAGCCAGCGCAGCAACTGCATGGACAGTCAGCCCAGAATCGGCAGGTACGCAGGCAGCACCGGAAACACAGGAAGTGGAGCAGCAGCCAGCAACATCCTGGTACTGGCGGCAGGTCCAGGGGCGAGCTCTAGGGCAGCGGAAGTGTGGTCGCTGCAGCGCGGCACCACAACAAGCGGCGGCGGCACGCCCCCTCTCGGTACGGTCGAACGGCACTTCACAGCGGCTGTAGGCAAGACTGTTACCACGTGAGGCGAGTACACCAGGTGAGGAGGGACGTCGTCACCTGGTTGCGTGGTCACCACTCCAATGGGTGACCGCAGTAGGCCCAGACATAGAACCGCAGCCCCTGGACTAGCACGCCCTGCAATTGGAAGGACGCCCATACCTCACCAAGGTCCACCCTCGTGGCAGTAGCACCTGCGGAAATAACAGTAGTAGCGATTAGTTGGGGGGGAAGTCCCCTCGCGCGGGGGGTGAGCCCTCTCGAACGAGTGGAAGACCCCTAATACAATTGTACATCGGGCACCGAGCGCCCTCCCCCGCGCTCGACGGATCGGGCGAGGAGAAGAACGCCGATAACCTCCCCCCCCAAGGGGAAGGGCCATTGTGGGAGCTGAGCGGTGGGGGGGGGTTCCTCGTTTCCCCACCCCGCACAGTACCCATGAACCCAACAACAATATAAGAGCCCGAGAGCAATCGTGCCATCGGCCCGAATGCAAGGGCATAAGGATCAATTCCCTGACTGAGCGGAACATGAAACCAAATAAATATTGATGCAATCAATAATAAGGGATAAAATGAAAATGCATCTTGCATACGATTCACTTCACAATAATGAATAAGGGCTCGGATCGAGCGCATTTGCGCCCTAGGTACCGAGCGCAAGGGTGAAAGGATCAATTCCTTACCTTTATGGATCAAGGTTTCTGGAAACCTTGATCCATAATGAATTGATGCAATCAAAAAATATATGAAAATGAAAAGGACTACTGCGCTTGCGATTTCACTACATCAAATAAAAAGGGGAAGGATCAATTCCCGGGAATAGGCAGAAACATTGATCCCAGTAAACAATGCATCTCAATAAAAAAATGAAAATGAAAAAGAACTGCACTTGCGATTTCACTTCATTCAAATAAACAAAAAGGGGTGGAAGGATCAATTTCCGGGTAAGCTCGGAAACTGATCCAAAATGAGTATTGCTACATCAAAATAATATATGAAAATGAAAAAGAATACTGTACTTGCGATTCCACTTCCATACTAAATAAGTTTCCGTGCCGAGCGCATTCGTTCGGCAACGGGCATACAGGTCAAAAAAATATAAATGAAAAGAGCACTTACTTACGATTTTCATCTACACATTTCCAACCCAATCTACGCTCGGAGCGAGTGCTCCCGCCCTCGGCACCGAGCATACCCAATACGAGGATCATTTCTGGGAAAATGAATTCCCGCACTTACGCCCTTCAGTCCCGGCACTCGGGTAATCGGAGGGCGTGGTGACACCAAGATCCTTAATTCACAAAGAATTGAATGAAATGATTGTACTTACAATTCAGTTTCACTAGATAATAAGAAAAAGAAAAACACACAATCATGCGAAAGCAAACGACGATTGAAGCGGGCAGGAGAGCGATGATACACGTCCACACGCCAGCAGGCCGAAAGCAAAAGTGGTTTGTTTACCTCCCAGTCGCGCGCGCGCGCCTGTCGGACAAGCAGTTAACTACCGAACCCCTTGTTCGAAAGCTTACGACCTATCCAGCTGCCGCTAGTACCTTCCTATTGTAAAAGGACCGAAGGTTTGTATGCCGTGTCGGAACAATGCTGTGTTTAGGTTAATGGCGGTTTTCACTTATCAGCATCCTGCCAAGAACGGAACCCACGCAAATAACCGGGGATTGCCTGTATTCTTACTGGGAGTACAAGCTTCCTTATTGTAATAATAATGGTTAGGACATCAGCAGTAACCCATTAACATACCAAAAGCCTTACAACTAACTTGATTTGTCTCCTCTGACTGAAAGATCATCTTCAGAGCCGTCTTGCAAAAGGTCTCAAATCTAAGTGTACTACTGGTTCTTATGGTAAACAATATTCCTTGACTAATCGTATCAATGCAAATATCGTTCCATTCAGGAGGTCCTTGAAGAAGTGCAGATCATTCTTGACCACTTTATATTTCAAATTGTTTATTAGAAAGTGACATTCCTATTTTTCCACATGGGCTCCCTCACCAACTATGGATATGTTTGTACAAATATGACAATTTGTCTAAAATTGCATTTTTCCTAACTATACAAACCTGAGGTCCTTTTACAATAGGAAGGTACTAGCGGCAGCTGGATAGGTCGTAAGCTTTCGAACAAGGGGTTCGGTAGTTAACTGCTTGTCGACAGGCGCGCGCCGCGCGACTGGGAGGTAAACAAATCACTTTTGCTTTTGGCCCAACAAGCAAAAACTGCAGAGTGAGGGGTGGCATGAGGTGGGGCTATGTGTAAAAGGACCTCAGGTTTGTATAGTTAGGAAAAAATGCAATTTTAGACAAATTGTCATTTGTTCCGACACGGCATACAAACCTTCGGTCCTTTTACAATAGGAAGACTCACTTCTTGGTGGGAGGAATCTGAGTCTTTTGTGAACAGACTGGTGTTCGCCCAACCTTGGAAGCCTCCCTGGTCGTAAGAGCGAGGGAGGGATCCAAGCCTCTGTCCGATTGATCGGGGTGTGCACCGCAGGATCAATGGTCAGACCTCTGGACCGAGTACTACTGAGAGAGGCATGCGTATCTCTTCGTACAGCAATGTAAGAACTTGTTCCTGTACAGGAGCAAATATAAAGTCATGGGTTTGACTCTTGTAGGCATCCACTTCCCCCCCTTGTAGAAGGAAGTGGTGGATATTCTGCTCCTATTCCCTAGTGAAAGGGATAGGATGGGGCTCTGTCATATAGCTCACCTGCATCTCGTCCTCATCCAGCGTAGTGACGACCGTGGCCCTCTGCCCACAGGTAGAGGAGGAGGAAAAGATGGGAAGAGAGGAGCCAGTCACTCACTCACTCACACATCCATCCACACAGTCACACCAGGACTCGATGCTGTTCAGCCTGCGAGGGTCTGGGTTAGCTACACAAAACTTGTTGATCAGCCACCACGGGTCCCAAGGAAAAGGTATCCAAGGACCTGTAGGCAATATCCCGAGGTAAGAGGCGTAAAGGTAGTCTGGTTAGACCAGACCCCTGCCTTCAGGACCTGCGCCACGGAGAAGTTCTTACGAAACGCCCAACGAGGGGCCAATACTTCTGACTTCGTGAGCTCTCGGACGGGACGTACGGATGTCGTCACTACCATCAGCCTCATACGCCCCTCCTGATGACCTCACGCAGCCAGAATGAAAGAGTGTTCTTGGATACTTCTTTCTTGGTGACCCGGTGCTAACGAAGAGAGGTCGTCGACACTCAGGCCTGAGGTGTCGAGTTCTCTTCAGATAGCGCCGTAGCGCCCTCACAGGACAAAGCAGCATCTCATCCGCATCATATCGGTGAAGTCCAATAGGGAGGGAATCGTGAATGACTCGAACCTGTCGTCAGGGATCGACGGTTTCTGAGTCTTCGCAACGAAGTTCGGGACGAAATCGAGCGTCACAGATCCCCATCCCCTGGAGTGTCGTACATCATAGGAAAGACCATGAAGTTCCCCTACTCTCTTCGCCGATGCCAGGGCCAGCAAGAAGAGGGTCTTGAGGTCAGATCCCTGTCTGACGACTCTCGAGTGGCTCGAACGGCGTTCGAGTCAGACTCCTAAGGACGAGAGTCACATCCCACGCAGGGGGCCTGAGTTCCCTGTGGGCAAGACCTTTCGAAGCTCCTCATAAGCAAGGAGATCTCGAACGAGTTCGAGATGTCCAATCCCCTCAATTTCAGGACGAGCGCCAAGGCGGCTCTGTATCCTTTTGACTGTGGGACGAGAGGAGTCTTCTTCTCGGCGAAGAAAAACGAGGAAATCCGCTACCTGCTGAAGAGTGGCTCTGAGAGGAGATAGACCCCGTCTACGACACCAACCACAGAAGACGGCCCCACTTCCCCTGGTACACAGCTGCAGAGGACTGACGGACGTTTCCAGCCATCTCTGTTGCTGCGCTACGAGAAAAGCCTCTCGTTCGCAAGAGATGGTGGATAACAGCCAGCCGTGAAGACGTAGAGACTGGACTGCTCGGTGGTACCGCTCGACGTGTGGCTGGGCGAGAAGGTTGTGCCAAGGGGGAATCTCTCGGTTCTCCTGCGAGAAGAGCCAGCAGGTCCGGATACCAAATGGCCTGTGGCCATTTGGGAGCCACCAGGATCATCCTGAGATTCGGGGTGACCAGTGCTCGACTGATCACCTTGCGAATCAGGCTGAACGGGGGAAAAGGCATAGGCGAAGAGGTTGTCCACGGGTGTTGAAGAGCGTCCTCTGCAGCTGCCCATGGGTCCGGCACGGCCGAGAAGAACACCTGGAGCTTCCTGTTGTGACCGGGTGGCGAACAGATCCACGACTGGTGCGCCCCACAGGTCGAAGAGCCTTTCCGCCACGTCCTGGTGTAGAGACCATTCGGTCCCTATCACCTGATCCCAAGGCCCGACGGCCTGAGCGTGTCTGCTACTACATCCTATTCCCTGGAATGTAGCGTGCCGACAGCTCTATTGAGTGTGCCTCGGGCCCACTCGTGCACCTGCCGAGTCAACTGGTACAAAGGGAGAGACACTAGTCCCCCCTGTTTGTTGACGTAAGCCACCACCGTGGTGTTGTCGCACATCAACACCACTGAGTGTCCCATCAAGCGGTCCTGGAACTCTTGGAGAGCGAGGAACGCTGCCTTGAGTTCCAGTACATTGATGTGAAGGTGCTTGTCGTTCTCGTCCCACACTCCTGAAGTCGCAAAACTCCTCCAGGTGTGCGCACCCCCATCCCTCGGTTCGATGCGTCTGAGAACAGCTGCATGTCCGGGGGGGGGAGTGCGCAGGGGCAACTCCTCTTAAGAGGTTCCTGTCGTCCAGCACCAGGCTAGGTCCTGCCTCACCTCCTGTGTCAGTGACACTGGAAAGCTTGGGGGATCCGTCGCCTGTGACCAACCCTCCTTTAGTCTCCACTGAAGAGACCGCAGGTGAAGACGCCCGTGAGGGACTAACTTCTCGAGTGACGACAGGTGTCCGATCACGACTTGCCATCGCTGAGCTGCCTGTTCCTGCCGAGACAGGAACTGGTTGGCTGCCTCCCTGAATATGCTTGATCCGCGAGTCTGCGGGGAAGACTCGCCCTGCTACCGTGTCGATCAGCATACCCAGGTACTTCATCCTCTGCTTGGGCTCGAGATCGGACTTTCGAAGTTCACAATGATCCCCAGATCGCGACAGAAACTCGAGCAGTCGATCCCTGTCCTGTAGCAACTGCGAGCGGGAGCTCGCCAGGACTAACCAATCGTCGAGATACCTCATCAGACGTATCCCGTGCGAATGGGCCCAAGCAGACACCAGAGTGAACACTCGCGTGAACACCTGTGGGGCGGTTGAGAGACCGAAGCAAAGTGCCCTGAACTGGTACACCGTCCCGTCGAGGATGAAGCGGACGGTACTTTCTGGAGGGACTGATGATGGGTATTTTTGAAATACGCATCCTTCAAGTCCACTGAAAGCATGAAATCGTTCTCCCTGATGGAGTCGAGCACTGAGCCGTGCCGTCTCCATCGTGAACCGGGTTCGTGCGAAACAAACGGTTCAGGGGAGAGAGATCTATCACCGGGCGCCAGCCTCCCGTAGACTTTTCCACCAGGAAGAGTCGACTGTAAAAGCCCGGTGACTGATCCGTGACGATTTCTACAGCTCTCTTGCTCAGCATGGTCTTGATCTCCTGTCTCAGTGCTACGTCCTTCGATGACCCTGGAACGTACGACTGCTGTTGGACCGGGTTGGATTGGTGTGGGAGGGGTGGCCGAGATTCGAAGGGTAATAGATATCCCTCCCGAAGGACATCTACAATCCAGGTCTCGGCGCCGTAGCGTGCCAAGTTGCCCAATGGCTGGCCAGGCACCCCCCCACTTCCTTGGCAGCAGGTGAGGGGGGAACGCCGTCCCTAGCGTTTACCCCCCCTTTTCTTCGACTTCTTCCCAGAGCCTCCACGGGAGGAGGAGGGCTGGGAGGAGGGCTGGTTACGGCTCCCCTTGCCAGAAGTCGAAGAAGACAGAGTCATTCCCCCCCCCGGGGCTTCGACGCAGCTACCGTCTTAGCCACGAGGAAGCGCTAGCCGAGCTCTTAGACTTGGCCGCAGTCCGAGGCTGCCCAGAAGCCTTCGAGACCGCCTGGTGAACCAGCCGGTCACTGTCGTCAGTGCGCCGTCTGTCCACCGCAGCGTCCACCATCTCTCCTGGGAAGAGAGACGTGGAACTCCGTAAAGGTCCGTTGCGAAGTCCCAACGCCGCTTCACGCCCAGCCGCCCTGGAAACCCGAGTAAGGACAGCGTCCCTTCGTCGGAGAACCAGGTTGGCCCACAGGTTCACCGTCTGGTGGGCAAGAAGGAGATGGCTCTTCCCCCAGACTGGCAAAGTCTCCTGAAGGCCGAGTCATCTTCGGGAGAAATTCCCCCGGAGTTGGCTGCGACCTTAGATACTGTGAGGGACCACAGATCTAGCCAGGAGACGGCCTGGAAAGCTGCCATGGCGGTAGATTTCCAGGCCGAGTGCCTCTTGCTGCGAGAACCACAGGTTCTCGGACAGGAGCTGCTGCAGAGACACACCCGGAGTTAGCCTGGCTAACTCCGGGTTCACCTGTTTGGGCGGCATCGGGTCTTCAGATGGCACGTAAAAACGCCGCTGTCGCAGCAGAGGAGGTGGAAGCAGCTTGCTCGACCTGCCAGACTTGAGCGAACCGTCTTGTCCGGAGACAAAGCGATTCAACCTGGTCCAGCACTGAGTCCGCAAGCTCAGAACGCGGCAAGCCCACCGTCGGTCTGGGTTCCCTCTTCGGGCCCAGAACGACTCGAGCCGGGACGTGGGCTCGGATGGTGGGAGCGGCGATCCTTCCGCGAGGTCGTTGTGCTGACGAATCAGCGCAATAACCTCGGCAAAGTTCCTCTGGATCTCAGGAGTGACTGCGTCCTGCGGAGTCGGACCGTCCAGTCCCTCAAACAGGAGCACCTCCCGAGACCCTCCTCCCTCAAGGAGAGGAGCAGCGACAGACCCCTCTCGGTCTCCTCCAACCACCTGTGCGTACGACCTGGCTGGTCCGAGAACCGAGCCTGGTACGTACGACGACGTGGTGGGATCCTGAAGGGCGCATCCCTCACGATCACTCCTCAATACCTCGCCCCTCCCGGTGTAACCCGAGGAGGTTGAAGGTATGGGAGAGGAAGACCTGACGCTCCCTCCTCGCTCGCTGGCAGAACCAGCGGCTTGGAAGACTGCAGGCGATCGCCAACCCGCTGTGGCGATCGAGCTGCAGACCTAGTCGAGCCGTCTCGCTGTGGAGAACGGCTGGACCGAGAACAGCGGCCCCGGTCTCGTGTGTCAGAGGAGCTGGTGCTGGTCGCCGTACCGATCGCTCTCTGTGAGAGTGACGGTCAGGCGACCGGCGAGCTACTGTCACGGTAGATCGGTGCGTATCCTCACGGTGCGTCAGTTCGCTGCTACCAGCCGTGGCTGGTGCCGGCGAACGGGGGACTCTTCCCAGCCTCAGCCCGTGGCCGGTCATGGACCGTCACGTCCGCCCGGGTAGCCAGCTGCTCGCCGCGAGAGCGAGAGCTGGTCTGGTGAGAGTCGCGTGAGCGGCTGTCACCAGTCTTCCGCTCCGTGCCGTGAACCTGACGCTGAGGCGGACTCAGAGGTCTGGTTTCCTGGCTGCACGGTCGCTGGTAGGCGACCGTACACTCGGTACCTCTCGCGAACGAGCGGCCGAGACGGACCCTGCTGCTGTGGCCGAACCACTGACAGCAGGTGAGGAAGTGCCGGTGTCAGCCGGCACCTCTGGTCCCCGTAGTCTTCTTCCTTGCGGAAGAAGAGACGGGTCCTGCCCCCGAAGGAGCAGGGTGACCAGCAGAAGAACCCCCCGTCTCACCAGAGCGAGACGGGCCCTTAGAAGTTCCCGAGGGGACTGCTTAGGGGGGGGGGAGGCGACCTTCTTCTTCTTCGGCGGGGGAGCCTTAGAAGAAGAAGGGGAAGAGGCGGCAGACGACGACGACGACGAAGAAGACGATGAAGACGACGACGACACTTCCTCTCTTCTTCTTCTTCTTCGTCAACTTCTCCAGGACCGACGTCAGATCTGTCATCCAGGACGGAGCCGGGGCTGCTGTTGCCGAAGCAACAGGGCCCGGACGCACCTGTCCGAACAGATCAGCATCGGGAGCAGCGGCGCCAGGAACAGGAACAACATCAGCAGGTGCAGGCATCACAGGAACGGCAGACGAGACAGCAGGAGCATGTACAGGAACAGCAGCAGTGGTCAACGGCATGGTACGGCAGACTGTGTAGGCGGTCCAGATGGGCGGACCAGCGGCACAGACATCCTAGGTACCGGTGGGAGGTCCAGGGGCGAGCTCTTCGGGCACACGGAAGTCCGGTCGCGGCAGCACGGCAAAACCAAGGTGGCGGCATCACACTCCCCCGAGTTACGGCGACTGGCCCCTGCACCGATGTAGTGGGTGTCACAGAGACCCGTGCTGGGTGTACACCAGGTGAGGAGGTGAAGCGTAGCCAGGTGTTGTAAGGGTCGTGGTGGTGGTCGTGACCGTTGCATGGGTGACCGCCACGGCGCCAGCGAGATGGTAGAGCAGCCCCTGGACACTCGCACGCCCTGCAACCACAACGATGCCCACACCTGTCGAGGTCATCCTTCGCGGCAACCGCACCTGAGGAGGCAAAAGTCGGGTGATTAGGGGGATCCTCTACCCGCTCGCGCGAAGACGAACGGATAGAGGACCCAGAGTACAACTGGACGTCAGGGTATCTAGCGCCCTCCTCCTCCACACTCGACAATCGGAGAAGAGAAGGACCTAGACACCCCCCCCGACCCGAAGGGGAAGGCGCGACATGGAAGTTGAGCGGGCGGCAGGAAAGAAGACGAAGTGTCCGTCACACCAAAGGAGTCGCGGGAGAGCTTTCCGACGACTCCTTTGCAGGCCTTCGCTTCTTCCTGCCCTCATACAAAGTCCACTGCGCCTCCGACCAATCATTACAAACATCACAAGGCTCGGCTCGGTGCATTCGCGCGCCCCCGACAACCGAGCACACAAAATATGAGGGTCTATCTCCGGGAAAGAGCGGAACTTCCCGCATTTACGCCCTTCGGTACCCGGCATAGTCTCCGTGGGGTAGCGAGGCGAGGAGATTCCATCATAAACAAATTTAGTTGAATTAATATGAAAAGAGAGAATGATTGTACTTACAATGAACTCTTTCATACACAACACAACCAAATACTCAAGAAAGCAAACGACGAGAAGCGGGCAGAGAGCGTCGAACACACACGTCCACTCGCTGTGAGGCCGAAAGCAAAAGTGATTTGTTTACCTCCCAGTCGCGCGCGCGCGCCTGTCGGACAAGCAGTTAACTACCGAACCCCTTGTTCGAAAGCTTACGACCTATCCAGCTGCCGCTAGTACCTTCCTATTGTAAAAGGACCGAAGGTTTGTATGCCGTGTCGGAACAAACATATATACTTGTGCATTAGTAGCTGTAAAGGCCACTCATGAGATACCTAAATAAATTGACTCAGTGAACTGAATAAACAACCTAATGACAATAGTAATAATTTTAACTGTTAAAAAAAATGCACTTCTGTTTAGAGATTGTCCAGATGCATCCAACAATCTTAGTTAACTTAAATCACTGCTACTTGTATCCAAGTGCTGCAGACAAGTTCATGTTAACCCTTAAACGCATATTGGACGTTTTAACCTTTAAATGCCTATTGGACATATTAAACGTCGATGAAAATTGTCTGTTGGGTGCCGAATTGATGTATGAAATGTCGGCACAAAAAAGTTTTTTTTAAAATTCACGGAAAAATAGGTATAGGTCTACTTGGCGAAAACTTTTGAATCACGCACCTTGACGGATGCTGGGAGTTCATGGATCAAGCTGTTGTTTTGTTTACAATCGTTACCAAGGCGTGCAAGCGCGAATTTCTTTCTTCTCGCACTAAAAAGCATCAGCGACACATCTCAGAAATTATTTTGTCCCTTTGAAAAAATTTATGCACCATTTTATATTAGCCGTTACATAAGAGTTTTACATATGAAAATCTACGCAATTTCATGTAGAATACAACAAAAATCAACCCATGGTTGTAGCTTTTATCAGCTTTGAAATATTTTCATATAAATCATGATGTGCCAAAATTTCAACCTTCGGTCAAATTTGACTCTACCGAAATCGTCAAAAAACGCAATTGTAAGCTAAAAATATTACATTCTAGTAATATTCAATCGTTTACCTTTATTTTGCAACAAATTAGAAGTCTCTAGCACAATATTTCCATTTATGGTGAATTTATGAGAAAAACTTTTTCCTTACTTCCGTGCGGTAATCTTCCAAAAAAATAGAAATTTTTTTGTCCAATTGTCGTAATGTTTGCACCGTTTTATATTAGCTGTTACATAAAGTTTTATATATGAAAATGTGTGCAATTTCATGTAGAATACAACTAAAAACAACCCATGGTTGAAGCTTTTATCGGTTTTGAAATATTTTCATATAAATAACAATAAGTGCCAAAATTTCAACCTTCAGTCAACTTTGACTCAACCGTAATCGTCGAAAAACGCAATTGTAAGAAAAAACTATTACATTCTAGTAATATTCAATCATTTACCTTTATTTTGCAACAAATTGGAAGTCTATAACACAATATTTCGATTTATGGTGAATTTATGAAAAAAAACTTTTTCCCTACATCCGCGCAGTAACTCTTCCGAAAAAATCAGAAATATTTTCGTCCGATTGTTGTAATGTTTACACCGTTTTATATTAGCCGTTACATAAAGTTTTATATATGAAAATGTGCGTAATTTCATGTAGAATACAACTAAAAACAACCTATGGTTGTAGCTTTTATCAGTTTTTAAATATTTTCATATAAATAACGATAAATACAAAAAATTCACCCTTCGGTCAACTTTGACTCTACCGAAATGGTCGAAAACTCCAATTGTAAGCTACAACACTTACAGTCTAATAATATTAAATCAATTACCTTCATTTTGCAACAAACGGGAAGTCTCTAGCACAATATTTTGATTTATGGTGAATTTTTGAAAACAACTTTTTTTTTTACGTCCGTGCGTTACGAATTCATGCATCATATTGTGATAATATTTTCTCTGTGTTGCTTTGATCGTTTTACAATTTGTCATATACCAAAATCATCACAATTTAGTGTACAATATAACGAAAAAATAATTAACTCATTAACTTTAACCGTTTTGGTCACAGCGCGATTTGTATACAATTATATATGAAATTTTTTTTCGCACTGTCATATATTCCAATATTTATATATTTTTTTTTTATTTCTGATGGTTGCATACTAAACTTCAGGCAATGACAAAAAAAAACAAAAAAAAAAAAAAAAAAAAAAAAGAGCCAAAAAATTAACTCTTATCTTGAAAATTTAGCATGCTGTGATTTAAAAAAAAAAAACTTTTTCCGCTTCGGCGCTCACTTGCGAACGCCGCCGGCATACGGGAGACACTTTCGGAAATACCGGCTTGACGTTTAAGGGTTAAGTTCAAATTGTAAGTGATCACATACTACACTTTCTATCTGGTGTTACTGTCATCAGTGACATTATATTTCATAATTAAAAATTTGAATGAAGACTAACCACAACACTGATCAGAGAAAACTTTGCGCAAATGATGACTGAACTCATGAATGGGAATATTTTGTCGTTGAGTTGAATATAAAATTTAGGCCAAAGGCAAAGCACTGGGACCTATGAGGTCATTCAGCGCTGAAATGGAAATTGACAGTAAAAGGTTTGAAAGGTGTAACAGGAGGAAAACTTCGCAGTTGCTCTATGAATCAAGTGTTAGGAGAGGTTGGAAAGTAAGATGAAGGAAGAGTATACGAAAGGAGGTACAGAATAAGGAACAAAAGTGGTTGCAGCAAGGGGCTGAAGGCATGCTGCAAAGAACCTAAAGTCATGCCTACAGTGCACCACATGAGGTTCACTGACGGAACTACCCCCTTACGTGGGGAATATTTTGTCTACTACCTGGTTAGCTGGCTCCATCTCATTTTGTTTATCATCTGCCATAACGTTCTTTCATGTAACTGCTTTACATTGACATGTCTGTAACCACTACTAGTTTCAGTGATTCTCAATCCTAATGTGAACAGGACACCCTAGTGGTAAAATTGTTAACATCCATGTGCACCTGTGCAATTATCATTATTACTCTAGACAGCCACAAGGTGCAACATAAATCCTCCCCTGTCCACCACAGAATAAGAATAGGGAAAAACAAAAGGTTTATGGATATATGCTTACTTGATATTTCTGGGCCTGATCTGCAGTTATAACTCCAGGGTCACCTCTCCATGCTCTCATGAAATTATACCATAAAAGGAGGGAAGATAAAAAGAAGAAAACTGTCGTTTGAAGACCAGCATACTTGTGAATGTAAAAAATCCATGTAAAATAACACCACATCTGAAAGATAAAAAGATCAATGTGTTAAATGCAGGACAGACACTGTAAAAAAACTCATGCTTCTCAAAACATGGATGATTCAATAGAGTAACTACTGTATTTATTTTTAAATTTGCATTGACAAATAAACACAATACCTTTAGGTAACATTTCTACTCTGTTGTGTACACTTGCCAAAAAAGTTAAAAAGTGTACAGTTGCCAAAAAAAAGTTAAAAATCAATTTTCTTCAATCATTGAATGCATATTATTCAATAATGCCACATCTGGTAACTCTACATAGGCAAGGAGCTTCAGTCATCATGTTTGATGCTTGCTCAATTTCCTGTACCTTTAAATCATAAAAATTCTACAGAAGCTAGATATTCATTGATACTTAATGCAGTAACAACCTCTACATTATTCATTCAAGTTTTTTTCCTAACAACTGTTCAGAGTAAAATATCAATCATCCTTCTTTAAAACCTACCACAAAACCTTACCCATAACTAATGTTATCATCAAAATGAAAAAAATTCATGCATAACTGGAAACAAAAGAGAGAGAGAGAGAGAGAGAGAGAGAGAGAGAGAGAGAGAGAGAGAGAGAGAGAGAGAGAGAGAGAGAGAGAGAGAGATAATTCATTATATGTATTTTCATTAAAAGACTGAGTAATAATATATTTTTAAAGTATGTTGTCAAAGGAGAGAGAGAGAGAGAGAGAGAGAGTCAGAGGCATGAGAAGACGAGAGACGAGCGAGAGAGAGAGACGAGAGAGAGAGAGAGAGAGAGAGAGAGAGAGAGATAATTCATTATATATTTCATTAAAAGACTGAGTAATATATTTTAAAGTTAGTTGCAAAGGAGAGAGAGAGAGAGAGAGAGAGAGAGAGAGAGAGAGAGGAGAGAGAGATAGAGAGAGAGAGAGAGAGAGAAATTATAGCACTGTTGGTGCACTTATGATAGGAAGGGTGGAAAGTGATTTGTTGGTTCAGATTCCAGGATGCAGGTCATAGGGCTGCCAAAACCTTGCTTTACTATACAGCATACTAGATAAAATCTGAAGCAACCATAGTATGCAAACTGATTCTCTTAAGTATATCTTAAGTTTTACCAGACCACTGAGCTGATTAACAGCTCTCCTAGGGCTGGCCCGAAGGATTAGATATTTTTACATGGCTAGGAACCAATTGGTCACCTAGCAACGGGACCTTCAGCTTATTGTGGGATCTGAACCATATTATATCGAGAAATGATTTTCTATCACCAGAAACAAATTCCTCTGATTCTGCATTGGCCGAGCCAAGAATCGAACTTTGGACCACCAAATGATTCTCTTGAGAAATTAATACCTTAATCCTGGTTTGATTTAACAATAATTATAACATTAAAAGACTGTAAAAAGGTGTAAAAATTTACCATAGGCTATGATCACTCTTACACTCTTGAAACAGTCTCTACTTTTGAAAATTGATTTTCATTGACAAAACATTCATGAGAAAAGCTGTGTAAAGTAAAAAAATATTTACTGCAGCAAAGGTTACATTGAGAAGCTACTGCACAAGGCAATAAAAGGTTTTATGATTTCGAAAAAAAGGAAAAAACAAAATTCTCATCGTATTGGGGAGATCTTTTAGTCTCACAGCAAGAAGTTAGCCCTATATACATAAGCTAGTTCTGAACTGCTTGTAATGGGAGCATAACCAGAAATTCTTTGATTTGACAAGGTACTTTAACCTTGATAAAGATGTCCTTTTTATGAGAGTGGCTTTGTAAACAGCTAGCATTCAATTCATGTGAATGTCAAAGTCTTAGATGTGTGAGAGTTGATAATCAAGTGACTTGTGTTTTCCCACCTTAAGTTCTCAAGCTCCTCACATCATAAAGAACACTCTTGGGGATTCAACTAGATTTGTTCAACCTACCTTAGTCACCACAACATTTACTTCCATTGATGCCAGCTTACTTTCAACACTTTGAAATACAAAGGTAATTTTATAGAAACTAGATCAATTACCATGAACATTGGATGATTTAAGGGACTCGACACTCTTGCTTCTCGAACAAGCTAGCCGACTCAAGTGTATCAAGACTTTCTATTTCATATACTATAGTTCAACAGAATATTAAATATGCAATTGTAGCAAAACACATTTTGCTCTCTATTACTGTACGATAGTAGTTTACTTACCTTTGTGGCTAAATAAACTGCCATTGGCATTACTGTCATTAGTCTGTCATCAAATAGTATTCTTGAAATTCCGTAAACAACAAGGTAAATGCACATAAAGATAGCCAGTTTTAAAATGTAGTACATCTCGAGTCCTAAGACAAGTCCAACAACGTAAAAGACAATAAATGGCGTTCCAAACATCGTCCAATATCGAAGATTCTGCAAAGAAAATAAAATAAAAAATGGTTACCAGACTTGCCAACATTCACTTGAATCTAAATTACAATAAAACTTATATACATACATTAATAATCATAGTGCTTCAGTGACTGGGTGTACAATTTTGATTACATGCTTACAATACATATATTGTATCTACTAACATTGAAACATGATATTGTCATGATACAATAAAGTTTTATACATACTTACCTGGCAGATATATACTTAGCTATAGACTCCGTCGTCCCCGACAGAAATTCGAATTTCGCGGCACACGCTACAGGTAGGTCAGGTGATCTACCGCCACTGCCGCTGGGTGGCAGAACTAGGAACCATCCCATTTTCTAAGACAGATTTGCTCTTCCACCTGTCTCCTGAGGGGAGGCTGGGTGGGCCATTTAATAGTATATATCTGCCAGGTAAGTATGTATAAAACTTTATACATACTTACCTGGCAATATCATTTTTATACATTCAACTTCCCTGGCAGATATATACTTAGCTGATTGGCACCTTTGGCGGAGGGTAAGAGACAGCTAATTACTGAATAGACAGGGAACAACATACGTTGTAGGTAATAAATAAATAAAACCTTGGTTCCTATGTGTTTAGACGAAGGGTTGACCTCCTAGCTATTGCTAGGAATCTGCTTCGTCTCAAGAGCCTCAGCGAGGATGTGACCTATGGCTAAGAGTTCTTGTAGATCTGTCAATGGGGTCTTATCCACTTACTTGACAGAATCTAATGGTTATTTGTCAAAGGGGTCCTATCCACTTACATGACAAAACACCTATGCCTACTGGCATAATTAAGGAGCACAACACCGATCCCGATCACCTGATCCTAACACGAGGGTTTGTGCTTAATTTGAAAAGAGCTATCCCCAAACTCATTTCAAATAACCCAAAGAAAATAGTATACTTATGTTAAAATAAAATTTTTTAACTCACTAGTTAAGGATCAGTGTCGGCTCCCTATCCCAGCAACGTATCCGTAGACACGTAACCAAGAGAGAAGGATCTCTCATAGGTCAACTTGACCTCCTTCGTGCAAAGAGAGGACAACACAGAGTTGCATCTCCCGTAAATTACAGCTAATATGTCCCTCACGACATATTGTTATGGACAGAACAAGAATTGTTAAAAGCTCGCATTTCAAGCGCTTTTAATTCTCAGCTGTTTGAAGGAATCATCAAGTTACTTAAGAAGTGCTTTAGAGATCACCCTGTTCCAAAGAAGACCAGGGCTTTCTTTGAAATTGATCTCTTCTGGATGAAGCCTAGAGCCTGGGTTGTGCCTGGCTGGCGCCTCGCGCCTGGCTGGCGCATGTTGCTTGCCTGGCGCCTCGCTCCTGGCTAGCGCCTTGTGCCTGCCTGGAGCCTCGCGCCTGGCGCCTGGCTGACTTCTGACACTTTTTCCGATTTATTTGCCTCTAGCGCATCTGCGCCAGGCTGGAGGCACGCTTCTTCTCCTCATCAGACAATGACAGTGTTTATTTGGACTGTCTTCCTCTGGCGTCTTTACGCCTGTTCTGGTATTTTGGCGCCTGATTGGCGCTACATTGACCGAAAGTCCTGAACATCCACAATCGTTTATCAGGAGACTGGAGAAGGGTGGAAGAAATTCTTTCACTTTGAGCTTTTGGTCTCTCCGGTAAGGGGAGGTGATTGTAATCAGCTACATCCAGTAGACGATAGGATATCTAACCGTACAAGAGATAAGAGTCTTCCTCCTAGGAGGGTCCTTCTTGAATACTTCCATGCTCACGAGATCTCTTCTTACATGTTGAAGGGGTGTCTCGTTGCAGAATCTTCCCTATCCTTGCCCGAAGAAAGGGAAGAAGCCTGGAAGTCGAAGGCGACTCCGAGCTGAAATTGGGAGTACTCCTGATTTCTAGCTCTTTATTGTATCCCTCTGAACACCTTCTGGGAAGCATTTCGAGCCGTCATCGCATACCAAAGACTCTGTAGGCAAACGTTTGAACCATTCTACTGTAGATGAAAACGTAAATTACTCTGCTGGACAACGAAACCTCTATCTGAAAACATTGAATCAGAAAGGGGGTTTCAGTTCTTTTGCCTGACATACTATGCTGGCAAGAACCCATTGTCTAGTCTTCATAGAATCTGATGCGAGATTCCAATGCTCAAAAAATTCACTTGTCTTCTTGGTCGTTTAGGACCCAGAGAAACAAAGAATTCCCTCATAAAAATTTCTCAAAGAAGTTTGATGAGGAGCAGTTCCATCTTGTCGGAACATGGAATCTGTGGCCACAAAAAAAAAAAAAATCCCATTAGAAGTACATGATATCCTACTCTTGTCATATTGAGGTATATATCGTATAAGATCCCGAAGATCTTAATCCTCTGCTATCTCCAATTCCCTTTGTAGAGACAGAGTGTAGCCTTTTACTGCGTTCTTTGATAGCAGATATATACAAAGGTGATTCTTCCCTCTGAAAGGGAAGGAAAAACCGCTATGTGGTTCACAGAGGTATCGGAAGAGGACAGTTTCCTCATTCCCTCTAGCACGATCTGCAGCAATTCTATGTCTAGGCCATGACTATTGTCATCTACCTTGAAAAATCCTCTCATTTATGTCCACTTCTGGTCAGTCTGCATGCAGACAGACTCAGAGTGGAGAGGTTGTTAAAGTCCATTTAATAATAGATGCTGATAGAATATCCAGACTCTCTTGGAAAAGACTTCCAAAAACATGCTGTGAGAAGAACGTGACCTCTGTGAATCCAACCTCTCTGAGGCCAAAATGAGGCATAAAGTATTATCCTCTCTTTCTTGACGCCCTTTATCTTAAATTCTGTAAAGAATTTATATTTATATTGTAGGGGGAAAAAAAAAACAAAAAAAAAAAAAAGACTAAAAGGTATATTCCCCTTTCTATAAAATAAAGATGGCGTATATGCTACCTCTCTTGGTTCGAGGAAAAGGAAGCATTCTATAAGAAGCCTGTTCGTCTTCTACCTTGCTAAGAGATCTATGAAGAAGACTTTCCGCAGGTTCTCACAACTCTTTCCAATAAATGTTAGACATACGTTAACAGTTATCGTCGATCGAGAAGGTTCTCACGGACATGCAAAATCTTGCATCGAACCTCTTAAGGATCGTTACGTTCCCTATCTGTTTTCCAAATAGGTTCTCTTTTTTAACGCGAACAGGAGCGAAAAAAGAGATTCTCGATGCTCTTTGCGATATGAGAGTGTCGTGGAATTGGCCCAAGTGATAAAAAGGGTAACGAAATCAGGAACGATTCTTGCCGTTACCGAGCCCGCTGTCCGAGAGGCTACTGGATTCTTAGGTTAATAACTCGCTAAAACGAGAAAATATCTTGGATGGTGCTCTTGGCCCATTGCGCCAGGCTGGCGCTTCTGGAGCATTGCGCCAGGTTGGCGCTTCTAGCGCTTTGCGCCAGGCTGGCGCTTTCTTCTAATTCTCTTTATGTTATGTGTCAGAACATCTGTGCCTTTATGGTACCCGACCTCCTTTCACATGTTAATTCCGTTCTTAGTAGGAAAAAACTCTTATATACGAAGTATAGTCCATTCAGGGAAACCATTTCTGCTACGAAGAGAATGTTTCCCATCCCACTCATCCATCTTCTCTTGCGCAATATCCGATTCTAAAAAGGTTGTGTGCGTTTCTCGAAAGACTTGACTATACCGTAGTCTTAAAGTGAATTCTCTACTACATCCATCTCACTAAGCATGTATTCTAATAAGCCATGCTTTCGTAAGCATGAGAGCATTATATAATATAATGTTCTACTGCGTTAGAATCCTCTAATAATGTTACCTACGGTAAACAGCATTGAAAGGTTATAATATTTTTCTTATTGAAAGCTTCTTAGCAAAAGGCAGACAATATTTTATTTGTGTTAGTTTAACTATCTCCTCCATTCGAGACTAAGTCCATGATTGTAGGGGGGATATACGGTTAACCATTCGATCCCATTGGAGAGAGAGATGTAACCTACCACTCATGACCGAGAACCGGATGGTACTGTATCAGCCTTAGAATGACAGCCCGGCAGTCTCGCTCGCTGCCTGACTGCATTCATCATGAGTTGCCAGTTACTTCATTAAATGAAGAAATATAATAAAATTATTCTCGAGCCTAAGGAAGCTCTTAATAATGCAAATTTAAGCCAAAACCTTTGTTAAATACCGAAGCTGAGTAGTTATTGTCGTAACAAACCTTTTAAGCGAAGTCCTTACCAGGAAAAAACCTGCAAGGATATAGATAATTCCGTAGCGAACCACAAAGGCAACTCTGGTATGGGTATATGACTTGTCATTCAGTAGTCGTATACAGCAAGTCTTGCTACTACATTCTTTCCTCTCCGATTCAGAGAGAGAAAGGAAATCTTGCCCTCTTCGTTCTTTTCGTCAATAAACACGAATTAGTATTAGTCGAAAGAGATCGCAATGAAAACTCTAGGATCGAAGAGAATCCCTCAAATTTTTATTCTCTTGGATATAAGGCCGTATTCTATGCCTCTATTATTTGGAAGAGCCTCTAATCAATGAACGAGAGCTCGTACGAATCTTGTTTAATTTGCAAACGATCCTGAGAAAAAACTCCATCATCATCTAAGTCCTCCTGACAAGAATGACAGCCGCCTGTGCGATATATTGCATTCTTCTCAGGAGACAGCTGTGCTTGCGGCAGATTTCCACCAGAAACGGACATATCGTGAACAGGACGACGGCCGCCTGTGCGGCACCTTTCATCTCTGTCCGGAGAAATCCGCTCCTGGTCCAAATCATAGAGACGCTTCCTGGTTGATTTCTCCGTATGAATTCTTTTGAGGTAGATCTTGGCGCTTGGTGCTTAACCGTTGCCGAAAGTCTGGTTTGTTCAATGCGCTTGGACGTATCTGTCCGTCTCGGACTGTGTCACTGTCGTCTGTCCGAGCTGTCCACCTATGGAACTTGGCGCTTGGCTGGTGTCATTCCAGTACGACACTTCTGCCTGTCCGTCTTGTCCGCTTCTGGCGTCTGTCGCCCGGACGGAGTTGCCTGCGCACGACGTTTTGTCCAATCCAGGCTGTCCGCCTTGTCAAGGTTGTCCGCAATCGGCACGAGTCCCTTGGACATAGTTGTCCGCATAGGACATATCCGCCTGTCCGGGCTGTCCGCGTCTGGCGAATGGCGCTTAGAACACTTTTTCCTGTCCGAGTTAGACACTCTTCGTCATTGTCCGTATGTTGCGTCTCAATCCTATGAGTTTTCGTCCTTTTTTCTTTATTCCTCTCTCTACTCGTACGAGGAGTAGAGGAGACAACTCTGGAGTCCGGAACGCCCGTAGGACAAGATCTCTTAACAGGAAGAAAATCGTCCTTTCTCCTCGGAAGGTCTTTTCTCAATACTCCTACTAAAGAGGAAATTTGTTCCTGCATTTTAAGTAGGAAGTCCGTTGCGGTTTCTTCCTTTTCTTTGCCATGAATAGGAGAATGCGCTCTGGAAAGCGTAGATCGGGATATTGTCCTCTTGGTCTCTTTTCCTCTCGTAGGGAGAATCGTCCGGGAAACGTTCCGGGCTCGAGTCCAACGTCGGAGCTTTCCAACTCCTCTTGATCGGACGCGACAGTTCGTCGGAATTCCATCCACTTCTTCGAGGAGACGAATCGGAAGACGAAAAGCACTCTTTTAGGATGCTCTTCCAATGGCGATCCTTGGCAGTCTGGGACGCTACAGATTCTGCCGAGGGGACGGCTGACCGGTGGGGATTCTCCGTAACCTCCGTACAACTGTCGACATTCCTTCTCCTCTGGGCCTGGGAGCTTGGAAGAGGTCTAGGTCTGGGAGCGAGACAGAGCCGATCGAACGCACCCTCCACTATTTTAGGACGCCTTTCCAATGGCGAACTTGGCAGTCTGGGAAGTTCTACAGAGTCTGCCGAGGGGACGCCTGATCGGTGGGGATTCTCCGTAACCTCCGTACGACTGTCGACATTCCTTCTCCTCTGGGCCTGGGAGCTTGGAAGAGGTCTAGGTCTGGGAGTGAGACAGAGCCAATCAGACGCACCCTCCACTTCAATGGTGAACACTATATTCACTTCTTACCTTTTTAGAGCTCGCTTTTGAGCTACATCCATTATCTTCAAATTTGCATATATAAATTTGTAGTTTATGTGGAGTAAGAAGGTGATGAGGATGCAACCACTACTAGTACTGCTAATACTCTAACTGCTCGTTAGCACAAACGCTATTAAAGCTTATAAAGTAAGCGTATCTAGTTATATGCTTTTCTGACTTCCTAAAGTAGGAAATTAGAGTTTTCCTCAATAAAATTGTAACCTTTATTACATGTAATAATGAATAAATATTAATAAATCCCTTTATTGCAAACTATGTGAGTGTCTACCAATAATTTCGGTAGTTTCAATTAGTATTTTCTTCGAAATTTCAAAGCGAAATTCATTAAAAAGTTAATAAAAGCGTATGCCGAACCGAAGACCCAGTACTTCCCTGCAAAAGACAGCCCAGAAGATCAACGGCGATGAAAAACGAAATCCAAGTCAGGAGGTAACAACAACGATGTTATGGCTACCCGCGACAGAGCAAATCTGTCTTAGAAAATGGGATGGTTCCTAGTTCTGCCACCCAGCGGCAGTGGCGGTAGATCACCTGACCTACCTGTAGCGTGTGCCGCGAAATTCGAATTTCTGTCGGGGACGACGGAGTCTATAGCTAAGTATATATCTGCCAGGGAAGTTGAATGTATAAAATTGTATTTTAAATGTTATTTTTTCTAAAAAGTCAGAAAAAACTGGTCTTGATGAAGAAAAATTTTTTTTATAATAGCTGCTGTGAGTACTATACAGTAGCAATTACCAAGTTTTCCCTTCATCCTTCTCAGACAGGTGTGACAACAGTGCACGAGTCAGCCAAATGTCCATTACCCTTCAGCTCTGTGAAAGAAAAAACTCACTACGGATTCCGATGCCTTTTTGTCAAGGAAAGTGAGTGAGTTGAAGACTCACGGAGACTACCAAAAATAGCTTTTTCGTTTGCCAAAACCTGTTTTTTTTTATAGCAGAGCCACTGTTCTTTCTCAAAGAACCATACAAAAATAGTACTGACAGGTGAAAAAAAGGCATGGGTCATGATAAAAAATCCAAAAGACCCAAACATAAAAATGGCCCATGGTTATGTCACTTAAGTTATTAATTACCTTCGGTTATTTAGAATACCCATTAGGGTTTTAACAATGAAGGATAACAAAAGACAAGAACCTAAATATGTTATTCTATATGTTTCTAAAGTGACTTACCTAATTATGCCAGACGGATATAAGATTATTGTGCACTCTCCCAGCAATATCTGAGTTACCACAGCAGCAAGAAGGCGGTTTGCTTTCCACTAAAGTGCCTAAGGAGCCAGGATTTACCATACAACCTACTAGCTAAAAGTGTACTCGAATTCATTCGATGTCAAGGCAGCAGTATTCAAGTCACTGCCCCTGATGACTTCCTTGTAAACTTGGAGACTTTGCAAGTAATGTCTCCAACAAAAACCAAGGATACTACCCCCAAACATCCTGTGAACCAGAAAGGGGGTCAGGGTGAGGTTCTGCCTTTCTAATTAAAGGCACTAGGAGAATTCTTACCCCATGCAGAGAAAGTGGCTTGTTTGTGATATACAATTAGTGTAAGAAAAAGGACCATCTGGGACGTTTGGCACAACATCTAGGTAAACTTGGCGTGCTCAACCCAAGCATAATGTCTTATCAGTAATTATGAGTTCCCATAGAAGACTAAGGGATTTCTTCTTCAAAGGGTCCTAATTTTTGGCCAGGAACGAGTAGCCAGAAGACAATAGTGACAGCTAGGTGTGTGGGTGATGAAATATTGTCCCAATCTGAAAAAGTCAGGATGCCAACCACCTTCTGGAGCACCGAGTTGTAGTTGCATTAGGAATCAAGATGACTGGGGGTCAAGAAACCATATTCTGGGATCTGGTGATGTTGAGCCTTACATGAGTTGGTCTGTTGCAATGCAAAGGAGCAGAGAAGGGAATTAAAAACTTCTAAATTTGAATCAATGCCACACCCATAATGCAAAGGCTTTGTTAAAACAGCCTTGCATGATAACTGTAATAGCAGCAAGGTACTTGTCCTCAAACTCATAAATTAGACATGTAAAATTCTTTCAAACATGGCTCAACCAGCTCTCGGTGAGGGGATAATCCAACCACACTTTCCATACAGACTATTATTGCTGGATAAAGTCTGTAGCTTTTGCACCGGGTACCTAGCAATGTAAGATGAGTAATCTCCATAGTAGACTAGACTTTAAAAATTCACACATGAAGGCCATGGGATGCAACAGCAAACAGTAGTATTAGGGCCAATTTTCTTGCCCATTGTTGCAGTAAGAAGCAATGACTCTTTGGGCAATTTGGGACACTGAGAGGGAGCCGAGTGAGAACACAACCTCTTAATACAAGTGACCACTGTCACAGTGTCAGAAACCAACAAAATTTTGGAGGCTCCAGTTTTCTGAGAGGCAGGAAGATAGCCATCAGCTCCAAAAAATTGAAGTGACATCTCCTTAAAACAGGTGAATATCTTTCTGCAACTTGATGCCCCCCCCGGCCCCCCCCCCCCCCCCTCAAGTCTGTCAAGGAGGCATCTGTGTGTATTACTACCCACATGGACAGGAATCAGTTAGACTTGTTTTGCAGAGCTCCCTTCCAGGTCAAAAAGTGTATTATCTACCCAACTACCTAATTACAGGAGAACCCAGATTGGGTAGAGAACTCGTGCACATTCTTTCCTATTCTGGTTTGAGCCTGGCTAAGAAGACAACAGGAAGGATATCCCAACTAAGTCCCTACCACACAAAATGACATATTTCTAATCAATATGTATTTTTCATAGCTAATAATGCTGAGGTCTTAACAATAGGATCAATCTTCTGGTGCCAGCTGGTGTGAGGTGGGATCTATTCACGTTTATCATGGAACCTTTTGACTTGAGTCTGTTGACTAACAATCTCTTCTTTGGTAACTCCCTTGATTAGCCAATTGTCTAAGTGGGTTCTGGGACAACCATTGCTGCTAATTTCTTCAAGATTCTCACACAGGGACGACTTTGAATTTGTAACACTGAGAAGGAGTGGAAGGGAATAATAATAAGGACTTGTTATGTCTCTTTCACCTTGATAAAGTGGTCCAAGTTTTATCTTGACAGATGTCCCGGCTGGTAGAATTGGACAATTATGCCTAACAAACTTTTTACCGGGTCTTAAGACTAGGTACTTAGGAAGTAACTGCAACGTTTTGTCTACACACCACTACAATTTTGAAAATATTTTGGCAGGAATGTGTGAGTGATTCATGAGACACGAGTAATGGAGATGTTGGCTGGTATGTACACTGCTGCCTCACTTGTGTGAGAAGAGTGAAGGAAAACTGGGTATATGCTGTAGGCAAGGGAAAGAGCCCTCTTGCCCTCAGTCCTTTTATACTCTATCTTTATATAAAATCAAATGCACTATATTCTGGCCAAGACTTCTCAGACAATATTCACAGAATTACATAAGTTCCAGTACTTGTGATGTATTCTGATGATGCAAATATGGGTTTTTGTTTACCATACCAAAAGAATAATAATACTGTATTGCTAAGAATCTTATTAGGCTTTAAATTACATTAACAAACATAAATGTTAACACAGGCCTGGCCTAGTCATCAAGTCAGGCATCATTGCTATGATTCAGATAAATAGCATATTGAGGAAGGGCTACGCCCCACACCATGCTGAAATATAAAGGTTTCACTGCCTTTATGATAAGTACTATGCGGGTCAAAAATAAAAAAAAATAAAAAAGTATCCTCATTTTTTCAAAACATGAAGAAAAATTGGGGTGCATCTTATGTGACAGGAAATATGGTTTATGTTACATATGTCATATACACATCAAAAATACTAACCTTATCATTGGAAATGCGATAACATATATTTCTCGCTGACTTCTGCATTTCTTGTAACTTATCTAGAACTTTTTTATCAAGCCACTGAGTTTTTCTTTTCATTATCAAACTGTAAGCTGATTCTCCCTATAGAAATAAAAAAAAAGAAAGTTATTTCTCAAAGTACAAACAAACAATAACAGTTCAATATACTTTACTTTAAAAACTGTATCAGTATATAACCAATACTGCATTCTATGAAAACAACATTGTCAAACCATTTGCAGGGAATTTCTGACAAAACTGAAATCAAACTGAAATCTTAAATTATTTTACAATAATTATTTTACAATAATTTTACAATGTTTTATTATTGAAATGAGTAAAAAAAAATTAACTAAACAATGAGATATTTCAGTTCCCAAGGTTACATGGGAAATTTATTCTTTCCATGGCCTTTTGATTTTTGCATTTTCTGCCTGAATCCCCCCACCTAGACTGAGTTGCCTTCTATGCCCTTTTCCATTATTTTCTACACCTTCCAGCAAGTCTGCATCCTGTTATTTCCTTAACTATTGTAACAGTGGTCCCTCATATTTGCGGGGGATGCGTATCAGACCACAACCCCGTGAATAGTTAGAAAAGTTGGAACCCCTATAAAAACTGAAAACATCCTATTTTGTTAGTTACAACTTAAGAAAAACCCACTAAAAATGATTATACTTGGTTTTTTCATAGTTTTATCACAAAAAGTGCATTTTATGATGGGAAAAAAAAAAAAAAAAAAAACGGAATTTGTGGATATTTCTCATAGAAAAATACCGTGAATATGTGAATTTTCTGCAAATAATGCGGGGAAAAGTTCCCAAGAGAAATCTGCGAATGTGTGAGTCTGCGAATACGGGGGGGTCCACTGTACTTTCTGTTCAACTGCTTCTTACCCCTTCTCAAAAAAAAAAAAAAAAAAAAAACAAAAAAAAAAAAAAAAAAAAAAATCTTATAACTGAGTGTTTTAATATATGTAGTTTCATCCAAAAAGTGTATTTAGTCATGAAAATACAAAAATACAGTACTATATAATTAGAAAATATTTCTCACTGAAAAAATGACAAATTTTTTAATAAATTTGTATTTTTATAGCTAACAAACCTGAGATCTTAATAATAGGATAATCTTGCACCAGGTGGAAATCAGTTAAAAACAATTATGTGGCATCTGGCAATTCATACGTATATGAGGTGGAAGCTGGTCACCAACCAGGCATAGAACCCCATGACGCATCAGTCTTTCTTTGACCGCCTTGGAGAGTAGTCGCTTGCGCTCTCCTTCCCAAGCCAGTTGCTTTGTTTGCCCGTGATCTCTTTGTTTCAGTGTGTTTGTCTTGCTAATTATCATGAAGTCATCCAATACTTCTAGGCCTCGTCAATGCATGTGCCTGGGCATTCAGGGGTTTCCATTATCCAAGTTTTTGGCTGCTACCATTACAGATCCCCATACTACATGCAGTAGGTGCCAATCTAATTTTTGTACCATTACTAACCCTGGCCTGTGTCGCAGTGGAAGGCATTCTACAAGAGGGAGCATCGTAAAGTATCTATAGTGTACCCCCGAATTTGCGGGGGATACATACCAGACCTCCCCCCTCTTAATAGCTAGAATCCGCGAATACCTGGAACCCCTATAAAAATGCTTAAAACAGCCTATTTTGTTAGTTCAAACTCAAGAAAAAACCTCTAAAAATACTCATAGTACCTGGTTTTTTTTAAAATAGTTTTATCACAAACAATATTTAATCATGAAGTTGATATGAAAATACAGTAATTTATGGATATTTCTCATAGAAAAATAAAGCAAATACGTGAATTTCCTGCGAATAATGGGTAGATGTGGTCCACAGAGAAATCCGCAAAAACCAAGACTAGTAAAGACGGCCCAGAAAACAGTGGCCTCAGCTCAAGACAGACCACATGGAAATTAAGGCAGAAGTTCAGAAGACAGAAAACTTTGGAGAGAACTTCAATTACATTTAAACCAACCCACAAATGAAAAAATCTCACATTAAATAATGATGACTAGTCAACATCTGCAAAACTAGGTAGTAGCACTTTTTGAAAATCAACCAAAAGGTAAAGTAGCCAGCCAATGAAAGAATGAGGAACTCCCACTGGATCTGCTTTACTGTAGTATTTACTAGTTAGCCATCATTAGCAAGAAAATGATATTGTTATGATACAATAAAGTTTCATACATACTTACCTGGCAGATATATACATAGCTAAGACTCCGTCGTCCCCGACAGAAATTCAAATTTCGCGGCACACGCTGCAGGTAGGTCAGGGTGATCTACCGTCCTGCCCTGGGTGGGTGGCAGGATTAGGAACCATTCCTGTTTTCTATCAACATATTTTTTCTCTTCCACCTGTCTCCTTGCGGGGAGGCTGGGTGGGCCCTAATCGTATATATCTGCCAGGTAAGTATGTATGAAACTTTATTGTATCATAACAATATCATTTTCATACAATCAACTTACCTGTCAGATATATACATAGCTGATTGGCACCCTTCGGTGGAGGGTAAGAGACAGCTACTATATGGAATAGACAGGTAAACAACATATGTTGTAGGTATAAATAAAACCTTGGTTCCTACCTGATAGGTGGTAGACTTCGTGGGTGTTTGCCCAGTAGTCTGCATCACCTCAAGAAACTTTAGCGAGATATGTGATCTATGGCCGAGAGTTCTTGTGGGTCTGCCGAAGGGGTCTTATCCACTTACTCGGCAGAGCCTGAAAGGACTTTGTCAATGGGTGCTGATCCACTTATATGACAATACACCTTATGAAGGAGCGCAACACCGATCCCGATCACCTGATCCTAACACGAGGGTTCGCGCTCAAATTGGAAAGAGTTATCCCCTCCCCCCACACTCCTTTCAAAAACCCCAATAATTTCACTAAGTTAAAAAACTTTAACTCAAAGTTAAGGATCAGTGTCGGCTCCTTATCCCAGTAACGTATCCGCAGAAACGTATAAAACCAAAAGAGAAGGATCTCTCGTAGGTTAACTTGACATCCTTTGTGTAATGAGAAGTCAACACAGAGTTGCCTCTACCGTACAACACAGCTAATATGTCTTATATGACATATTGTTATGTAAAGAACAAATATTTGCAAAAGCGCGCACTTCCTGCGCTTTTAATTCTCAGCTGTTTGAAGGAATCAAGTCACTAATGAAGTGCTTAGGAGATCTCCATGTTTCAAAGAAGACCAGGGCTTTCTTGAAATGGATCTCACCCGACTGAAGCCTGAAGCCTGGCAGGAACCTCGCGCCTGGCTGGTGCTTCGCTCTTGGTTGGGCGCCTAGCGCTTGTCTGGTACCTTTCGCTTGACTGGCGCCTCGCATCTGGATGACGCTTCGCAGTCTTTAGCTGGAGATTCGCGCCTAGAGCCTGGCTTTTGCGCCTTGGCTGGCTGGCTCGCGGCTTGCCTGGCGCCTCGCGCCTGCCTGGAGCTTTGCGCCTGGCTGGCGTCTAGCTCCTGGTTTGGAGTGGCGCCTTGCGCCTGCCTGGAGCTTCGCGGCTGGCTGGCACCTCGCGCCTGGCTGGCGTCTCGCGCCAGGTTGGCGCTTTGTGCCTGCCTGGCGCCTCGCGCCGGCTGGCTGGCCTGTCTCGCGCCGGTTGGCGCTTTGTTGCCTGTGCCTGGCGCCGCCTTGCGCCTGCCTGGAGCTTCTCGCCTGGCTGGCGTCTCGCGCCGGTTGGAGTGGCGCCTTTGCGCCTGCCTGGAGCTTCGCCGCTGGCTGGTACCTCGCGCCTGCCTGGCGCCTCGCTCCTGCCTGGCGCCTCGCGCCTGGGTGGCTCCTCCCCACTTGCCGGAGCTTTGCGAGCTTGGTAGAGTCTCGAGGATGTCTGGCAATGTCCACATCGGACACTCTTATCTCGTCCTATATGTTCGCATCTAGCACATCTGTGTCAGGTTGTAGGCCCGGTCTTTCTCCTCATCAGACAATGACAGTGTTCTTGGGGCTGTCTGCAGGTTTCTTCTTCCTTACGACTGTGTCAGAAGGTCTTGAGTCGCCTTCTCAGTTAATGACCGAGAAATGTCCTTTCACTACTGAGAAAGGGAACAAAAAGTCAGACAAAGCGAGTACAGAAGCGCTGCCCTCTGAGCGTGGGAGACCGCTTTGGTTAAAAAAGACACTATATACTGTCCTCTTTTTAAGAAGACCTGCTCCAAACAAAGAGGAGATCTCCAACCGAGCCATCCTGAACCGCTTTGTCTATACAAGACAAAATACACAGAAGGACTTCTGGTTCGAGTCCTTCAGAATCAAGGGCTTTCTTGGACATCACCCAAGGGGACCAATCTAAGAAGTTGAAAACTTCCAATACCTGAAAGAGTCCCTTGAGGAGATGGTCCAGTTCTGAAATGCCCCAAGTTATACGGGCAGAGTTCAAACCTTGTCTACGTGAAGCGTCAACTAAGGTCGAAAAGTCCGCTTCTGACGTAGACGGAAGAGAAATACCCATATTCTCTCCCGTCTGATATCAAATGCCTCTTTTACCAGCTAGTCTCGCTGGAGGCATGCAGAAGACCGTTCTAACTAACTCCTTCTTCAACTTCATCCAAGAGTCTAAAGACTGAAGAGCCCTCTTCATCGAAAATGGCGGGCGGCAATTAATTCTAAGAAAAAACGAAGATTCTTCGTCTTTGCACTCGAGAAAAGAGAGCGCGGAGAAGGAGGAGAGGCAGGAGTCAAGTTGTCTCCATACTCCTCTAGAAGCAAGGCTGTCAAAACATTATAGTTCGACGAGTCCTTCTCTTCCTTGATACTCCTCCTCGAGTTTACTTCTAACTCGGGGTCTAGATGAGTCTCCGCTGCTAATCAGTACGTCTTTCCTCTGGAGGAGACAAACTCCTAACTAGGAGAGCTAAGGGAATGATATTCCTTCCTCTTCCCGCTTTAATAGTCCTGGAAGGCGCCAACAGCCCAGGCTTCTCTCCATAAATGGATGACGCTTCCCGCTGGATGACGCTTCTAGTCAGCCAAGCGTCCTGGCTGACGCCTCCCGTTTGTGTGGCTGCTGACGTCTGGATGACGCCTCGCGCCTGGAAGACGCTTCGCTCTCAAAAGGCGTCCTAACTGGCGCCAAAATTTTGGTTGGAGCCTCGCGTCTAAAAGCAGCTTTAAATGACTATTCATGTCTTGACGACGTCTCACGTCTCTCTGGCGTTACGTGTCTTCCGCAAGATTCTCCCGATCTCGCTCTCGAAAACCGAAGCCTCTGCGATATGTTTGGAAGCTTCACGTCTGCATGACGCCTCTCGCTTCGCAGGGGAGAGAGGACGAGACTTCTTGATTGGAAGCGCAACGTCCTTCCTACGAGGCGCTAACACTCCCACCAAAGAGGCCAGTTGCCTCTTGTACTGGCAAGATAATCTTACTTGAAGCTTTTCCCACGTCATCTTCAATCGGGGGAGAAGTAGGAAAGGAAGCAGTCTATAGGAAGCCTGTTCGTCTTCTCACAACTCTTTCCAATAAATGTTAAACATGGTTAACAGTTATTATCGTCGATCGAGAAGGATCTCTTTGTTAACGCGAATAGGAGCGAAAAAAGAGATTCTCGATGCTCTATGCGATATGAGAGTGTCGTGGAACTGGCCTAAGTGATTAAATGGGTAACGAAATCAGGAACGAATCTTGCCGTTACCGAGCTTGGTGTCCGAGAGTCTACTGGACTCCTAGTTAATAACTCGCTAAAACGAGAAAATCTTGGATGGTGCTCTTGGCTCACTGCGCGCCAGGCTGCGCTTCTAGCGCAAAAATTTTGCGCCAGGCTGGCGCTTCTGGAGCATTGCGCTAGGTTGGTACTTCTGGCGCGTTGCGCCAGACTGGCGCTTTCTTCTAATTTCTTTTTTAGTTTATGTGCCAGAACACCTGTGCCTTTATGGTACCCGACATCCTTTCACATGTTTTAATTCCGTTCTTAGTAGGAAAAAACTTTATACACGTAGTATAGTCCATTCAGGGAACAAACAGTTCTGCCCCAAAGAGAATGTTTCCCATCCGACTCATCCATCTTTTTCTTCTGAGCAGGTACTCTAATAAGCTATGCTTTCGTAAGCCTGAGAGCATTACATAATATAATGTTCTGCCTGCGATTAGAATCCTTTAATAATGTTACTTACGGTAAACGCATTGAAAGGTTGTACTATCTTCTCTTATTGAAAGCTTCTTAGCAAAAGGCATACAATATTTATTTATGTTAGCTTAACTATCCCCTCAATCCGAGGTTAAGACCGCGATTGTAGGGAGAGGATACGGAAAGTTATTCCATCCCGCAGGAGAGAGAGATTCGCCCGACCGCTCATGACTGACACCTACATGGTACTGACAGTAACTGGCATAGGCGTACTGCGTTGGTCTCAGGCTCTCAGCGAAAGCAGTCCCCGCTTACTCTTCCAGAGTTGCCAGCTACTCCCAATTAATAAAGGAATTAATAAAATTTATTATCGAACTTCAGGAAGTTCTTATTAAAGCATATTTAAGCGAAACAAGACTTCGATAATCTAGAAGCTAAGTAGGTGTAGTCTTAACAATCCCTTTAGCGTAGTCCTTCCTAGGAGAGACGTAGAAGGATACTTGTAATTGAGTTGCACAGAAAAGAAGTAACTACGGTATGTTGTTATGAAGTTGACCGTATCGTATTCTCATACAGCAGAAACTCTACTACCTTCTACTATCTTCGTTCTTTTTGTTAATAGAACGATAGAAAGAGTACACACATATATATATATATATATATATATATATATATATATATATATATATATATATATATATATATATATATATATATATATATATATATATATATATATATATACACATATATATATATACATATACATACATATATATCCTTAAGGAACGAAGTTAATCAAGGAACTCTTTAAATCTTCGTGATTTCTTCATAAATCGCGGAAGGAGACAGAATTCCTGTTCATCACTAGGGTTTTACGGAAGGAAGTAGATATTTTCTATCCGCCATCATACCCAAACATCGATGAGATCTTATTAAGAAAAACTCCCAAAGCTCTTGCTCCTCAAAAACGAGGGAAGAGCATGGATGAAGGAGAGAGTCCGCATTGAGAGGAACTGCCTAACAAAGGAGTCTTCTGAATAATGAAAAGGGGCTTCTCTTAATATCAGAATCCTTCTGACAAAAGCAACGGCCGCCTGTGCGACATCTTGCACCTTTGCCAGGGGAAAGTTGTTCAAGTTAAAAATTCAAAGAGGAGTCTCGCGACTGACCTCTCTCTCTAATGAAGATTTTTGAAATCTTCTGACGCCTGGCGTCTGGATCCTTGCGCCTAGCGCCTAGCGTCTGGATAGTTCCGCGCGCCTGGAATGTTCCGCACGCTAGAAAGGAGACTCGCTCTTGGAACGTTCCGCTTGCGTGGAAGGTCCCGTGCGCCTTAATAGATCCGAGCGCCTCTAGTCTTGTTATACGAGCCTCTTGCAGAAAAACGTTCAATTGGAAGCATCCTTCTTATTGCCATTCTACTATAAGGCTCCTTAGTTAAGCCGTCTGTTTTCTCTTTGAAGGCGCCTTGCGCCAAGAAAAAGTTCTGGAAACGCGGCTCGCACTCAGTTGCTGGAACGCGGCTCGCGGTTTATCTGTATGAACGAGGCTCGCGCTAGTCTGTTTGGAACGCGGCTCGCGCTAGTCTGTTGGAACGCGGCTCGCTGCTGGCTGTTGGAACGTGGCTCGCGCTAGCTTGCTGGCTGGCTCTCAGCCTCTCGCTCAGTGAGTCAGTGTTCTCTTATTCAGAGAACGAGCCAGATCGTCCGAACTTCTAACATGTACATTCTTCGTCTTTTCGGATGTAAGATGAAGAAACGGAAGAACAGACGCACTTTTTAAAGGCTGCCTTTGCAATGGCTATCCCTGGCAGTCTGGGACGTTTTACAGATCCTGCCGAGGGAACGCCCGATCGGTGGGATTCTCCATAACCTCCGTAAGGCTTTCGACTTTCTTCTCCTCTGGGCTTGTGAGTTTGGAAGAGGTCTAGGCCTGAGAGCGAGACAGAGCCGATCGAACGCACCCCTCTACTAATTAGGACGCCTTTCCAATGGCGAACTTGGCAGTCTGGGACGTTCCGACAGATTGACCTGCCGAAGTGGGGACGCCCTGATCGGTGGAGGATTCTCCGATAACCTCCGTAAGGCTTTCGACTTTCCTTCTCCTCTGGGGTATGTGAGCTTGGAAGAGGTCTAGGCCTGGGAGCGAAACAGAGCCGAACAGAACGCACCCTCCACTGCACTAACAGTAAAAACACTTCTTACCTTTCAATAGCTCGTATTTTGAGCTACATTCCTTTGTCTTCAAATTGCAATATGAATTTGAAGATTCTGTGAAGTAAGAAGGAGATGAGGATACCACACTACTAGTAATGTTAATGCTCTAACTGCTCGTTAGTACGAGAGCTATATAAACTTTTAAAGGAAGCGTAACTATTCTTCCTTACATCGTCAAGAAGGAAGTTAGCTCAATCAATTCTAACATTTACTACACGTTATTATGAATAATATTAAAATTTTCCTTCTTGCAAACTGTGTGATTGTCTACCGAAAAGTTCGGTAGTTTACACGTAAACAAATTCTTCGAAATTTTCGAAGCCAAAGTTTCAAAAACAAAAAGAATTATCTGCGTATGCCGAACCAAAGATCCAGTACTCCCTCGCCCTGCCAAAAGATAGCCCAGAAGATCGATGGCGATGAAATCCAAAAATCAAGTCAGGAGGAACTGCAAACGTTGTTTACATTCCAAGCGACAGAAAAAATATGATAGAAAACAGGAATGGTTCCTAATCCTGCCACCCAGGGCAGGACGGTAGATCACCTGACCTACCTGCAGCGTGTGCCGCGAAATTGAATTTTCTGTCGGGGAACGACGGAGTCTTAGCTATGTATATATCTGACAGGTAAGTTGATTGTATGAAAATATGAATTGAACAAATAATCTAATCTTTTGAGGCTAGCAAATTTTATCGGTACATGCATGAAAGCCTTACCTGAGCGTTAGCTATATCGGCATTGGCTCCATGGTTAACTAACACACTAACAGCCATATGATTTTTTGCTATAACTGCCCAATGCAAAGCAGTATTGCCATGAAGACGATCAGCCATGGAAGTGCTGGCACCAAATGTTAGGAGTAATCTTGTTGGATCGAGGCTGCAAACAATTGACAGAATACTTTTAGCAAATGGTGAAATGGATTATAAATACAAAAATTAACATTATACTTCCTTCAGCAAAACAAAGTCATTTGTTTCAAGGAAACGTTGATAATGAAAACCATAAATAAAAACGAGTCTAAAGTTCCAATATCACTGAAATTTAGTTCACTATATAGTGATCAAATGGTCTTGTTAAACTTTACTTTATAATATACTGAACTTACCTGGTAACTCTGTAAGCACTCCACATAAGTGGGGTCATGCCATTCTTATCCATTAGATTAACATTAGCCCCTCTGGCAACCAGGTATGCAACAATGGCTGTGTGACCAAATTGAGCTGCTAGATGTATGCATGAACATCCTTCACCATCACGTAATGAGGGATCTGCGCCATACTTCATTAATAATACTACCATTCCAAGGTGACCCTGTCTGTGAATTAGGGTGACAAAGGTAAGAATTAGGAATAAATATAAAATAAATTTTTTAATAAAAAATATAAAAAAATTATGAAACACATCTACACTAAAATGTTTAGTATACAAACCTCGTTGCCCAATGCATTGGAGTGGACATAAGCTCACCACCAACTGCATCCACAACTGCTCCTTTACTGACATAGTACCTGATTGGTTAAAAGAGAATTATAATTAAATATACAGCATCTTTAAAACTGAAAAATTTCTTAAAACAATTGGGACCTACATAATTACAATGCA
The DNA here is from genome assembly GCF_015104395.2 of Macrobrachium nipponense. Taxonomy (NCBI): domain Eukaryota; kingdom Metazoa; phylum Arthropoda; class Malacostraca; order Decapoda; family Palaemonidae; genus Macrobrachium; species Macrobrachium nipponense. The sequence continues at coordinate 29,066,785 of NC_061106.1, forward strand.
AATTCATGTCTTACATATGGTACTGGATCTTGTGCTAAATGGTGTTTTTACCTTAACTATGGCAAGTTAAAATCGAGAGCAGCAGCTTTTATGATGTCCAAGTTAAAAAAAAAGTGATTCTTGGAAAAACTACATAAAAAAAATCTTTTAGGTTGTACTGAATTATTTTGATACAATAAAAAAAACCCAGATATTTTGCTTTCAAAACACTACAAACAATAAGAACTACAGCACTCTTCATTTCATAATGAAGTCTGGTTCCAAAGTCTAGCTTGCTGAATAAACTAGTCATTAAGCAAAAATGACAGTACCCTTATCCTGCCAAGGCTGTGTCTGAGAATTTACTTTGGCCTGCCATACTAAACTGACCTTATCCTTCATGAGGTAGATTTTTCAAAATGTCCCCTTCTTCATAATAAACAACAAACCATTTTTAATTATCACATCTTTAATGATAAACCATATTTCTGGGCTCAGCCGTGTCGCTCCGTGAAATGTGTCCCCTTTAGCACTATTTTATTTATTTCATGCTGAGGCTACAGGAACTCCACATGAATTTACCGTTCATGATTCTTACAGGGATTTTTCATTATTTTAACCATATGGATTCTTTCTTGCATTCACATGCTCAGCTTGCAAATTTTAACACTGGCTATTTGCAGCTGGCACAAGTCTTAAGATACTAAGGAAGCCTATTCACTTAAAATGTACTCTATAAAGAAGTCTTGTCCTCTAGTAAGAATGAATTTGTAATTAAACTATGTTCACTGTCAAGTTTCTACTTGACAATGAGTAGCATCTTTTCTGTACAAATTATCATCTCCAAAGCGTCTTCACACAACAGGACTCTGTGAAATTCAACCACTAATGTGTTCTTGTGGTTCCTTCCTAAATTTTTTTTCATCAAAGTAGGTATGGCCTTTCAACTCTTTATGGGAGCCACAGAAGCCCCACATACACTATCATATATAATTTCTCATAGGGGTTGTGTAACCAACATTATTTCTCCTATTCATAAGGACTATAAAGACATTTCATTTCCAATGATATGCTCACGAATAATATGAAGCAAGTATACTGACCACATTTCTTGAAATTTGGTTCACTTTCCATATGAATGAATTTCTTACTAGAGCACAGTTCATAGTTAACAGTGAATATCATAGTACACACCTAAACATTACTAAATATTATTCAATTATACTGTGTGCATAAGAAATTTCAAAAATACAAACATGTATTTATGGGAAAAATGCAAAAGAATCCATGTGAGTAAAACTGGACTTGACATAGGAAAAACCTATTTTCGGTAGTCACTGTTGAAACCTGAAGGAGTTACCTTTCCATGGTCTAACCAGAGCTCCATGGTAACCAGACAAATGTCAAAGAATTCTCTTTTAGCTGGTCTTGTGGCCAGGTATTGTGTTGTAACAATAAACATTACAACATGTGACAGAGTATAAATGGACTCGGGATAAGAGGGCACTTTCTCTTATCCTTAGCAGTTAATGGCAGGGGTTCCGTACCTGGGGGCCTGACGCTAACCGAAAACCGCCCCCAACCAAAATTCAAGTCTATGGGCACCACAATCCACCTTATGGTTCCCCAAACTTGTTAACGATGCTTTAGACATTGTCACGGCCAGATATTTTGCCTTAATATGTAATAACTTTGAATGAAAATGTGGAATTTCATTTCCTTAATCATTTACTATGGTCTGCATGGTAGTTTTCAGACTGTTAATGTTTCCTCCATCAATAACCAGACAACAGCGCCATAAACCCTACGGAGGGTAAAACCCAGTTAGGAATCTATTTAACAAGTGCCGTAAAACTGAAATGCCGCTGACCGATACCGACGGTAAAGATGGGCTCCCTGTACTTTAATTACATACTATAACTTCTATACAATGAAGACAAAATTGATGTAGTATGAGGGGAAAAAGATACTATACAGTATTTATAAAGGGAAATAAAATAAGCACCTAGTAATAAAAAAAGACAAACACACAAAACTTATGTGCTGCTGTAAAGGTAAACTCTCAACTTTGACAAAGTTTAACAAAATGTCACTGAATGAGATGCAAGGAGTGGAAGTGTGTGTAAAAATCCTTAAAATGAACTCATCAATACTACCATTATATTATTACAGTAATAATATGATACAATACATAACTCCTTCAATGTGATAATTCAATAAGAGAAATAAATTCTGTATGGCAACGTTACCTAACGATATCCCGTCGATTGTTTATTGCTGCCCAATGAAGTAGGGTTACATTTTCACTGTCTCTTTTATTGATATCATATCCACCTTCAATCAACTCCTTACATCGCTCTATTGCTCCATACTGAAATAAAATTTTTTATTTTAAAATCATTCTTTTGTTCTATTGATAAAAAAAGACATAGTACCTTCCCCTAAATAATTTGAAAAAAGTGATATAGTGAGGACACATGACCTCTAAAAAAATTACTGAACTGTTTATTTAACATGATGACCATCAAAATTAATGAATACAACAACTGACTAATCCTTGCAATGCAGGATACTCAGAAGTGGTCTGGTAACTGGTAGGTATAACTGCCTAATAAAATACATTATGTAAGAAGCAAACTACAGCTTAAGTAATTCTTCTTTAATTGTAACAAGATACTAATTCATGATAATAGCATTAAAAATCTGAGCTTGTTATTATTAAAACTGAATTCTTAGCTGTACTAATAATTTTTGCAAAATTTATTAAGTCTTCATGAACACTAATCAGATTTTGATTATTTATTACCATAACTTATACAGTAAATTAAAATAAAATAAAACACAAAACAATACTTACTTGCGTTGCTTTAACAATATCAAAAGTAGAAAAATCTGAATCATTTGTGTTGCGAGTTGTGGGCTCCGAGTTGTGTATGCTCCCAACAGCCTCTTCCAGATCTGTCTCTCTTTCTACACCATACATACCGCTGGGATTGCATGCATCCTGTTTTGGAAAATAAAATCATTTAATATTTCAGCCTACAAAGTAAAATTAATAAGAATTAAAAACAATTGTCCTAAAAGTTGTCTACTTCTCCCTCCAGTAACAGAATTTTATTTTGTGCTCAAGATCATAATGAAAAGATAATAATGTACAGAAGCAATGTCATAGGCCAGCAATATACTAATGAGTCAATATTCTACATAAAATCTGAGATCAATATCTGACCTTCAACTTGTGAAAAAAAAAAATACATGTCAAGATCATCAACAAAGAAACAACCATCATCTACATATCGCACTACATCACAAGAAACAAGGTGAAGGAAGATTGGAAGTTCTACCAAAGTAACACTAGTGAAACCCCATTACTGTACGGACAGGGAAAGGAATGGCTGTAGGAACATCATTTAAAAATAAATATATACCAGTCAGCTATAAAAAAATGTTATTGTTATAATACAATTAAGTTTGTTCATACTTACCTGGCAGATATATATATAGCTGTATTCTCCGAAGTCCGACAGAATTTCAAAACTCGCGGCACACGCAGTGGGCGGCCAGGTGGTAGTACCCATTCCCACCGCTGGGAGGTGGATATCAGGAACCATTCCCATTTTCTATTCATATTTTTATCAGTGCCACTGTCTCCTGAGGGGAGGTGGGTGGGCACTTAATTATATATATCTGCCAGGTAAGTATGAACAAACTTAATTGTATTATAACAATAACATTTTGTTCATGAAACTTACCTGACAGATATATATATATAGCTGAATCCCACCTTCGGATGGTGGGAAGAGACAGAATAGGATTTGTAGGAAACTTATATTAAGTAGATGATGTACACCTTGGTTCCTCACCTGTTAGCAAAGTAGACTCGTGGATTACTGTCACTTAAGGCCTGCTTGTGCTTAATCAGAGTTGCCAGCCAGGTGGAGACCTAGTGCTGGTGCGCTCTGGATGCTCTGTCAACGGGGACGTGACCTCAATGTGACAAGAGCATAGAGCCATACAAATGAGGGCAACGAAGCAACTGACCACCACCTGACCAACTATCCAAGACCCCCACCAATGAACTTAGCTAAGCTAAGAGATGGGAGGTCTTCACCAAAGACTCACCACAACCAAAAAACACAACAACTAAAAACTAACCTAAACCTAACTAAGGGATAGGGAGAGCTACCTTCAGCCCCCAAGACTGTGTCTGCAGAAACGTATGGCCCAAGAGAACAACAGTCCTCGTATATCGTTCTCACATCTCTAAGTAGTGTGAGGCGAATACTGAATTGCTCCTCCAAAAGGTGGCGTCAAGGATGTCCTTGATCGACATGTTCCTTTGGAAGGCAAGCGAGGTTGCGACAGCTCTGACCTCGTGAGCTTTCACTCGCAAGAGGCTCAAATCGGTCTTCTGGTAAGACGAATGAGCCTCTTTAATGACGTCCCTCAGAAGAACGCCAAAGCATTCTTGGATAATGGTATATCGGGCCGTTTAACCGAACACCACAGATTATCGAGGGACCTCGTACCCTTAGTCCTTTGTGGACATAAAACTTTAGAGCCCTGACAGGGCACAGGGCTCTCTCAGGTTCTTGGCCCACAAGGCTTGTCATACCCTTAATTCAAAGCTCCTTGGCCAAGGGTTAGACGGGTTTTGGGTTTTCATTCTTTGCTAAGAAAGTGGGACTCAAAGAGCAGACCGCATTGGTCACCTTTTGAAGCCCACTCGCTTTACAATGGCTTGGATTTCGCTAACTCTTTCGCCGTCGCCAGAGCAGTTAGGAAAAGAGCCTTCTTCGTCAAGTTCCTAAGAGACGCTTCATGGAGAGGTTCGAAAGGACTCGACATCAACAGTCTAAGGACTAAATCTAAGTTCCAAGAAGGAGGCCTCGCCTGAGGTATCTTGGACGTCTCAAATGATCTCAGGAGATCGTGAAGATCTCTGTTGTCAGACAGGTCTAGGCCTCTGTGTCGGAAGACTGCTGACAGCATACTCTTATATCCCTTGATGGTCGGGACAGCCAGCTTCTGCACATTTCTTAAAAATAGCAGGAAATCGGCTATCTGGCTCACAGAGGTAGTGGAAGAGGAAATTCCCTCCTTTCTACACCATGCCTGAAGGAAGCCCATTCGACTGGGTAAAACAGCTCTCGAGGAAGTCCTCCTAGCGTTGGCGATCGCCTTCGCAGCTGCTTTAGAAAAACCTCTCGCTCTGGCCAACTTTTCGATAGTCTGAACGCCGTCAGACCCAGAGCGGAGAGGTTCGGTGATATCTTGCGAAGTGGGGCTGTCTGAGTAGATCTTTCCTCCAGGGCAACGTCCTCGGAAAGTCTATGATGAAGGACATTGCCTCCGTGAACCATTCCTTCGCGGGCCACATCGGGGCGATCAGGGTCAACTCGTCCCCTCCGATGACGCGAACTTCCTTACTACTTCCCCCATGATCTTGAATGGCGGGACGGCATACAAGTCCAGGTTCGTCCAGTCCAGAGCAGAGCGGTCTATAGCGACTGCTCCCGGATCCAGCACAGGGGAGCAATAAAGAGGCAACCTCTTCGTTCTCGTCCCAAATAGGTCGACTAACGGACGCCCCCACAGTCTCCAGAGCTCTCGACAGACGTCCTGGTGCAACGTCCATTCCGTCGGCAGGATCTGATCCTGTCGGCTGAGAAGGTCTGCTCTGAACGTTCTGGACTCCTGCGATAAATCTCGTCAGGATCCTTATCCGTCTCGCATCTGCCCACAGCAGAATCTCCCTCGCTAAATAAAATGACAATTTGTCGAAAATTGCATTTTTCCTAACTATACAAACCTGAGGTCCTTTAACAATAGGAAGGTAACTAGCGGCAGCTGGGACGGTCGTAAGCTTCGAACAAGGGGAGAACGGTAGTTAACTGCTTCGTCCGATCCGTCGCGCGGGGGTGAAGAATCACTTGTGCTTTAGGCCATGACAAAAAAGTTGCAGAGTGAGGGGTGGCATGAGGTGGGACTATATGTAAAGGACCTCAGGTTTGTATAGTTAGGAAAAATGCAATTTTCGACAAAATTGTCATTTGTTCCGATACGTAATACAAACCCTCGGTCCTTTAACAATAGGAAGACTCACTTCTTGGTGGGAGGAATCTGAGTCTTTTTGGTGAACAGACTGGTGTTCGTCCAACCCTGGAGTGCCTCCCTGGTCGTAAGAGCAAGGGAGGGATCCAAAACCTCTGTCCGATTGATCGGGTGTGCCACCGCAGGATCAATGGTCAGACCTCTGGGCCAAGTACTAAGAGAGAGGCAAGTCGTATCTCTTCGTACCAGCAAGCAAGAACTTGTTCCTGTTTGCAAGAGACAATCATAAAATGATGGGTTTGTCTCAATTTGGCATCCACTTCCTCCCCCCACCCCTTGTTGGAGGAAGTGGTGGATATTTACTCTATCCCTACTGAAAGGGATAGGATGGTGCTCTATTGAGTAGCTCACCTGCATCTCGTCCTTACCCAGCAGGGTGACGACCGTGTCCCTCTACCCAAAGGTAGATGGGAAGAAAAAGATGGAAGAGGAGCCAGTCACACTCTCATTCCTCATCCATTCTTACGGTCACACCAGGACTCGATGCTGTTCAGCCTGCGAGGGTCTGGGTTAACTACACAACGTGTTGAGCAACCACCACGGTTCCCAAGGAAAAAAGATCCAAGGAACTGTGGGCAATATCCTGAAGGTAGAAGGAGGTGCATGCGGTCGGTTGGACCAGGCGCCTGCCTTCTATTACCTGCGCCACGGAGAAGTTCTTGCGGAAACAAAACGCGAGAGAATGATGAAGAGGCGTCCACACTCATCCTGGGTGTCGAGTTTCTTCAGACAGCTCCGTCGCACCTTCACAGGACAAAGCAGCATAGCCTTCGTATCGGAGGCGGTGAAGTCCATTAGGGAGGGTATTGTGAAGGACTCGAACCAATCGTCAGTTACCGAAGGGTTCTGAGTCTTCGCTACGAAGATCGGTACGAAATCGAGCGTCACAAATCCCCATCCCTTTGTGCTTGACTTCTCAAGAGAAGTCATGCAGTTACCTAAGACGAAAAGAAGGGAATAGTCGTATGACCTATCCCTCTTCTCGACTTGGTTATGTACAGTACTCATACTGACAAGCTATTAAGACGAAGTAATGATTGCTCTGGAACAACGAACTAAGTCCACAGCATAGTTCGTAACTGACTCGGGCGCTCTGACAGCTTGCCGACGACTGGTTCGGAATCAGTAGAGGCAAGTTGTCCAAGCATCCGGGTAAGTCACGTGACCTTCGCCCTTTAAAGAGTTATGCTGAGAGACCAAACAAATAAAATATTTGTTAGTCACCCGATGCGGACGGCGCGGCGATGATTCTCTTAATGCATAAGCTCAAAAGGCGAAAGTCAATTGCCTTCAAAAGACCGAGGTCCCTGATGGCAAGAAAATCTCATAGACGTTGAATCTCAGCTTAAGGAGAAAACAACACTATGTGACGTTGAAGACGAAGGTAGGTAATGAATGCAACCTACGTCTTCCAGCTGAATCGAGAGAAGGAATCTCAAGATTCTAACTGTGCTTACAAATGACTGAAAACGCTAACCGCCATTTCATTGCTGTCCGTTGTGCAATGAAAGCGGGGCGTTCTTCAGTAATGAAACACAGGGGAGAGCCGCTTGAAGAACTGCTTCTCATGGCTGAACGTTTGGAAGTAGAGCTGGCAGGTGTGGGAGTAGGCGATGTCTTTCAATCATCTGCTAATCCGGGCCGGGGTGAACAATGAACAATTGTACACCCTACGAATACAAGATATTTTGAGGACAAACTCAGATTCCGCAAAAATCATTCGCATTATCGGGATACGATGCAGCAAGAGACTATTACAGAATTCTGTTACCGTGCGGTAAACAGAAAGATGAGAGTCGAATAGATATCTCTGTTTAAAATTCTCGCAATACCGAAGACGATGAATACTAGC
>NC_061106.1:29075229-29106373 GCF_015104395.2 Macrobrachium nipponense
GGTAATTATGGATATGGGGTCAGTTCAGAATCGCCAAGAAGCGTCACGTGTCCGTACCATAGGAGGGGAATCGATTATTTGCTTGCTCTCTCTCTCGCTCTCTCTCTCTTCTCTCTCTCGTCTCTTCTCCTTCTCTCTCTCTCTATCTATATATAGATTATATATATATATATATATATATATATATGTATATATAATATATATATATATATATATATATATATATATATATATATATATATATATATAGAATGCACGTAACTTCATTAAATAGCGAATACCACAGGAAATGATAGGCGGAAATCCAAGCGCTTCGTCTTTCCTTAAGACATTGTCAAGGAACGAATGAAATATATGTATATATATATACTATATATATATATATATATATATATACTATATATATAGATATACATATATTATTTTATATATATATATAAATATATATATACGTATATATTCCGGAAAGGTTTGTATTGTCCATTTAACCCGGTCACATTCTGTCAGGGAGGTAGATTGATTTTTTTTCCTTGTAACTATAACCTAAGCAGGTTTTGCTACTAACTGAGATACACTGGATATTCTTTCGCATTTCTTTGAATCACTGAGGAGATCTGAACCAAGGAATCCTAGATGATGACAACTACTCAGTAATCTCTATCGATTTCCCTTCGTAATCTATATAATTTTTCTTTAACTTTTATTTTAAAAATACAATCACATTCCAATAATTTACATTATATAGATAATTCTGTTAATACAATAATATAAATAATCTTAAATAACATTTTGCTACAAAATCAATAAATAAAAATAAAAACTATCTATATGATAAGAGATTAATACAAACACATAAACTTCAATAACATTTTGCTGCTCCAAGATCAATATAAATAAAAATCAAAACTATTTATATGATAAGTGAATTACAACACATGAATATAAACTTGAATAATTTAAAACATTTTGCTACAAATCAATATAAATAAAAATCAATACTATCTATATTATAAGTGATTAATACAAAAATATGAATATAAACTTGAATAATTTAACATTTTGCTACAAAATCAATATAAATATAAATAACAAAAAACTATACCATATAATAAGTGATTTTCTTCTGAACACAACGCTAATTAGGGCTTCTTAATTTAAGGAGACCTGACCACTGAGTGTGCATTTTGCATAGCTGCGTCGTCCGTGAAATGTGATTTACAAATGCAAAATAAATGACTGCGAAGAAAGTACTAAGTACACCGAGCGAAGATATTTAGTAAGATTTTATCTCATCTCTCTCTTCTTTTCTTTCTGCCTTTCCCTTTACCTCCTCTTACTTTTTCCTAATGAACACCATGTTCTTTGGAAGCTCGAATTTCAAGCCAATGGCCCCTGTGGTTTGTTTCATATGAATAGATTTTATCTTCTGAATAATAATAATAATAATAATAATAATAATAATAATAATAATAATAACCTAATTATTAATAATAATAATGATAATAATATGAATGAATAATAGTTGGGAAAAACTCTCTATCGCGAGAGTATATAATGTTTTAAGGGGTTCCACAATAATAAAAAATGTTGCGAGTTCGTGTATAATTTTAAAACCCTTTACAAAAAGCTTTCGAACCCTTCCCGTGTTCATTTTTGTAAAGGGTTTTAAATTATACGCGAACTCGCAACATTTTTATTATTATTGTGGACCCCTTAGAACAAATATAATAATAATAAAAATAAAAAATCAATAATAATAATAACTAATAATATAAAATAATAATAATAATAATAATAAAATAACGACAAGAGTAAGGGAAATATAGCCAGTAACTACAGGCCTATCACCTGCCTACCATAATGTGTGGAAGTTACTAACAGGTATCATCAGTGAAAGGCTATACAACTACCTAGAGGAGACAAACACCTATCCCCCACCAACAGAAAGGCTGCAGAAGGAAGTGTAGGGGCACAAAAGACCAGCTCCTGATAGACAAAATGGTAATGAAGAACAGTAGGAGAAGGAAACCAACCTAAGCATGGCATGGATAGACTATAAGAAAGCCTTCGATATGATACCACACACATGGCTAATAGAATGCCTGAAAATATATGGGGCAGAGGAAAATACCATCAGCTTCCTCAAAATACAATGCGCAACTGGAATACATACTTACAAGCTCTGGAATAAGACTAGCAGAGGTTAATATCAGGAGAGGGATCTTCCAGGGCGACTCACTGTCCCCACTACTCTTCGTAGTAGCCATGATTCCCATGACAAAAGTACTACAGAAGATGGATGCCGGGTACCAACTCAAGAAAAGAGGCAACAGAATCAACCATCTGATGTTCATGGACGACATCAAGCTGTATGGTAAGAGCATCAAGGAAATAGATACCCTAATCCAGACTGTAAGGATTGTATCTGGGGACATCAGGATGGAGTTTGGAATAGAAAAATGGGCCTTAGTCAACATACAAAAAGGCAAAGTAACGAGAACTGAAGGGATAAGGCTACCAGATGGGAGCAACATCAAACACATAGATGAGACAGGATACAAATACCTGGGAATAATGGAAGGAGGAGATACAAAACCAACCAAGAGAGAAGGACACGATCAGGAAAGAATATATGCAGAGACTCAAGGCGATACTCAAGTCAAAACTCAACGCCGAAATATGATAAAAGCCATAAACACAATGGGCAGTGCCAGTAATCAAGATACCAGCGCAGGAAATAGTGGAATGGACGAAGGCAGAACTCCGCAGCATAGATCAGAAAACCAGGAAACATATGACAATACACAAAGCACTACACCCAAGAGCAAATACAGACAGACTATACATAACACGAAAGGAAGGTAGGGAGAGGACTACTAAGTATAGAGGACTGCGTCAACATCGAAAACAGAGCACTGGGGCAATATCTGAAAACCAGTGAAGACGAGTGGCTAAAGAGTGCATGGGAAGAAGGACTAATAAAAGCAGACGAAGACCCAGAAGATACAGAGGACAGGAGAAAGACAGAAAGAACAGAGGACTGGCACAACAACAAACCAATGCACGGACAATACATGAGACAGACTAAAGAACTAGCCAGCGATGACACATGGCAATGGCTACAGAGGGGAGAGCTAAAGAAGGAAACTGAAGGAATGATACAGCGGCACAAGATCAGGCCCTAAGAACCAGATATGTTCAAAGTACGATAGACGGAAATAACATTTCTCCATATGTAGGAAGTGCAATACGAAAAGTGAAACCATAAACCACATAGCAAGTGAATGCCCGGCACTTGCACAGAACCAGTACAAACAGATGGCATGATTCAGTAGCAAAGCCCTCCACTGGAGCCTGTGCAAGAAACATCAGCTACCTTGCAGTAATAAGTGGTACGAGCACCAACCTGAAGGAGTGATAGAAAACGATCAGGCAAAGATCCTCTGGGACTATGGTATCAGAACGGATAGGTGATACGTGCAAACAGACCAGACGTGACGTTGATTGACAAGGTCAAGAAGAAAGTATCACTCATTGATGTCGCAATACCATGGGACACCAGAGTTGAAGAGAAAGAGAGGGAAAAATTGGATAAGTATCAAGATCTGAAAATAGAAATAAGAAGGATATGGGATATGCCAGTGGAAATCGTACCCATAATCATAGGAGCACTAGGCACGATCCCAAGATCCCTGAAAAGAAATCTAGAAAACTAGAGGCTGAAGTAGCTCCAGGGCTCATGCAGAAGAGTGTGATCCTAGAAACGGCACACATAGTAAGAAGAGTGATGGACTCCTAAGGAGGCAGGATGCAACCGGAAACCCCACACTATAAATACCACCCAGTCGAATTGGAGGACTGTGATAGAGCAAAAAAAAAAAAAAAAAAAAAAAAAAAAAAAAAAAAAATAAAAAAAAAAAAAAATAATAATATAATAATAACAATAATAAATAACAACAACAACAATAATAATAATAATAGTGTTGTTAAGAAATTCACTCTCCCGTGAAAACAAATTGCTATAACTCCACAATTATATATTATATATAAATATATATTATATAACTGGGGATTTTTTTAAACAATAATGATAGTAATGTTAAGAAATTCACAGTCTTGTGAAAAAAAATTGTTAAAAAATATCTACAATTATATATTAAAAATATATTTCTATGTAAAAATAGAACAAAGACTTTCGAACACTGAGGAACACCGTTCAGGTGTTCGAATGTCTTTGTTCTATTTTTACATAGAAATATAGCATTTTAATATATAATTGGGGATTTTTTTAACAATAATGATAGTAATGTTAAGAAATTCACAGTCTCGTGAAAACAAATTGTTAAAAAATATCTACAATTATATATTAAAAATATATTTCTATGTAAAAACAGAACAAAGTCTTTCGAACACTGAGGAACACCGTTCAGGTGTTCGAATGTCTTTGTTCTATTTTTACATAGAAATATATTATTAATATATAATTGTTGATATTTTTTAGCAATGATAGTAATAATAATCACCTTCCACGGGCTGTAAGTATCGGGTATAATCCGAGGATCGACAGCTATCCTCCCCTTCGTCTTACCCGTGGTCTTACCAGACTCGGCTCAGATGTCGTTAACTCGTGCATTTTCTGGCTTCTTCGATATCATTCTCTGCCCAAGAACAGGTCTTCCACTCCCTAAAAGGGAACGCCGTCAACAACCTACTATAGTAGATTCACATCAACCGTGCATTTGACGTCTAGGCCAGTCTTACGACGCTCCTGATTTGGCTGTTGATAAGCAATCACAGGGCTGGAAACTCTCAGTCTCTCTCGAGAGCTCACATGGGTAGATGTACGTTCCACTTCTCTTTGGAGATACGTCTTTCAAAAGTATCTCTCAGGAGAGGTGGACCATTGATCCTGTCCATGTGAACTCTAGAGAGAGACTGAGAGTTTCCAGCCCTGTGATTGGCTTATCAACAGCCAATCAGGAGCGTCGTATGGTAACTGGCCTAGACATCAAATGCACGGTTGATGTGAATCTGCTATAGATGTTGCGCCGCCAGTTCTAGTAACCATCAGCCAATCGATCAACCGTAAAAGGGGAAAGTAACGAGTGAACTTTTCGTAGGCAGAGTTCACGTGAGAAATAAATAGGGGAAATGAGATTGAGGCAGTCAAATGATGACCTAATATGACAGACAAAGCGGAAAGAAACGTATGAGCAAGCACTGTTACTGCGCATTGTCTCCCTGGCAATGCGGGAACCAGGAAGTATTGCGGGAGACGCTTCTGACCAAAGAAGAATTTGATCCGTACTTGTGGCATCTTTTGCCACAGGCTTTTTATTCGTCAGATGTGCCCAAAAGGTCAAAACAGGTTAAAACGTAGATGAAAACATTGTGATCACATTAATTTCGCTGGTAATGTGGTAACTATGGCAGTGTGGTTTTAGGGTGCGCGTGGGTCTGACCAAAGCGAAATTTAATCTGCTCTTCAGGTATCACTTGGCTCGTGATTTTAGCCGCGAAAGTATAGTACTGAGTCTAATGATGTGAAGAGAGACCCCAGTACAGAGAGAAGCTAATAATACTTAGAATACTGAAGATATGGTAAGAACATAATAAAAAATCAGTATCAGTAGTCTTATATGTTGAATTATCTTCAAGACTTGCAATTACTGTATGCTAATTATTGCGGTTGAGCCGAACATCCATAGAATCATAATTCTCCTCACACTACGCACACACATGCATATAGTATATATATATATATATATATATATATATATATATAGATATATATATATATATATATATATGTGTGTGTGTGTGTGTGTGTGTGTGTGTGTGTGTGTATATATATGTTACGCAAAATGTGGATAATTGCCAAATGTGTACATTTTGCGATGAAAGTTGCAAAAAAATGTACACATTTGGAAATTGCGCTTGCCAAATGTAGATAATTATCCACATATGGCAAAATTTTGCCATTTTTAAAAAAAAAGCAAAGGCATTTTGCCGATTGTACACAATAGGCAGAATGAAACAAGAATCAAAGAGAATTGTATTTATTGTTCAAACTAAAATTAGTAGTTTTTAGTATTTATTGTTCAAACTAAAAGGGTATTGACACTACTTTAACACTTAAATATTGCTACAAGAACGACCAGGGTGGCAACGAGAGTTTACATTTTAACAGCTTATTTGTGAAGGAGCATCTGGAAGTTGTGCAATTTGTTTTTACAGGCACACTTCACATACCCTTGGCCTCCTGTGTACCTAGTTACAGCGGTTCTCAAAGCCATTTCAACGTCGGGAACCTCATCTGGGGTGAGGAGCTTTCTCCTTACGGGGGTCCAATCAGCTTCCGTGTACCGCTGGGTGTTGGGATGCGTCCTTCTCTGCAGCCTACCTGGTACAGGTCCTCGTCTCTCTGCAGTACCACAACCAGAAGGTTCCTGCTGTCACTCGACCCACGATCAAACTCGGGAACTTTCAGCGTCGCGTTGTCACCCACTTGTAGGGCACTTAAGAGGTGTTTCGCTCTCCTTGTCATTCTAAGTGCGGTTTTTTCTTGGCCGGCTGCAGCCAGTTGCCGAGCTTCAGCGAATTGCGGCGCCTCTTCTCCATCTCGTTCCTCTTCTCCTTCCTGTTCCTCCTCTCCTTCTTGTTTCCTCTTTCATCAGCCGCCCCTTCGGCTTCCATTTTTTTTTGGGGGGGGGGGGGGGGGTTTTTTTTGGAGGGATGGTGTCTAAATATTCTTCATTTCTTATTTCCGGAGCATATTAGGTAGAATAACAGTTGATGCTGGGCCTACCTTGGGTTCGATCCCGAACATGACTTTAAACGGACTTGTTTTTATGGTTTCATGTTCCGAAATGTTTATTTCAACTGCACCTTGGCTTTGTGGGTGGCACGGCCGACCAGTGACAAGCTTAAGTTCAGGCCAGAGCGTAGACAACTCTGATATAACGGCATTCACAAACTCTCTCCCATTATCCGAGTGCAGGATAACGGGAGCGCCAAAGGTAAAAAATATTGGGAGAGGCGTGTTAGCAACCTCCTCAGCTCGTTTTGATGTAAGGGGCCGCAGCACACAAAACTTGCTGAAATGGTTTGATGAAGGTCGAATATATTTAAATTCCCCATCAGTAATGTTTGAAATTGATCAAGTCAATTTGGCATCGAGAAAAAATAGTCTTGCTTCTAACAGGCTTCACCACCAGACCTTTATGTACTCTACGTTTTTTCTTCTCTTGACACTCAATGCAAAAACTTATGAACATCTGGCAGCACTGCATAGTCAAATTAGCCCACTTCTTTTGTCCTTCTTTGAAAGTTTTCTTTTCACCGCCATGACCCACAGCTGAATGCGCGACCGAAATGGCCTGATGAACTTCCTCAAAGCACACTATAAACTTTAATTCAGCTTCCAATCCTTTACGCTTTCGAATAAGTCGGTCATCGTCACCAACTCTGAGAATTTCGAATCTTTTTTTCATATTATAGTCATCGCTGGTTTTAGGCCCTTCCTTTTCAATTTTAAGCAGCTGAGCTATCTATCCCCTGTGCACGTTTCTCTTTCCGAGGAATGACCACATTGTCATTCTTAGACTGTAATAAGTTGTCGAACTTCTGCTCAAAACTGCTCTTAAAGTCCGACACTGCCACTTGTGAGTTGGTAGGACAGACCTAATGTAGTAGCAGGGAAGATGAGGTGGGCGAGACGGTAGTTGCTACTGAGCTGGTAGATCTGGTTTAACTGCCTTCCTCCTTGCCCAACTGCACGATTTCAGCTCGTAAACAAGAAGTGTTTCATATTAGTCTTAGTCTGAGAATTTCGAATCTCCTGCTCAAACTGCTCTTAAAGTCCGACATGCCACTGGAACAAAAAAAAATCTGTTAACATTTGGCAAAATACTGTTGCAAAATCATGTTAACATTTGGCAAAATGTCCTTGCAAAAAGTAAAAAAACTGCCAAATGTGTTCATTTTGCAATCAATTTTGCCTATTGTGCACAATCGGCACCAAGCGCTGCAAATTGTACACAATAGGCAAAATTAATTGCAAAATGAACACATTTGGCAATTATCCACATTTTGCGTAACATATATATATTATATATATATATATATATATATATATATATATATATATATATACATATATATATATATATATATATATATATATATACATATATATTTAATATATATATATATATATATATATATATATATATATACTATATAAAGAATATATATATAGATATATACTATATATATATATATATATATATCGGTGTGTTTCACATTCACCGTTTTTCCCCATAAAGACGATGGCACCAGAGAATAAACAAGGCTGCTTCCATACCCATATTAAATCGCAGATGGACCCTCTGTGCGAAAGATGTCCACTACATTAACTGCCTCATGCATCTTCGTCGAACTCTCTTACACCGGGTGCACAATTACTTCGTATTTTGAAAGCTCTCTTTGACGCTTCCTGCGAAATAAGGCAACTTCCTTTCGAATACTTCTCGCAGTTCAACTACGCAGGCCTCTCCTCCTACCACTTCCGAATTATAAATTCTGTTTCACCAATCGATCGTGCCTATCCTATCACATGCTTCTTCCCAGCTGGTTCCCATTTTTTATATGGGGACACAGTCCGTCCATCTCTTTCTTGGTCCCCTATCACATGCCAAACCCACCTAAAGCCATTCTTGTCCATGCTCATGTATAAACCTTTTAGCCAATTCTCCGTACCTCCCAATCCCACGTACATTCAGATCTTACTCCACTTAAAATACTAAGTTCGTAATGCACCTCGACAGGTGCAAGTTTTTCATTCAGTCTTCAGCTTCCACACGATTCACCTCCATAATAAAGAGTTTGCTCAGGGCTCCCTTTGTATACATTCCCACCTCGGCTTCCATAGCCCAATCCAAGTAGCTACTTCCTTTGCTTCACAATGACGTAGTCTGTGACTCGTCCCTTCTGTAATCCTACTATAGCTGATTCACTTAAGATAGATTCTTGGATGAGCCAAAATGCTTACGAGACAATTCTTTGGAGGCCACTGATTGGCTGGTACCGGGAGGTAGGCAGCTCCCAGCCAATCAGCGTCCGCCAAACAAATGTCTCGCAGGCATAGGGCTCACCCAAGAATCTACCTTAATTAAGTGAGCCAACTATAGTATTCGTTTTCTTTATTCTTAGGCCCCAATTAAATCAATTACGTCCTCTCTTCCGCTATGCTTATTATTTTGTTCTCTCTTTCTCATGCAACAGAGAGGGGGAGTGAAGGAATTTAGTCATATGTAAACACACACACATATATATATATATATATATATATATATATATATATATATATATATATATGTGTGTGTGTGTGTGTGTGTGTGTGTGCGTGCGTGTGTGTGTGTTTGTGTAAACTAATAGCCACGATGGGGTTCTTAATTTCGCGATTCCTCATATTTTGGAGATGCTTATTGTTATTATGATGAATCCTTTAAATCAGAATGAACAATAAACGGAAGAGCTTTTTCTCTCATCTAGATTCAAAGGGTTGTAGTTTCAGTTACCTCCAAAAAGTGTGATGGATTCGAGATTTCTAATTCATGAATCTTATTTTATGATTGTCATGTGCCCTTACGAATGTTTTTTTCTTTATGCATAAAATCCGTTGCCTGAAAAACGTACTGAAAGAGTGATCAAGAATCTGGAACACTGATTAGTACTATAGTCCAATGCCTTGCAAACAGTGAAAGCCATTGGAGGTCCGAGAACACAAAGGGGAAAATATGAAATTCCGGAGACCGGAGAATATATATATATATATAATATATATATATATGTATATATATGTATATATATGTTTATATATATATATATTATATATATATATATATATATATATATATATGAATTATTATCACATCACCGTGATTCATATAAAGTTATTGCCGAAGGGCCACCCAGCTGACCTTAAGATATCTTAATATATATATATATAGATATATATATATATATATATATATATATATATATATATATATATATATATATATATGTGTGTGTGGTGTGTGTGTATATGTATGAATTATTATCACATCACCGTGATTCATATAAGTTATTCGAGCTACAGATGTCCTTAATATCTAATTCGCTCTACCTTGGAATTAATATATTTTCATATATGTAAACCGAAGGGGAATTTTTTGGTTGATAATAATTTCGTCCTCTCGTGGGTTCGAACCACACCGCCCAGCGAACAGAGACGAAATCAGGACGTCAGTGACGTTATCGATTTCTTACCTGTCCGTGCTGGGCGGTGGTTCGAACCCACGAGAGGACGAAATTATTATCAAACTAAAAAATTCCCCTTCGGTTTACATATATGAAAATATATTAATTCCGAGGTAGAGCGAATTAGATATTAAAGGACATTGTAGCTCGATGTATATATATATATATATATATATATATATATATATATATATATATATATATATATATATATATATATATATATATATATATCTGCTGCAGAAGCATTGTTCTGAAATGTTTTACGAAATGCTGTACTTTGAAGTTCTCACTGTTTTTTTTTCTTTCCGCAGTATACCGGCCTGTGGTTTGACATCGAAAGCGTTCCAAATGAATACCAGCATACCAAGAAATGCGTCACCCAAAATTATTCGTGGAAAGGTAAGGGATTTACTATATTTTAGCTTTCTGTTACCTCTCGTAACAGAAAGCTTTTTTACGTTTATCGATTAACTTATTTGTCAGCACCTACAAGGCGTTTCGTTTTCGCTACATTTAGGCGCATAGACATGAACCAGCAGCGCAGATCTTTTAAGCGGGATCAGAATTAAATTAGTAATACAATAATAATGATTACTCTAATATAAATGTGACTTGACCTACATACAAGCCCACGTAATCACATATTAATTTGTGAGTCAAATAGATACATATAGTGTAAGGTTAAGGAAGATTTGGAGAAGGGTTTAATTCAGGAAATGCTTCCGATAGGTATATAATCGGAGAAAACGAACCGAGGCAACCGACCCCTAAGCGTATGGATAGCGGTAGGTCGAAGAAGATTAATTTGTGAGTTGATATATATATATATATATATATATATATATATATATATATATATACTATATATATATATATATATATATATCTACTATAATAAAGAAAGAGATTGAGAGCGTCTCTTATTAATTATTTAATGTGGTTAATATTCAAGTGACCAAGATCTAAAAAAAAACTTAATAAATATATAACAAAAATTCTGAATTAGATTCAAACCCATATAGTTAGAAGATTTAGGTTAATACGTAGCCAATTACACATCCATAAAGGATCCAATGAATATATATATATATATATATATATATATATAATATATATATATATATACATACATACATAGGTAAATAAATTCTTCTATTAAAACAGGTTACATCTCAAGTATATAAAAGGCCCATTAAAACACTTTGATTTAAAGCTATAGAAGGGACTATATTTAGGTCGTCTAACTACCACCCTTATCAAGCAGCATATATATATATATTATATATATATATATATATATAATATATATATATATATATATATATATATATATATATACATACATACATACATACATACATATATATATATATATATATATATATATATATATATATATATATATATATATATATATATATATATATATATATAGATATATGCTGCTTGATAAGGGTGGTAGTCAAACGACCTAAATATAGCCCTTCTATAGCTTTAAACCAAAGTGTTTCAATGGGCATTTTACACACACACATATATATATATATATATATATATATAATATATATATATATATATATATATATATATATATATATATATATATATAGAGATCCTATTTATTTTCTTTTTGACAGACAACTACATGAACGTAGCCACTCGAGGACTTAACGTCTGAGGACAAGAAGGTACGCCAAAGCGCCATCATGCGCGTAGCAGATAAACCAGCGCCTACTCCCGCGCACATGACGGTGGAAGCCGCAGGTGTTCCGGCTGCACCGTATCAGGTATACTCTCGTGTAACCACTTTTTCTTATTAATAGTTAGTGTGACGAAGCGTTCATAGTGATTTTAAAGTACCACATTTTGAGTTGATGAAAGAAATAACTCCTCCTCAAAATTACAGATCATCTCAAACTGACTACCGGACTTACTCCTGCGTTGTACTCCGTTTGGAATACTTCGGGTTCCGAGCGGAATTCTTCTGGATTTTCGGCAGGAATCCCATGCTCCCGGCGGAGAAGATCAGACTTTGTCAAGGACTTTTCGAGAGCCTTGGGGTCAACTATAAGAAAATGGTCCCCATTGTACAGGGAGAGGTGAGTCGGAGACATCTAGATATATTATAACATTTCAGTCTTCTGTGAAACGTAATATATGATCCTTCGACCACCAAGTCCTCAGCCAACTTAAGCAGTTTGAAGGAAGTCTAATAAGATGAAATAACCTTTTTGCTTTACAAATGAACACTACTATATGCATGCATGCAATATGTATGCATATATATATATATATATATATATATATATATATATATATATATATATATATGTATATATATATATATGTATATTATTATATATGTATATTCATATATATACTATATATATATATATATATATATATATATATATATATATATATATATATATATATATGAATTTGAAACAACCTATTTCATAGGATCTGGATTCAGGTTTGAAAAGGACTGTATATTCTACATAAAAAGAATAGTCATAACATTAATTTTTTCTCTTTTTATAACAGTCATGTCCGTACGCTGACAAAATTGACCAGATGCTGGCTGAGAGCGAGGATTATTTATTGAATATTTTAGGCCCATACCAGCCTACGTCAAGCGTCCCTACTCCTCTGCCCCTGACCACCCCCGCGCCTAAACCTCCATCAAGTGGCACGGTGGAGGAGGAGCTGAAAGAGATCAAGGAAATAGTGAAAGAGGAGAAGAAGTATTGTCTGCCTGTATACGACTTCTGTCTGACCTGTGCTCAACCCAGAGAGCTCGTCAGAGTTAATAGTAGCTTTTTATTATTTGTTTTAAATCATTTTACTCAAACTTACTTGAAGTACAATAATGTCTCACTAGGCGGTATTTGGAGAAATGCTGTTTGTCTTTGAGATATGCGATGGTCTATGACGTCTTCAGAATATTTTGCGTTTCTATAGAATGATGATAGTGAATACAGCATTCGAGCACTTAACTGTTAGAAACCAACAGAGTGAAACCATTTTTTTTTTTTTTTTTTACTTCACGGCAGCATTATAAATTTCTGATCGTGTTTCATCTTCTCAGGCCGTACAGGAGTTGGAAGAAAAGATATTGCTCATCTCCGAAGAAAATCTCCCGGGAAATACAGGTAATTACCTTTTCTGTGTTATTTTTTTTTTTCAAGAGAACTGAGACAAGGAGGAGAGAATGACATTCACAGAGAAGCAGGTAAGACAACACATCCCATTGTGGGAGCTTCTTTACAAACAATATATGTGACTCTTAGAATAAACTGCCACCAGAAGTTGTAAACGGCGGCAGTGTGGAAGAGTTTAAAAGAAAGCTAAACAAAATCATTAGGACACTGTGAATGAACAGTAAAACCTGCTCCTAGAGATAGGTGAGCACACGATGTCTCCTCGAATGGACTAAAAAGTCTTTGGGACAATCTAATCCTTGCAACTCCTTGTAACATAGCTAGAGGATTAGAAACATGGTTAGAGGGAGTTTGGACTCTCAATTGTTGGTAAATATATCTAAACAGGTCACCAGACTTTTGGCGTTGGTGAAACTCCAAGTTCAGGGGTTGGATTCATAAAACGATGGGACCATTGTGTTTTTTATCCTTATGCCAAGAAGAAGAGTAGGTAACATACTGAAAGTCTTCAGTGAAATTATATTCATAGAAAAGGGTGATGTAATTTGTATGTGTAGAGCAATACTGAATGAATAATTTTAATTTCGATACAAGCAAGGGAGCTTGAAAACGTAAACGCATTGAAATAAATCATTTCTTACAGTCTTGAAGAGTATTTTCCGTGAAGGGCAAAACGAAATAAATGTGATACCGTAAATTTCATATATATTAATTGATCTGGTTGATTTAAGTATGGTTTTTGTGCCCAAATAAAAATAAAAATCCCAAATGTAAACGCTGGTAATATCAACGAATTATTAGGAAATGATTAAGCAGAGCTTCACTTAGAGAAACCACACTGACAATTCTTGTGGAATGTATTTCATACCTGATAATGATTTTTGTATGCATTTATTTACACTCTGGCGTCCGGTCGGAATTTCCAGTTCTGGTTTTTTACACATAAATTCACCTTGAGGTTCGACCTGCTATTATAATTGTGTATTAAACTTCCAGGCGAGTCGGAAAAGGACAAAGAAATGATGGGTGACGATCCCAACCCGCCAACCTGTGTTTCCACCTCTGCAACGTTGATACTGATCTTCGCAACGGCCCTCCTGCAACGCTGAACCTTCTACTCCCTTTCCATTGTTACCCTTCCATTAGCGTTATGCCTTTTATCTCCCTCTCTCTTAAAGAATTCTGGAGTTGGAAACCAGCAGTTCTTGTTATTTATTGTCTCCGCTTGAAAGTTATCGCCTAATCATACCTACCTGTAGAGTTTCAACTTAGTGCATAGTGATCTGTATATAGAATATTTCTATAAGAAATAAAGGTGTATCTTTACTGGGGTAGTTTGTTTTTTCATTTCGATTTTAAAATGTAACGTTTCTTACACTATCTTCTTTTTTTTTTGGGACTGTATATTCACTCAACGGCTGCGGCACTTCCTGGTAGTGTTTTTCAAAAGTAGGAAATGCCTCTTCACATTCTTTGCTTTCCAAAGGGAACTGATGTCTCGCGCACCATAGGTTGACATAGACCAAACATCTCAAATATGATTCACGTAAGAGTTGACCCTTTTTCCGAGTATACAAATGAAATTGTATGACTGAGTTCATATTCTCAGTGCAAAGTCTATAAATCACAATAATAAAATGAAGTAGAAATCGAAAATTTCTTACCGGTAGCCACTCGGTTTACTGAATCAAATCAGTGATGAAGTGGAAGTGTTTAATGTTGGCTTTTTACAATAAAAGTCATGGCTGTCTTGTCTAAAGTTAGAATAAGATGATAGTCTTTAAAAATCTGAGATGCTAAATGATCACTATTTGCTCAGAGTACTTAAAAAGGAAAGCGTTGTAAACAAAAATGTTTCAGTGTCCCTTTTCATACTGTCCGGACTCTAGACAAGAGGTATTGAGCGTCGAGGCAGATTTTTGAGTCTTCAATTCTATTTCCTGAGGGAAACATTTTACTAGCCGCAGGAAAAGGCGTTTTTTTATGAAGTAAATAACATTCTTATAACTGAAACATAACATTGAACGCGCCCTCTCCCACAAAAATAAATAAATGATGCAAGAACTTAACTGAGAGAAATGTCTATTGTAATTGGTATGCAAAGAGCCTAGGAAGGTTTTTATGAAGTAAGTAACATTCTTTATAATTGAAAATAACACTGAATACCCTCTCACAAAAAAAGAAAAAGAATTAAAACTTGAATAAATAATGTAAGAAATTAACTGAAAGAAATATCTATTGTAATTGGTATGACAAAGAGCTCAAGGTTTTTATGAACGCAAATGACAGTCTTATAACAGACCACTACAACATTGAATTACGCCTTCCCCACAAGAAAAAAAAAATAATAATAATAATAATGATATAAGAAATTAACTGAGAGAAATATCTATTGTAATTGGTATGACAAAGAGCTCAAGAAATATGACACGTTAAGAATAATCCTTGCTTTACTGACAATATAATTTGACAAACTGCAGAAAATAATCTAACTGCTTATAACCCCAGGACTAGCGGGACAAACAACTGTGCCCATATCTTGCCCAGGTCTATCGGACAGGAAAAAAAAGAAAAAAAAGGGACTTATCATCATCAAGAAAAGTGGAGACCTGCTTTTCGAAAATTGGTAAACTAAAGAACAGAGCCTAAGGAACAATTCCAGAGATTCACAGTGAAGGCAAAAACTGTACCGATCTGAGTCATATGAAAATTGCTGACTTCCACTGAATCAAGATGGGAAGGAGTGTTACTGGGTCATCTGAATGATAGAAAATGACTAGGAAGGAAAGGAAGAAGACACTATATAGATGGATGGATCATAGATAATTTCATTCAAAATGGGTCTGTAGGCGAAGATTGCTGATACATAGGAGGAAAAGAGCTACGAGAGAACAGAAACTTGAGAACCGATTTGAATTGGGGCGAAAAACCATCCGTGGGTAGTCTGGACGAGACAGCTTTATTTATTATTCTGTCTAAGCACCAGAGATACCAAGAGTAATGATCAAAAACTGTCTGAATTCCTGTTAAGGCGATCATCTAGCACATGCAGTGAAGGAATTACAAGTTCGCAGCGAATCTTGCAAGGTGGAAACTATGCTGGACTTAGACTGCCTGACAAAATGAGAACTATATAAGTAAGGTTTCATTGCATGAATAACAGCCGGATTTAAAGCACAATGAAGTTATTTCGAGTGGAATTTATTTCATGCCAAAGGCTAGGAATGATTAATAAAAACAATAATATGTATAACTACCATTCAAGTATATACAGAGTTTGGAGTTGTAATAGATTAACAAACATTGTACTGACGGTCATCTTCTGTTTTAAGGAAGACTATTGATAAAAAATTATAAAACAAAATGTGACTCCAACAACATATCTTGTACATTGTACACTCTTAGCTAGGTACAGTATTTCAATGTCTGTAAGTCGCTCAGCGAAAGGAAGCTTTAGCCTGGGATTCTACCTCTAAGGTAGATTTAGATTTTGGAAAATAATTCCATCCTGAATTCAGAAGGGTTTTGATATCTTTACAGGATAATGTATCACTTGGCCCATGAAGTTCAAATCGCTTTCTGCACTGAACATCCCTAGGCACATCAAGGAGATCAGAAAAGTGCACTAAATCCCAGTCAGCAATTTTGAGAACACGTAGTTCTGGTAGGAGTTTGAAATTGATGGCTGGCTTCCTAATTTTTACACTATGACTAAGAATACGAGTTCTTGTATGTGAGAAGTATTTGGAAAAGCTGGTATAAGCATTTACCTCAGATGGTCTTATGACCAATGATGTCACTTGAGGGAAGACGATGTGCTCAGGGAGTTCTTCACTGCTGCAGCTCAGTCCATGTCTGAATTCAAGAGTCAGCTCTTCAACAGCAGGAAAATCCAAAAGAAGTTCGCTAAGGTCTTTTATATCCCCGCCACCGCGCCACAGCAAAGCTCCATCGAGTTGAAGTTTCTTGGCTCGTTTTCCAGGGAAAAGGTTCCCCTTTTGGGTTCATCTTGGCATATGGATCGCATATTCACTAACCTGACTGCTTTGGGACATAACGAAGCCTCGGACAGTCTTTCAAAGTTCTTATAAAGATCTTCATCTCGACCAGACGATAACATATGAATGCTAAAATTTTCAATTCACAAGTAACCCCGAATCAAATCTTCAACTACATTTGAGGTATATTTTCAGCAGATGAAAAATACTCTCCTATGGCAAGGGCCCAAGATCTGGAACCTTATCTCTCAACTGCAAATACTTTTCCATACAAGCATTAACATTCGTCAAGCTGCTATGAACTACATGAGTTTTAAAAACAATCACGCAAGAACAAAGAACTCTTTAGTAACAGCACAGTATCCAGTGACAAAATCACTGAGATTTGGCCATGATGCCTGAATATTGGGGTTTGTGCCTTTTCTAAATTCTGCTAATAGTCTTTCAAGGGTCAGTTCTGTCACTTTGAAAAATAGTTCCATAAGCATTTCTAAAGAGAGCTGTTTATTCCAAGGCTGTCGCTCGGTTATGTGAAGAACAGTTAGAGGGCAGTATGTTGGCTAAAGGCTAAAAAACTGCTTTGTTACTATTGCTTCCTAATTTTCAAACACGTTCAAGGTGGGGCATCTTGGCAACAGTGCCTCTAGAACTGAGGTATCAAACTTCAAGTCTATACCAGTTAAGTCCAGCGTTTGCAGCTGAAATTCTTGACAGTAACTGTAGCATTCATTAAAGGCCGCTGCCTCTGGCGTAATGGCGACGTGTGACAATTTCTCTGGGTAGACAGTGATTCGTCTTAGATTGGCAGCTAAGGCGATGAGGAAACTTTGGCTGAAATCTTGGCCGCTGGAGGCATGAGGTAGGCATGCAGAAGCTCCCCTGCATGGATGGGGATATTCTGAGGAAGTGTCCATAACACATCCCACATACGTTTCACCGCTATGCACTTCTCCTGCAATACATAGTTTATATTCAGTGACTATTCTCCAACTGATCTTAGAAATCTATAAATCAGTTAATATTACTTTAGGATATATAGCCAACAAATTATCCTCCCACCAACTCAGAGACATAGTCATCATTTAAGTTTTTAAGCATTCACGACGATTTAAATATTAGGTTTTGACTTATAATGAAACTTAAGCCACTTAGCTGCCTGTGCATATAAAGAAACCTGAAAGCAACTCTCTAAAAAATACAGGTGGTTCACAGCATGATTGTACATACACACACACACACACACACATATATATATATATATATATATATATATATATATATATATATATATATATATATATGTATATATAATCATGTTGTGAACCATCTGTTATATTGTAGTTATAATAATATACATACATACACACACACACACATATATATATATATATTACTTAAAAGTGCTTGGATTATTGGCAACACTGGACGGGCATAACAAGTATTGGTAACGCTGCTTACAGGCATAAGCAGGCTGAGAAAGGGTTACTGTTCAGGTGGTAGATTGGGGGAAGGAGTTTTGGTTGTAGGAAGATTGGGGGGGACATGTGGAGAGGGGTATGTGGCCATTTGCCTTCTTGAGGCTTTCACAGTGCTATTGGCTTCAGAGCACTACATCAACTGACGCATCATCATATGTCGCTTTAACACTTTTAATTGGTTGGCTGAGACAGATATATCATCAGCACAAAAGCTATGGTAGAGGGTGCATTGGTGGGCAAGCACTTGTGTTTTTTGTAAACTTTCCTGCTATTGCAAAAATGGAATGGCTGATTGAGTATGCGTCATCATGGTCATACCATAAAAACTCTTTCTCTAATTGGCTACATGTGAAGAGTATCAATGTCTGTGTAGCAAGGCGTGCTTCTCTCCTTTGTCCAGTTCTATGTCAGTTCTCTGTTTCATCCACAAAAAATGCTTTCCCCTCCTACCGTTGCTTTTGTTGCAGTGCCTGCAGCATTGCAGGTGCTGTCACTGGCGTGTGTGGAGCAATGTATTTTGTCTAAGGCTTCCCCATCTTCTAAGAGGGCTAGGAAGGTTGTACTGAATATTTTACTACAAAGTTTTTAGTTTGAAAGTGCGAGGGTTGTTATTTATAAGCATTTCTACCAATTAGAGTTATGTTAATATTGACAAGGTGAGGTTAGGAAGTTGCCGTTTTACATTCTGTAGTGTATATTTTATTATAAACGGATATTTCCATTATCTGGCAGGCTCTTGGATGTATTAATCTGGATAAGAGACAGATTGATATAAAAAGCTCAAGATGTAGACATTTTGCACAGTCTGATCCCAAAAAACCATTATTATACCTCTTGGCAGCTAAAACACAACTCCCCCTCTCTCTCTATCATCTTCATTGATACACTCCAAAAATTTCTTCCTTACATACCTACTTTTATATATTTTCACGAACACTTCCATAATCGGCAAAAGCATGCAGTACTGATAGTTTTAATTTTCTATAATTAATAATCTTGGAAACATTTGGCCACCTAGCAGCGCTATTCAGCTCTATTTTCTGATGGTAGCAAAGCCTACATACTCATATATATATGAGAGAGAGAGAGAAGAGAGAGAGAGAGAGAAGAGAGAGATGAAGAGAGAGAGAGAGAGAGAGATCAAGGCCACCATCAGTACTGCCATACTACTACAGCGTGCATTTCTTATCGTGAATCAGTTGCCAACTGTACTATACCGTTCAAGGTACTAACATTGAGAATTGCAAAGAGCAAGGATAGTTTGGGAAAATGATTGTTTTTCTTCACCTCATAATCTCCAAGAATCTATACATTATTGAAAACATTCAAGTAGCAATGTACAGTTTACCTTGTCATTTATGGCGGCTTGTTGTATGCATCTCGTAAGGCGAACGAAATATTCAACGCAGAGGTCTAGCAGCTTCCTCGGATACATCATTCCTCTGTACTGGTAACAAAAGAGGAAAAAGCTCACAGTTTGAGCTTCATTTTTCGAACAAGCAAAGTAGCACACCAGTACTCAGTCTCACGAGTTACAGGGAATACAATGTTGAAGCTGTTATCGCAATCATTCAGCAACAAAATGCGGCAGTGCATGAGAAAGACAACAACTGTTGAGTGCTTAAACCCATGTACGATGTTCTTTACAGTAAGCTATATGGCCGTCAAAGGAATTTTTGTATCCGCGAACACTTGACCAGTTTTTAATTTGTATACGTAATTCAAAGGCAGTATACACAATTTACCTCTAAATTAAATATGTGGCCCAGGTCTCCAAATGGCAACACTTATCTACCAACTGAGTTGCCAATTGCCTTTATGTAGAAATACAGTGAAGGCGTATGGAGGAAAAGCAACGATGTATCCACATGTAACAATTGCCTAAACTTTATCAAATGACAATAGTTTGTTTAATATACTAATACATTATACTATATGAGACAGAACGAAAGGCATCGAGGGGAGAGAGAGACAGAGAGATCCATTAAAGTTATGCGTGATCTTAAGCAATTTTCATAAGTGGTATTTCTCAGCTGTTACAGTGATCAAGCAGGGTCTTGACATACAGGCGCTTTGTCTTATTATTGTGAGAGTGGATTAGAATTCCATCGCAGGGACGACCGCCAATTAAGGGTGGTAATATCATATTTCATAAGTGAAGGGCGAGATTCTAGGCTATCTGCACAACGTAACTAGCTAAATTAGAGCATAAACATCTGTATGCTTGCAAAGTTCTAGAAGGGAATTAACAAATAGAAAACAGTAGTTATTGCAAATATTTCTATAGGTAATGATGAGCGAGATTCGTGATGTGTGGATTTATTTGAAGATTGCCGTCATTTCTAAGGGAGCAGGTACAATAGTAATAGCTATAAAACTGTTAAACAGATGAATGCCCTGACCTAAGTACTTTGAGTAAAAATATAAGTATTCTGACGAAAAATTCGTCGGCAATGCAATCTGTAGGTTTTGCTAGGCGGAGTTGATTGATTTATTTTTTTTATGCTCTCTGTGATCCTTTGGGTTTCCAATTAAGTCCCTTTTCATAGAAATTACAATTTATTTTTTTTTTATTGAAGATTAAGGATGTCAAATCATTATAAAACAATATATTGCACTTGAACAAAACCACCTTGTACATTTTCTATAAACAGTACTTCACCGACTCGCATGAGCAGATTCACTTATGTTACGTGCTGCATTGTTCAGCTTGTTACTCACAGTAAAATTGATCCCTAGACTCTGCTTCTATGGTAGATGCAGATTTGGAAAATAATTCCATGCTGAATTCGAAAGGCTTCTGACGTCTTCACAGGACAATGTATCACTTGGACCATAAAGTTTAAATCGTTCTCTGTACTGAATATCACTGGGCACATCAAGGACACCAGGAAGGTGCACTAAATCCCAGTCAGCAATTTTGAGAACACGCAGTTCTGGCAAAAGTTTGAAATCGATGGCCAGTTTTTTAATAATTTTCACCACTGGGAGAAGGAACAAGAACTCTCTTATGTGGAGGAAGCATTTGGAAAGCTGCCTCAGTTACTGGTCTAATGAACAAAGAAGATACTTGAGGGAAGACGAGGCGCCAAGGTAGTTCATCACGATGCAGCTCAGTCCATGTCTGAATTCAAGAGTCAGCTCTTCTACATTAGGAAAATCCAAAAGAAATTCGCTAAGGTCTTTTATATCCACCGCGCCCAACAAAGCTCCGTCGAGTTGAAGTTTCTTGGCTTATCGTTTTCCAAAAGGGAAAAAGGTTCCCCTTTTGCGGTTCAGCCTGGCATATAGTTCGAATATTCATTAACCTGACTGCCTTGGGACATAACGAAGCCTCGGAGAGTTTTCAAAGTGTTCATAAAGATTTTCACCATCGATCAGAAGACATATAAATGGTAAAAGTTTCAATATCACAAGCAACCCGAATCAAATCTTCAACTATATATGGTATGTTGTCAACAAATGAAAAATATTTTCCTATGGCAAGGGGGCCAAAGATCTGGAACTTTACTTCTCAGCTGCAAATACTTTGCCTCGCAAGCAGTAGTTCGGTTCACACTACTATGAACATATTTGAGTTTCTTAAAAACAATCCAGGCAAGAACAAAAACTCATTAGTGAGATCACAATATCCAGTTGACAAATTACTGAGATTTGGCCATGCCGCTCTCATATGGGGATTTTTTCAATTTTTCCAAATTTTCTTTAGTAATTTTTTCTGGTCATTCTTTTGTTCACATCAAAACAAACACTTCCATCAACGTTGGTAACGAAAGCTGTTTATTCCAAGGTTGCGGCTCTGTTATGTGAAGGACCGTTAAAGGGCAGTATTGCTTAGCTAAAGCTAAAACGACTTTGTTACCATTGCTTCCTAATTTCAAAACATTCAGGGAGACATTTCGGCAATAGTCCCTCTAGAGCGAGGTATCAAATTCCAAGTCGACACCAGTCAAGTCCAGCGTTTGCAGTTGATATGCTTGACAGTAACCGTAGCAATCATTGAAGGTCGACGTCTGGCGTAACGGTATGTACCCATCCATTGGTAGACAGTGATTCGTCTTAGATTGGCAGCTAAAGCAATGAGGAAACTTTGGCTGAAATCCTCGCCGCTAGAGGCATGAGGTAGGCGTGCAGAAGCTCCTCTGCCTGGATGGGGATATTCCGAGGGAGCGTCCATAACATATCCCACATACGCTTCACCGCTATGTACATCTCCTGCAATACGTAGTTTATTTCAGTAATCTATGAACATCAGTTAATATTAGGTAAGGAAATATTGCCAATAAATTATCCTTCCACAAACTCAGAGCTATATAGAAGACTTATATTCATCAAACAAATTTTCAAGTTTGCATGGTTGGTAAGACAATGAAACTCACATACTTAGCTGCCTCTAAATATAAAGTAACCCACAGCAAATAATATGCTCCAGATAGACCATTTCTTTATATAGCTTCAAGTCATCATCTTGTTGTGCTGATTGCAAATGATCTTGAATGACCATATGTTCATTTGTCGACTCTGATCTTATACAGCTTATCAAAAAAGGAGATCCGGTAACATTATTAAATTCACTTCTTCCATTTAAGGTTCTTTCAGGTTCCGTCTCCTCTTCCGAATATTTCTTCAATTTCACTCTTCACTTTCATTTAGCAGATGAAAGAAGGTTGGACCACTCTCGAAATATATCAATGAATTAATTTCGCAAAAGAATTCATTCTAAGTATGGCAAGAAAGAGTGAAAGGGAGCGAGAAGCAGTAAGAGAATATGGGAGAGAATCTAATTCTGAATAATTAAGACGCAATGCCAATTCCTAATATGCTGGTTTTACAATATTACTTATTGATTTGTGTTTTTGCGAGGTTTTGACTCAAACGATTTAACCGTTCTCCAGTTGCAATCTACAATGAGTGCCCCATCATACTCGTCTAAATGAATGATAAAAACGTGCATATTATATGCGGTCGATGCGGTTTGGAAGGACTAAAAATGATACACAGTAACTGCTTCCTATCTGTGCATCAAAGCTTTTTGAAGCCGAGTACATAACAAACAGAAATAGGTCAGCACCTTATGCAGATCATTATAAATAAATGCGATGAGGAAACCAGCAAAAATATTTCCATGCAAAAGCACTTGTGAGGAAAAGTAGACGAAAAAGTAAACGAATGGCATGAGTATTTTCTATTCTTGTAAAGCCAGCCATTCAGTGGAATTTGACTACAAAGTATAGGCCAAAGGCCAAGCGATGGGACCTTTAAGGTCTTTTAGCCCTGAAAATAATGTTGAAACAAATGTTTACGAGAGGGTGGAAAATAGGATGGAAGAGAGAGAATAATAACGGAAGTGTAGTAAAAAGAATGAAGGGGGTTGCAGCTGGGGCCAAAGGAACGCTACAAAGTGATGATAGGTGGGGATGTCTTGCATTAGAAGACGAAGATGCAGGATGGGAGAAATGATATCCCGAGTCATAGATTTCTTTATTCCAGGCAGCAAAAAGGTAAAATATGTACAGAGGCTCTGCAGGGCGTGCAGCTCGCGCCAAGAGAAGCAAGAAGAATAGCCATGCGCATGTGCGGGGTTCGGGATGATACAGGGCGACACATGCGATGTGTTCACAATAGGTGATTTTAATAAATGCATGGAAATGAATCGTACAGCAATTGCATAGTAAAATATCCATTATTCCACACAAAGAACCTTATGTAATGCCTACAGTGCACCGTGCAAGGTAAAACTGAAGGCACTAAGCCCTTACAAGGCCAGCCATTCAAGAAAACTTTGTTTGCAAGCTATTTATGGCAGTTTGTAAAATGCATTTTTGAAATGCTCATCAGCGACTTGCAAGCACTGTTTAAAAACAGTTTGCAAACTGTCCACAAAAGTGACCGAGTTTTTAATGACTGTTTGCAAACAAAGTTTCGTGGTGCGAACTGATCTTGAGAGTACCTACTGGTAAACTTTAATCGAATTTTGCAATAACTCGAGTTTCTTCCATCAAGGTGGTCCTCAAAAATTACTCTTTCAAAGGTACATTCAACGAAATCCATCTAAAAGCATCACAGTATTGTACTAAAAGAGTCCAGATTCCCCACCATTTTTTTTCTTTTTTTACTGATGAAGCAACTCTCATCTCGGTTGGGTAATTCGAGTCAGAGATTCACATTAGGCCCATTAACCTCTCGGCCTCCTTGCCCACTTACCAGGCAAGGGTTTGGGCCTCATTGGCTGGCTTTATGCTGGGGGGGTCACACTTCATGTATCACGACGGCATATGCCCACGTATGTGGATCGTGGGGCATCATCGTGGTAAAATGACCTTGAACAGTGGTAAACAGGACACGGGCTGACGGACGTAAAGCCAGCACCGTAAATTGCGCCGCAAATGTACGCACAAAGAAAGCAAGGTCGGACGTCTACCTGAACTTACGCTGATAGTGTAATGTTCTATGTACGTCAACTTCACGTCGTTACCACACCCAACGTTGTGGGGCTGTAGGGTACAAAATGGCCGGCCTGTGAACAGAGCAGACTGTAAAGTGATGGAACATGTATGATAGAATGTAAAAAATATTGCATTCTGAAAATCCAGGTTGTAAATTCACTTTGGTAGAATTCTGCATGTACTGTAAAATATTGTATAATTTCAACAATATAAAAATTAAGTCAGACATTATAATATACATACCATTGACAGTCCCAAACATCTTGGACTTCTTCTGACGGACGATGTGGTGCTTGAGAAAGTAGGATATGTTCAATATCCACTTCTCCCTGTCCGTCAGTTGTCTTCCGTGTCGCTGTCATCACTCTGTATCTCATCCAACTCCGATCTCCTGTAGGTGGAAAAGATGATATTTCCTCGACCTGAGGCGTCTGCAGGAGTGGCTGTAGGAGTCTTCTCCGGTCCGAAAGAAGGTCCTGCAAGAAGATGTGACGTTGATGGTCCATTCCTTTGGTCGTTTTAGGAGGTTCAGCATCTTGAAAGGCGTTGTGGAGAGTACTTGGAGGAAACTGCTGGTCTCGTGAGACGGAAACAACGCCTGACCTGAGGGTTGTTGCTGTTGTTGTTATATTGAGCCAACACTTCTTGTTGGCACGGGCCTTTCCCTTGTTTAGGAGGGCGCCGACCGACCTTTTACACCATGCTACAGTGTTGCCATGTCGTACAGGGTTGTAAATGTGCGAATCGGTCCCCGTAGGCTACAGCGCAATTAGGAGGCCCATGTGCTTCGCGGTGGAAAG
Source organism: Macrobrachium nipponense (assembly GCF_015104395.2). Taxonomy (NCBI): domain Eukaryota; kingdom Metazoa; phylum Arthropoda; class Malacostraca; order Decapoda; family Palaemonidae; genus Macrobrachium; species Macrobrachium nipponense. The sequence goes on from NC_061106.1 coordinate 29,101,424, forward strand.
AAAACAACAACGGCAAACTATGCAGGTGACCCTAGCGCCTACCTGCAACAGTCACCGTGGGTCCCACATGCAATGGCTGGAGCTACGTCAGGTGACATTTGCGTGACCACCCACGACTTGTTTGAACATTTCAAAAACTGGAGCGGGCTCTGGCGCACTAGTGAGCAGAGCTTAGAGCCCGGACGACCCGTCACCATACGTCTACGATTTTACGTATGTGTTACGTTAACAATATACGGTTTACTGACGTAAGCTTTTGCCAACTACCAATTTCCGCTCATGCGTGGGCCCAGTGCGTGTGTTTGATACATGAATGTGTGACCTTAGCATAACGTTCTGTGTGCGTCAACTTCACGTCAGTACCATGCCCACCGTTGTGGGGCTGTAGGGTACAAAAGGGCTGGCCTGTAAACAGAGCAGACTGTAAAGTGATGGAAACATGTATGAAAGAATGTAAAAACATTGCATTCTGAAAATCAAGGTTGTAAATTCACTTTGATAGAATTCTGCATGTGCTGTAAATTATTGTATATTTTCAACAAATAAAAAAAAAATAAGTCAGACATTATAATATACATACCATTGGTAGTCCCAACAATGGGCAAATTCTTATTTGGAACGGACAATGTGGGGGCTTGGATGGAACGTGGAATTATATGTTCAATATCCACTTCTTCTGCGGTCCAGTCAGTCGTCTGCTCGCCCCTTGGCTTCTCCTCTCGGCGGTGAGGCGTCCTCCGTCTCGATCAAGGGAACATTCTGTCCGTCGTCAAAGGGGATAGTTTCATGGAGAGTTTCCATGTCGCTGTCATTACTCTGTATCTCATCCAACTCTGACTCCAGTAGGTGGAAGATGATATTTCCCTCGTCCTGAGTGTCTGCAGGAGTGGCTGTAGGAGTCTTCTCTGGGCTGAAAGAAGGTCCCTGCAAGAAGATGTGACGTTGATGGTCCCTTCCTTGGTTGTTTTGTGAGGTTTGGCATCTTGAAGGGTATTGTGGAGAGTACTTGGAGGAGACTGCTGGTCTCAGAGACAGAAACAACAGCTGACCTGAGGGCGCCGACCTGACCTATACCATGCTACAGCAGTGCCACGTCGTACAGGGTTGTAAATGTGCGAATCGGTTTCCCAGTAGGATACAGTGCAATTAGGAGGCCCATGTGCTTCACGACGGGAAGAAAACAGCAGCGGTGAACAATGCTGGTGACCCCAGCGCCTACCCCACTGCAGTAACCGTGGGTCCCACGTGCAATGCCTGGAGCTACGTCAGGTGACATTGGTGTGACCACCCACGACTTGTTTGAAACATTTTCAAAAATGGATTGGGCTACAGCGCTTCTGTAGGCGGAGCTTAGCGCCGGAGGACCCGTCACCGTACGTCCACGATTTGACATATGTTTTACGGAACATTTATGATTCACGACGTAAGCTGTTGCCAAAACTACCAAATTTTTGCTCATGCATGGGCAATGCGCTGTGTTGATACAGAATGTGTGACCTTAGCATTAGTGCTGTCCCTGGTGGTTTGTTTTTTAGCGTTGTTCTTGATGGTTTGTTTAGATTACGCATGCTTAATGCTAAGGTCACACATTCACATAACAATGCACGCACGCCCACGCATGAGCGAAAATTGGTAGTTGGCAACAGCTTACGTCAGTAAACTGTAAATGTTCTGTAAAACATACATAAATCGTGGACGTACGGTGGACGGGTCCTCCGAGCACTAAGCTCCACCCACTGGAGTGCCGTAGCCCAATCCAGTTTTGAATGTTCAAAACCAGTTGTTTGTGGTCACAACAAATGTCACCCAACGTAGCTCCAGGCATTGCACGTGGGATCCACGGTGACTGCAGCAGGGTAGGTGCTGGGGTCACCAGCATGTTCGCGCGAAGCACGTGAGCCTCCTAATTGCATTGTAGCCTACGGGGGGATACCGATCGCACATTTACAACCCTGTATGATGTGGCATCGCTGTAGCGTGGTATAAAAGGTCAGGTCGGTGCCTCAGGTAAGCTGTTGTTCCGTCTCTGAGACCAGCAGTTCTCCTCCAAGTACTCTCCACAATGCCCTTCAAGATGCCGAACCTCACAAAAACGACCAAAGAAGGTACCATCAACGTCACATCTTCTTGCAGACCTCCTTTCGGCCCGGAGAAGACTCCTACAGCCACTCCTGAAGACACTAAGGACAAGGGAAAGTTCATCTTCCACCTACAGGAGTCGGAGTTGGATGAGATACAGTGATGACAGTGACACGGAAACTCTACATGAAGCTATCCCCACCCCATTGAATCGAGACGGAGGACAGCCAAGACATTGGACGAAAATGAGAGGCTATTGGGTGAGTGGCTCGAGCACGAGGCCTAATTCATATACAACAACAGGGGATGGCTGTCTACAAGGACAAAGCCAAGGTGTGGAAGGCCTTGATGACAAGGACAAGTCACTTAGGCCACCAATGACTGGCAACGAGCTTCGGACGTGGTTCACGTTCCTCAGGAGACGCTTAGGACGACTCCGACCGAGAAGAGTCCATGGCCTAGGGGCTAGCAGAGGACTGACGGACTGGGAGAAGTGGATATTGAACATATTCCACTTCCTCAAGCCCCACATCGTCCGTCAGAAGAAGCCCAAGATGTTGGGACTACCAATGGTATGTAATATTATAATGTCTGACTTAATTTTTTTATATTTGTTGAAAATATACAGTAATTACAATACATGCAGAATTCTATCAAAGTGGAATTACAACCTTGAATTTTACATTCTCTCATACACAGGTGACCGATGTCCTGTATTTGACGGGATCATCCTATATTTCTGACATTTGTCCCGTGTCCCATATTCGACCCTTCCCGTGACGCCTTTTTTCCCTATTTTAAATATTTGAAATAATAAAACAATATATAGTGAAAGTTGGCAAAATATGGGGTATACACAAACCACACCATCTCTTGAGGGCAGCTGGATCATGCAAAATATGACAAATGAAAATTAACATACTAACAAACAATGAAGAAAATACTTTTGAAAGGACTATGGAAAGTTTTCATCATATGTATTTTGCTGTCAGCAATTTATTCAATATATTACGGCAAGTGACTTTAATTATAATATCCTTTAAAGCTGCAAAACATGCTTGATTGCAATATTGTAATGCTTTTGACACATGTAAAGAACAGCTGTTTGTAACAAATCTACAATGAACGACTTCAAAAACAAAAGAAAAGTCAATGAAGTAGGTCCTGGACAATCTGGACCCAGCTGAGAAGGAATTCGCACTGCGTCATTGAGTGCGTGACTTCACGTAAGTTGTGTAACTATATTGTTTAACTACCGCCCCAATTTAGGTGTCCTTATTTCAGTTTTCAAAATCTGGTCACCCTGCTCATACATGTTCCATCACTTTACAGTCTGCTCTGTTTACAGGCCGGCCCTTTTGTACCCTACGCCCCACAACGGTGGACGTGGTACCGACGTGAAGTTGACAACAATTGACATAAGAACGTTACATTTGCGGCGCAATTTACGGTGCTGGCTTTACGTCCGTCAGCCTGTGTCCTCTTTACCAGCTGTTCAATGTATTTCACGATCCACATACGTGGGCATACGCCGCCGTGATACGTGAATGCGTGACCGCAGCATTAGTTTATCCTTGCTTGTTCCTATTCTAATGTTTATTTCATAGGAATGGGTAAACGTGTAGCTTTTAGGAAAATGCCAAAATCAGCATTACTAGGCTGATATACTTCACTTCCAGTTTCTCATGGCAGGACATATCGAGGAAGTATGTTGGATTCTCTCCAGTCATTAGAAGGACGCATACAAAGAGGACACCTGTCTTGGTATCTGAATGAATCGTAGTATGCCCATACCAAACTATGCGTATAAGGTAAAAATTTTAACCATTAAAAAAAAGTGAAGATACAGTCATCACATATACACACATGGAAAGGGCCAGGCATCCTCTCCACCCAAGCTAGGAACTGGAGGAACTAGGCAGCTTCTGTTAATGACCCCCCCCCCCAACACCCCGCACTCACACCATTGCCCATTCACCCCCAACCCCCCTCAAAAAAAAATCCTTATCTGTGACTGTAATGTTGTTACCAGTGAAATCGGTTCAGCCGTGTCAACGGTTGAACTTGAGACTTGAGGTAGGTAAATCCACTGAGATGCAAGAAACGTTAAATCTGGATTAAATACAAAAACAAATGAAGAAAAATCGAAAACCTCATCCACAAAAAAAAAAAAAAAAAACAAAAAAAAAAAAAAAAAGTGTGCAGCTACAAAAACTCGTGTCTAGTTTACCATCACAACTGTAAAAAATAGGGCGGTACGCACACGCACACATAAAATGTCTATTCACAATTTATTGTCATCGATCTTACTAATCAGTTTAAGGCGAACTCTTGCAAGGTGTCTTTAAGAATCACTAGTAGTTAGAGTATGAGGGAATATGTCGTCTGTCAAATTGCGGACACTAACTACTTTGAAAAATATACCGGCAATGCATCATGAAAACTCAAGGTGTAAATAATTTTCATAGCCTGACCTAAATATTACTATAATACATCCTGATTTGAAACACACAATTCTCTCCATCATTTTCATTGATTCATCTCCCAAAATTTTTACCCTACCATACCTGCTTCATATGTTTTCACGAACACTATTAATGTTAACACCAACGCGCGCGCGCGCGCGCGCGCATGTATAGCGAAGCTAAGCAAAATTCTAGTTGTTTCCCCTTGAAATTAGATTAACGTCTCTGTTAGACAGTAGACTGGGCTATTCTCTCTCCATCCAGCACGGCCCCTAGATGAGAGAGAGAGAGAGAGAGAGAGAGAGAGAGAGAGAGAGAGAGAGAGAAAAGAAAAATCAAGGTCACACTACTGCAATACTAAGTTACTAACAGAACGTTCATTTCTTGAGTGGGTTCAGTTGCCAAC
>NC_061106.1:29106873-29144059 GCF_015104395.2 Macrobrachium nipponense
TTCGCAGGAAAACTGACCCATTGATAATATCTGCAGAATAAATCGAGTACGACCTCATAGCAGTTCGTGCAGATGACAACGGCAGCTTCCGTAGTATTCCATGTTTAGACTTGGCTTGGAGTGTGATTGGTGGAGGAGGAGGAGGTGGTGGAGGAGGACATGGCGCATCCACCCTTCTTGCGCAAGCTCACATCCAATGCTCTGCTCTCAAGGCACCACTTTCAACAGTTCAAATTTCATTTAACCGATTTCGCTAAGTTTGTAATCAACATAGAGAACTTTATATAGCAGTGCTGCGCCCATCATAAATTGCTTTAATTACAAGATATGAGAAACGTAAAATCTACTTGAGAATTTTACGACATCAGGCGGGGCTGCAGGCTAGAAAGACTTAAATCTTGCTTAGTTTTACCTTGCAAGGCAATTATATTACGATTCAAAACATGCAATTCAAGTATGACTTTGGAAGATACGTCGTTTACGGAATGTTAAATAAAAAGAATTGTTAATACAATGGCGCCTTCACTCATCCTAGAGCAGAACAATGTAAATGAGATTATAAACATAGAGCCCATTTAGCCATGATATTATTTCCGAATCAGCACCACTCGGTATTTTTACCAATGGCGTGGTTTTTTTTTTTTTACCTTACCCCTTACTTTTGGGTAAGGTCAATGTACTTCAAGATCTAAAGAATACATAATGAACTCTACCCTGACCTAGAAAGCTGTCATTTTTTGGTATGGCGGTAATTGTCACATTTTTTAGTGCTACAAAGTTGCAAGTCAACTTACCGAGGCTCATTTAATTGCGCTACTTAAAAAAATCACCTCAGAATGAAGGACGATGATCAATATTAATTACTATAATATAGACTGTTAACTTAACTCACCATAATTAATTACTGAGGATACCCGGGATTTTACCATCAAACCACTTTTTGTTTGGTGTGAGCTAGACTTAAAGATATCAGCTACTTGGGGAAGTACATCCGTGTTGTATCTCGTCCTTGCTTTTTTTTTTTTTTTTTTTTTTTTTTTTTTTTTGGTTTTTTTTTTTTTTTTTTTTTTTTTTTTTTGGCGTAGTATAAACTTTGTAAACAGATTTGAGGAACAGATAATTTCTGCGCACTACAGAAACGTTTTGTGGCGTTATGATATACTGAGACAGACACCCAGTTTTGGCATGGAAGATATATGATAATGGGGATAATCGGTGTCAACCGTGTCATGGCCCCAGTGTCACTGTCAGTGTCAGTCACATGTAGATGTGCACAGCGGAATGTAAACAAGAGTAACAAGTGTCAGTGGTACCGAGCATCGCCCTAAATACTCTTTCGACGTTGCTCTATACGATATTTCAAGCTATCATATTTACCACATGGCGGGATATATAGACTGAATTGTGGTGATTTTATCCCGTAACGAATTAAATCAGTGAACTAGTTCCTAAATACTAAGGATGACAGATACCTAGCCTAAGTACTACCACTCCTCGGTGAATGGTTAAGCTAGGCCTAGGTAGGCTGGTCTGCAGCGAGGACGTTAGCCTAGCTTATGGACTTTTTTGTGAAAGGTGAGATTACGAAGATTCTTAATGTACGGTAGACTAGTAGGCGGTGAAATTGAGAGGGCTTTGGTTAGCTATACTAGGGCTACGCGATAATGATTAGTAGGTAGCCTATAGCCTAGAGTATTTCAACAGAAGCAATCCGCGGTGGCCTAGACTATGGCAATTGAAGTTTTCCTATGTTATTTTTTAACTTACTTTCCGAACGAGAATTTTAAGTAATATTTATTCGGACGACTGTAATTAACCCCAGGGGCCAGTACTAAATACGTAGAAATAGCTACATTGGACGCCCCAATCCTAGTGGATGTCGTATCCGCCGTTCACGTTCCTTGCAGTTCGTGCAAAACTAGGTAGTATTCTTTAGAATTACCCTGCAAGAAACATTAACCGCAGATACTACAACATCTACCTAGGTACTTGGATTGGGGCATCCAAAGTATTTCACCGTGTTTAGTACTGGCACCTGGGGGTTAATTACAGTCATCCGAATAAATAGTATTTGGGTTAAAAACCGCATGGTACAGGGGTGGACCATGTACGATCAATGTGTACAACCCCAAGAAAAGTACATTATAACGCGTCCACAAACAGGAGCTAGAGGTCTTTAGCTCCGTTTCTCACCAACAAGTGCCGTGCTGAAAACCAACGACAAGTCGCGTCTGGAAAAAAAAACAACGAACAAGTCGCGCCCTGATGCCTCTCAGATGTCAGGACGCGTTATAATGTACTTTTTTGGGGGTTGTACACATTGGTCGTACATGGTCCACCCCTGTACCATGCGGTTTATTACCCTAGACACAACTTATGCGAAGTTATGCACACACACAGTGACGCAGGCAAAGTCCTTCTCGGCCTTCTTTATTGAGTTTTCTTTTGTTTTAAAGTGCAATCATTGTAGATTTTGTTACAAACAGCTGTTCATTATATGTGTCAAAGCATTAGAATATTGCAATCAAGCATGTTTTGCAGCTTTGAAGGATATTAATAACAAAAGTGACTTGCCATAATATATTGAATAAATTGCAGACAATAAAATACATATGATGAAAACCTTTCAATAATCCTTTTAAAATTATTTACCTCATTGTTGTTAAGTTATTTTCCATTTGTCATATTTTGCACTAGATCCAACTGTTCAAGAGAATGGTGTTTGGTTTGAGCATATGTGATGGAGCTCCGAACAGGATGCAGTGTGAAATTGCACTTTATCTGTAGTTCTGACTTGATCAGCGCTACACTGCACCGGTTCCTACACCCACCCCATCGTTCGGCCCATCAGAGAGAACACTCGCTCCACTTGAGCGTTTGAAGGGGGAATGCTCAGCCACAAATTTCGCTAGTTATTGTATTTTTTTTTTTAGATATTGAAAATACGGGACAAAAGGCGTCCCGGGGAGGGTCGATTACGGGACAAGGGACAAATGTCATAAATACGGGACAATCCCACCAAATACGGGAAGTGTCTGGTCACCCTGGCGGATAGGTACCCTAGATCTACCCCCGACGCCAAAATTACCTAGTAGTAGTACTTCAAAGTGCTCGCAAGGGGTAGTTAAACAGCTCCTATCTAAGTACACCCAGTTGATCTTAACCCTGAGGCTAGCATGCGCAGCGAAACAATACTTCTTGCCAGAACAAACGACCTTGCCAAAATGATTTAAATATGCGGATAAGGCGTGAAGCGCCGTTCTCTGCCACGTTCTGACTGACATCACACATTAAACAAGAAAATTGGCGGTCCTCGGATAGCTGTTCACTCGCTCCGCTCGTAAGACCTCCATTATCAAATTAAACAGTTTATTCATCAGATATAATAGTAGTACCCTAGTATTTGATCACATTACAAATTCCACATTCCCCATTTGATAATTCATATCATAGCCTAGCATTTAGGCTAGATGGATAATGGGTGGTTAAACTTTATAGTAGGCTACCTAGTTGCACTGCCTGCTTCCTGCCAGTTGCCAACCGAGACAGGTTACCACCTATCTGGGAGGGTTAGGAAGGTGAACTGCCCCCCCTAGCCAGGTCAGGATGCATTGTTGTAGGTTAGGTAGTTAAGGCTCTGGTTAGGTCAGGACCTCGCATTGTATTTCTACAGAAGCAGTCCGCACAGACTGCAAGGAACGTAACCCCGGAATACGACATCCACTAGGGATTGGGTCGTCCAATGTATTTCGCCGTGTTCAGTACTGGACCCTGGGGGGTTAATTACAGTCGTCCAAATAAATATTACTTTAAATTCTTGTTCAGTAAGTAAAACTGCATAGAAAAACTGCAGCTGCCATAGTCTAGCCGCTGCGGATAAGTACCCTAGATCTACCTAAAGTTTTATTGTGGTGGTAATTTGAACCTATGGCCACCAATGGGGGTAGCCTAGCCAGTGCATGTGCTCAGTGTTAGATTTTACTTGGGAGGAACAAAGGGGGGCAAAGCACCCCATGTCAGGTCAGAGGCACCAAGTTGTAAGTCAGGTAGGTCAGAGGGCCAAAATTCTGTATTCAGTTCAGTTCAGTCCAAGGGTGACAAAACCCTTTTGTCAAGGGTCAGGCATGGTAACTTGTGTCAGGTCAGGAAACAAGGTTTAGTTGGGTCAGGACACAGCACTAGGCCTATTTTACAGTTGGAGCTCTCATTCTTACCTGTCCTCCCTACTCTGCTTTCACTCCCACAAAGGCCCCTTGCATAGCCCACGCATTGGGGGCTATGCCAGTGATAGGCTGACCAAGTCTGTAAGTTGATACTATTGCTTGGCCTGCTGACCTGAATGGTATAACAGATGATGAAGTTTATACACTGACTTTTTAAGTATATAAAGGGGCTTGTTGACATGCTATTAGTAGGTGAATACAGTATACTATTACAAATTTAATGAATTATTTCCTTAAGAATTACCTATTAGCAGCTGCTTTAGATGCATTCCATATGTAACTTAGCTATTCATCAGTTGATGACTTGTTATAAAAATATTTATTGGTTACTTTAGTCATGGAACTTCGGTGCAAATTGTTTAAAATGTAAATCTAATTCAATTTTTATTTATTTAGCTTCATTTAGAGGACTATTAGTACTTGGTATTTCTACTGGAAGCATACTGTTCAGTTTTCTTATTTCATCTAATACAAAATAACTTCAACAAGGAAAAAATTTGCTAACAAAACCCTTTCATTAGGCTGCAGCTGTCTAGGAAAGCAGTATATGCATTGAGTGGGACTGCTACAGTTGGCTGTTTAATGTAAATGTTTTTACTACTTTATCCTCATTTGTATTTTTAGTAGTTTTTTTTACAATTTGAATCAAGTTGATAAGGTTCAGAAGTGCTGCTAATACATATACTAGATGAAAAAATCCTAGTAAAAAAACGATAATGGTTACAAATATTAAGCGATGGCTGTCTTTCTCTTTTGCCGCTATAACTCAATGATTGGCTGATCCTGATCAGGTTAGAGATCGAATTTCTTGTTGTATGTCACGATCTTCAGATTGAAGTGAACTGAGAGAGGTCTGAACTCCAGTTCAGCCAGTGGCTGAAATTTGTAGTTTTGTTTATAGTATACCTACAGCAGCAATAAATGTTTTTCCTGTATATTCTTGAGGAGGTCATAGGGCAGTTCCTATTGGGAGAGGAAATGCCAGAGTGGTTCTGGCAGGCTGTGCTCAGTTACCTGTCATCCCTTGAAAAGCATAGCTATTTGTACTTCATCTGTCCTTGCATCATTGGTGTCTGGAGCGTCTGTGGTCCCCTGCCTTAGTGTCCCTGCTCTCAACCTGTGCCCCACAGTCAGGAAATTAAGAATAGTACCTATGGGGGTGGTGAGTGGATTGCAAGAACCTTATGGTGGGGTTTCCAAAGAATTCACTACCTATGGCTATGCTTCAGTTTACGCGGGCCAGGTTTTAGTGCCAAGTGGGCCTTACATCCTTGCATGACCAAAAGGTTACTAGAAATACAGGAAATGCAATCCAAAAGGTTACTAGAAATACAGGAAATGCAAATGATTGACCTTCCTTACAGGGCTGAACAGGAAGGTCCTGGTGTTTTGTTCTCCATTTCCAGACCCATGGTGGTGTTGGAAGATGCCTTCTAATACCCTGGGAACCACCTGATTATATAAGCTTGGCTTTGTTTCTATTTGTGCCTTTAAAATTTGTATTAGGGTTCCTTTGCCTCTTCCTTGGATTTATTGTCCTTCAGTTTTGAAAGTTACTGTTTTGTTTATCCTAACATACATACTTTCAAGATTGGTGAGAGGATAATTTTCTCTGACGACTGGGCTTCATTAGTCCATGTGGCATGTAATGTGTGCCTTGCATGGCATGTTAATAGCCATTAAAAAAAAAAGGGCCTTGGCATGCCTTTTGTTCCCAGCTACATGGCTTTAAATCTCTCACTTGTGTTTTGTCTCTTTTTATCTTCCCATTTGGCTGTCTAAGGTCAGTTATTGTTTTGACCTAGTAGGTGCCTCTCATCCAAGAATACTATAACCTTTAGGCCATTCCTTTGTAAATCAGACAATAACTTGGGATAATTATGATAAAGTTACCCTTGTGATATTTCCTATTACCTGCCAAACATCTTAATGATAGGTAATTGTCATTATTTTTCGTTAGAGACTGTGCATGGGATATTTTTATTTTTTTGTGTTACTCTATTCTTATTGTAAATCATGTACTATGCTTTGATAACATTACTAATTTGAACTATAGTTTCTTTCTTAGTTTTTATTGAATTGCAGTACGATGATCATTCTTTTCTGTCTGCAGAATGGCGTCATCAGCTTCCCGTTCTGAAGTGATGATGATCGATGGTTTTTTGGAAAGATTACTGCTGAAGAAGCAAATGAAATCCTATTGCTGAAGGTGAGAATCTGAAAAGCATGAATTGCATGTGTACTTTTACCTGGGCTGAGAGGTAAACTGCGTAGAATTGACTGCGCACTGACTGGTGGGTGGTGTTCCACCCTATCAGTAGCTATTACCATAACTACCCTGCAAAAGTTTATATGTCGGATTTCCAGCTTGCAGAAAGTTAATCCTATATGCAAAGACCTTGGGTTTGTATGGTCAGAAAATACAAATCGCTTTAAAATTTGTCGTAAGAGCACACTTTCAGATACATACTTCCCTCCCTTTCTCCTCAGGTTGCTTAGTGATGCAATGACTGGCACAGCATTGGTTCTTTATTTTATGTTTCATCCAATTCAAAATGCAGAAAATTAAAAATTTAGTAAGAATAGTCAGCAATTACGAACAGTTTGTGACAATAAAGCAAGGCAGAAGCAAGAGAAAGCAGACTTTCTGTTTCTTCTTGTTGGGGGAGGTTGCTGTTTAGCCATGTTTATTCTTTTTCATGGTAGTACTGATATTTTGTATTAGTGTGGCCCTCAACTAATACTGCGGAAATGGATATGGTGAATGGAGTTTAGTATGGAAGTCTGTATGAAATTTGAAGGGGGAAGATAAGCTTCTGCTTGGTGAAAAGGAGGGCTATTATGTTTGGATTATGCTTGGCTGTAAATTCAGTATAATAGTCAACTTTTCATTCCAGTAGAGTAGTAGAAGATAACATGGAAATTTTTTATCAAAGGTTATGCAATTTAAAAAATCATTTATGGGATTTGCATCAATGCTTTTGATAAAATTAAAGTGCTAAAGGCCGGGTTGATTGGTAGGATGGTGAGTGACAGAGAAAATCTGTTTTAATAGGACATATTTTTGTGTAAGTCAGCGTTGTGATTGTATTAGTAATTTTCAGCAATTTCTCTGCAAGCACAGAATGACTTAAATTACTGCCTTTAACATGCAGAGCAAAATAGGAAGATAGATTTTGCTGACCAGAAAGCAGTGGATCACTATGTTGTGGACATTCTTGTTTAGTAATTCATTACCATTGATATATTCATATCCCATGTAACATACATTTCACTTTAGTGTCTGCCATATGGCCAGTGGAGACCAATAGTGTGTGTGTTTCCATTTTAAAATTATAATAAATGAAGCATGAAAGTTTACCATGAGAAAGTTGCAAAATGGTAATTATTCCTTCAGTTTTTCTATCATTTGGTTGAAAGGATTGTAGTCTTAACATGGTAGCAAGGTAAGTTTTTGTTTTTTGCATGGATGCAGATAAGAGAGATGGTCCAGCTAAACTGTCTTATTTGTCACTGTGTTTCACACGTTTATCATGTTATCACATTTGTTGAACTAGCTATAGAAGAAGACCATCTTGCCAAGATATGCATGAAGGGAGATCATCCATTATTTGTGGGTGTTACACATACTTAGTCATCACAAACTCCTCCAACTAGGTTGAAGAGGATTCAGTCAAACTTGGCCGAAGAGTAGACTATCATTGGAGTGATTTATGAATCCTGAGATCTGACAAGACCAAGAACGACATTCAGGACAAGGGATTAGTTCATGTTACAAGCATTCTATCTGAAGCTAGTACAAGTTGAATAGGGACTGGTTTCAAAGGAAGGAGGAAAACGTGGGAACAAGGGTAGATGCCTACACCGGGACATTTCCTCTGAGGCTTACGAGAACTGTAGCTGGGTTTAGGGATTGCATATTAAAAATCAAAACACACACACAAAAACACACTAAAAGTCACTGTATAAAAAAAACACAAATAAACTATTCTTATCATTTTTTACCGGTTTCCAGCTGGTGCTAGAAGATTGATCCTGATGTTAAGACCACAGGTTTGTAGCTATGAAAAAATACAAATTAATTTGATATTTGTCATTTTGCATATGTGGGGCATGCTCCTGGTGGATCTGTTCTTGTTGGACCTTAATCCACAAGCTGCCATTGAATTCTTCAGCCCAACAGGATTTAGTGGCCTGGAAGTTGACATGATGTTACTTTTGTGGGATAATCCAAACATGTACCTTCCTTTTTCTGCCTCACCATTTGGATGCTGGATACACTCATGTCTCATGTTATCCAACAGCATGATGACACTTGTCACTCCCCTCTAGCTGGAGCATGAGGTGACCCATGGTGAGTTGGGAGTGTTGATAGGCTACCATGAATGTCTTCTGACTTGGAGAAAAGTTTCTGAAAGTAGCTGCACTTACCTAGGCGATTGAGGGCAACCACAAGAGGCCTCAAACTCATGCTTGAAACAAGGTTCCAGAGACCAAGAATTTTGATTGAAACGCTATTGGTTTTTAAGGACCTACTTAAAGAGTTCTGGATGAGGATGCTGTCAAACTGATTTAAAAATGGGCAATTCAGAATTTGAAATGAAGCTCTAGGAAGGTCACTTTGACACCCAAATGCACTGCAAATGAGCCTCTTCAGTATCATTATTGTTAGTCATTATGATGAAGATAGAAATTTTAGAGACAGTAACTCCTTCCAGGGTCAATGAGCTGCATGCATGTATGTAGGACAGTGCTTTAGAATCTGTTCAATCCTACTTTCAGAAGCCCTTCAATAGTATGATAGATACTACATATTTTATTTTCTAGGTGTATGAGTGCCTCTCAAGCACAGTAGCAAGATTTCCGGGGAGGGAGTTTTGAGTACTTTGGTTGACATTTGTGAACAAAGAAATTTTAACATGTTAAGTAAATTAAATTGACAGCAGTATATATATGTATTACAAATTTCTGATTTTATTCTTTTACTTCTGCAGAAGGGGGGGTGAGGAAGGTAACCATTTCTTGTGAAACGAGAAAGTTTGTTCCTCGCCTGGAAATTACGTCTTGTCTTTTTATCACTGAGGCCCTTCCACTTCACATACTAATCCGGAGTATCATGAGGATGCCATTTTTTTCATTGGGTAAGTATTATTAGATTACACAGGTATATCAGAAAGTTGAAGGGAATTATGTAAAACCCTCTATTGTTATTGATGTAAAGTTATTACAATCATAGCATTGATATATTGATAGTTTTAGGAGAAGTAGCCATGAAATATATGTCATAAATGGATTTAAGAGAAATTAGTTATGCAGGATTCTGATTATGAAATACCTGAGCCAGTTAACTGATGAGTGCAATTCCTTGGGTATTGAATAGCAGTGTAAAAGAAATCCTAATATTTAATTACCAGTACTCAGTTTTTAGTGTGAGAAACAGGAAGACTGGGAGGTATGTTCCTATATTTTACTTTTATCACTGAATTAGGGACATCTCTGCCATAGTAGTGTCTTGATAATGTCATTTGCCTACAGATGTTTCTCAGAAAACAAGCTGATCCAGTTGGTACCTGTCCTTGAGTGAAAACCATCTTCCTTGAATTACATTTCCAGGAATGGATCATAATTTTTCATGTCAAAAGGGGTACTGTAATCCTTTTAATTTTCCTACTGATCAATTACTAAATTGGGGTGTACAGGGTTAACATAAAAAATGAATGCTGCAAAATCTCTCTCTCTCTCTCTCTCTCTCTCTCTCTCTCTCTCTCTCTCTCTCTCTCTCTCTCTCTCTCTCTCTCTCTCTCTCTCTCTCGCTGAATTTACTGGTATTTAACATGAACATTCCCTTATACTAATTGGATGAATTAAACTTAATCAAATTAAGCATAGATGCACTTTTAACTGAATAAAATCCAGACATTTTACTATAGCTTTTAATATCGGCAAGGAATTCTGTTATCCAATTTAGCTGTGTGGAACTTGTGATTTGTATAGTTTAGCATCATTATTCAATAACATCTGCAGTTGAGAAGTGCAAGAGCCATAACAGTGTACAGTAACTTGATTGCTGACATGTGAAAAGGGATTTTGGACGTAAGGAAAAATCTATTTCTGGGCGATTGGTTCGTGTCGCCAGCGAAATATCCTTTAATCCATTATTTCTAAGGTAAATGTACTAACACATACCAGAGAATAAATAAAATAAAGAAAAGGTCAGTACAACTGACTCGCTCACCCTCCAAGAGGGTGTCGGTATGAACACTATGGCGAGTGAGACCACTACCACGAACCGCTTGCCAATAGAAATCTCCCACTACAAAATCCCCACTAGAGGGGAGCCGACCCACGAGTGGGCAGAAAATACTACTACTCCTACCATGCTGCCGACTGCTGCGCCTCTGGTGGCCATCCTGAAGTTAGCAGACAATCTTGAGCGATGGGATGGGCAGGGCGGGATTTCGCTGGCGACAAGAACCAATCGCCCAGAATAGATTTTTCCTTACGTCAAAATCCCTTTTCTGGGCTCAGTTCGTGTCGCTGCGCGAAATCGTACCAGAGAAATAGCACAAGATTGTAAAGAATAAAATAAAACAGACAAAAAAGAGGGTCTCAAATAAAAGATAACATAAAATAACAAAGAAATATAATTGCTAATAGATATACATATACACAATGATACAAAATAGAAATATTACTTGAAAATTAACTTGAAGGTTAATTAATATTTTCTTAAAGGTTAACTTAAAGTTAAACATATATATACAGGCTTACATGGAATATATGTTGAGATTAGTATCTGTGTATAGGTTATTATGTACAAAGAAATCAAACGCAATTATAACAATAAACTGAATAGAACAAACTTCAATATAAATATAATAAGGATGTATATGACTTAGTATACAAAACCCGTAACCATTGTAAATACGATGTGTCACCCTAGCATAAAAAATAAGGGGATCACATCAAAGAGATCATTATATACAATCAATTGTGAGTGACCCTAGCAAAAAAATCAAGGGGCACCCACTATACCATCATAAGAGCAGCTAAGACTCAAGGTAAACGTAGATGAACATGGCAGGTATAGACGAACTGTTGGGTGAGATAGGTAGAAAGGAGAACTGGATCTTCTACTAAAGATTAAGCAGAGTCGGGGAAACTATGTTACCCGCCGCAACTGCTGAAAATTTCAGAGCTTCCAAGGACTTTAAGTAATGACGCTTAAATACTACGTAGTCGGCGATTTCCATCCAGTATATTTTTTCAAATCATCGAAATTCATGTGTTGGAAATAGTTAATTGAGGTGGCTACTGCCCTGACATCATGTGCTTTAGGGAAGGAATCAGGATTGGCTTGCTTAATAAAGTACAGGATCTGCTGCCTGATGCCTTTGATAGATAAAGTACCACCTTTTTACTCTCTTAAAGAGAGGACCCGATGAGGATGAGGAGGTCCTGGACAGAAAGGCTCGTAAGGTTGATACTGGGCAAAGAGAAAATATCTTGTGGAAGGGGTACAACCTTCCACGGTTCCCAACCTCATCAAAGGATCTTCATTCTTTGCTATAAAACTACGTTCCGGAGAAAGTAGAACTTCCCCTGTGGGAAGAAATTCAACATGATCCGGATCCCTGGATAATGCCGACAGTTCTGAAATTCTAGCTCCTGAAGCCAAGCTTAATAAAAAATAGAGTTTTTCTTAGAGCATTATAAATGAACATGTGTTATTATCATGTTTCTGAAGCCAGCTTTAGAACATCATTTAAGAACCATGATACTGACGTAGGCCTCACAGAAGGTCTAAGGTCTAGCACAAGCCTTGGGAATAGACGAGAAGTAAGAGTCTGTCAAGTCTATGCTGAAACCAAATTGAAAAATCTTTTTAAGGCTGACTTGTTTGTCGTAATAGTGCTAGCTGCTAAGCCTTTTTCAAATAAAGATCTGAAAAAGGATATAGCTGAATTGATTGTCATGATTCTAATATCTGATTCTCTCAGGAAGGTTGCTACTTTTTGACTGCAGCATCATACTGTCTCAAAGTTGAATCTCTTTTATCAGATTCCAGAGGATCAATATTCGCATCTCTTTTAGCCGCAAACTTCATGAAATCCATAAAGTTAGGGTTTGAGAATTCCTGAGGAAGCGAACACAGTCTTCGTTTGCACTGACTGGGAAAGCCTGGATTGGGAATTCGAAGAGGACGAAGACCCAGTTCCAGAATGAGAGGTACCAATTGCTCTTCGGCCAGTCTGGGGCTACTAGAGCCACTTGACCCTTTTGAACGTCCTGAGTTTGTTCAGCACCTTAGGAGAAGATTCCTGGAGGGAAGACATAAATCTTCTCCCGTTGTTCCAGTCTATGGACAGGGCGTCCGTGGCATAGGCCAGAGGGTCCAGGTTGGGGGCCACATAACATGGGAGGTTGTGGTTCTTGGGATGCGAAAGATCCACTTGTAGACCTGGAACCCTCTGAAGTATCCACTGGAACGAACTGTTGTCCAGTGACCATTCCGACTCCAGAGGAACTGATCGGGATAGAGCATCTGCTATGACGTTTCCACTCCAGCTATATGGGTGGAGGAGGAGGTGCCAACTGAACTTGTCCGCCAGGGAGAAGATGGCTACCATGACATGATTCAGATGACGTGACTTGGAGCCTCCTCTGTTTACACAATGGACTACCACTGCGCTGTAAGATTAGCTTTATATGGGAGTTCTTTGGCGGACGTAACCTTTTTAGAGTCAAGAACACTGCCATTGCTTCCAGTACGTTTATGTGAAGCTGACGGAACTGGGGTGACCAGGTTCCTTGAACCTTCTTGAACTGAGAATATCCTCCCCAACCGCTTAATGAAGCGTCCGTGTGGATGGTAATCCCCGGAGGAGGAAACTGAAGGGGTACTGATATTGACAAGTTCTTGACTTTCGACCAAGGGCGTAGACGATTCCGTAGAATCTGAGGACTGATGATAATTTGTCCCTGGACCTGACATTTGCTCGTGAGCGCCAGATTCTGGTTAGGTCTTTCAGTTTGGCTTTCATCAGATGTTTGTCACTGATGGCAAACTGGAGTGAACCCAGAATCCTTTCCTGGGTTCTCCTTGAAGCAAGTTTTGTGTCCTAGAAATTGCTTTACTGACTTCGCTATTTCTTTCCTCTTGGCTGATGGAATCCACACAGTATGGAGGATAGATTCCATTGAATGCCCAGCCACTGAAAGTTTGACTCCTGGAGTGAAGTCTCGATTTGGTCCTGTTTATCTTGAACCCTAGATATTCCAGGAACTGGATTACTTTCAGTGTTGCTTTGCGACATTCCTCGACTGTTGGAGCCCAAATTAGCCAATCGTCGAGATACGCTACTACCATGATCCCTTGCGATCTTAGTTGTTGGACGACTACTTCCGCCAACTTCGTGAACACCCTGGGTGCTACGTTGAGACCGAAGGGAACTACCTTGAAGGAGAATGCCTGATCTCCTATCTTGAAGCCCAGATACGGGCGAAAGTGTCTTGCAATAGGGATATGATAGTATGCGTCTGTAAGATCGATAGAGGTGGTGACGGCCCCACGGGGAAGTAAGGTCCGCACCTGCGAGATGGTGAGCATCTTGAACTTGTCGCAGCGAATGGCCAAGTTTAAACGGGACAAGTCTAAGAATTACCCTTCTTTTTTGTGAGCCTTTCTTTGGAACGCTGAACAAGCGCCCTTGAAACTTTAGTCTGTTGACTCTCGCTATTGCTCCTTTCTGGAGGAGGTCCTCCGCATTACTCCGTCAATTCTTTGGATGGAAGTTGAAGGAAAGGTCTGGGTGGGGGCAGATTCGCCACCCAACTCCAACCCAGGCCTTTCGACACAATGCTTTGTGCCCATTTGCTGAATCCCCACCGGTGGCGGAAGAGAAAACAGCCCTCCCTCCTACCTGGAAGTTCTTCATTGATGTTGGTAGCCTCCGCGGGCTCCCCGGAAGTGTTTTCCTCTATTAAGGGACCTTCCTGATCCTCTCTGACGAAAGGAGCGCTTACCTCTGCCTCCCTACCCGAGCGGTCATACTGCTGAAAGGCCTGGCCTTCGAACACTTGATTGAAGGCTGGGGAGACAGCGTAAGAGGTGGAAGGTTGAGGCTGGGAAATCACATAATAGGCTGTGATTGGGCCTTGGAGGTAGAGGGTTGGGCTGCCTGCACCAACGGAACAGCCGAAACAGGCTGGGCACAAAGCGTTGCTGTTTCTTTTGGTAAGGCTGGAAACGTCTGGGTTTCTTCTGAGCCTTACCCCTCACTGCTTGATCTTGGCGTCTCTTTGCAGTGAGAACCCCAACGATCCTTAAGGCTTTGGTTAAAGCCTTGTAGCCTCTGCCTGGACCTCCTTTACCATTGCATCTGGGAAGAGGTCTGCTCCCCAGATGTTTGATGAAAGCAACTTATTCGGTTCATGTCGAATAGTTGCTTCCTGGAGGACATGCTTCCGACAATTCGTTCTGGCTGTGGCGAACTCGAACATGTCAGACTGTACCGTTTGAGTCAGTGACTTGGTGATCAGCTTGAATAGTGGCTCGGAAACCATAAGAAATGGTAGCCACTTCTGTCATGGCCATGGTGTTGAGAGACCTGGCCAGCCTAGACTTGGCATCAAACTCTGCCTGAATGAGGCTGTCTGGAAGTCTAGGTAGCTTCTCACCAAACTGCTCCATAGCACAGTCTGGTTTGAGTTTGCCCGCCAAAAAAGTGTTGGGCAGGTCTTCCCACAAATCTCCGGTTGAGGGAAGTAAAGGAGATGTAGGGTCCGCTTCCTTTAGCTGCGGTAACGACTCCCCCTTCTGGGCCGCTGGGATAGTGACCGTAGCAATCTTGGTAAGGAAAGGTAAGCGGAGTTCCCTCTTCCATTGTGAAGATGGTGAATGGACTCTTAAAGGGTTGTATCTTCGTATTCGAACAATCCATGTCCTCTAAGCACCTGAGCCATTCTCTTTGAGCCTGGTCACGTGAATAGAGGACTGTCTCTTTAGGGACCTTGTCATCTCGCGTCATGGCAGCGGCAGTGAGCCTGGCGTAGCCGCATGAACGGCGGTTGGAGATCCTCCGGGTAGAACTTGAAGTCCTCAATCCTTCGAGTTCCACACTCCGGGCATAGAAATAAGCCCGTCCTGGAAGGGGGCGTATGACGCCACCCTCCAGGGGTTGTTCATAGAGAACGGAGGCAGAGAGTCATGTGGTGGCAGCTGAGCTATACCTGTGCCGAAAGGTGGGGGAGTAGCTAGCGGAGCTTGGCTTAGTCCGGCGATAATGTTATCCTGGGAGTTAATCCTATCGGACAACCGGGAGAACATCTGTTCCATACTGTTCTTGAGAGAACCAACCAAATCCCCCATGTGTTGCAACAGGCCAGCATTGGGATCCAAAGCCGGAGCTGCTGCGGAGGTGGTCGGGTAGCTCTGAACAGGAACCAAAGGAAGGAAGGGGAGAAACGGCTGACTCCACTGGAGTATGTGATCTCTCCTTGGAGGATCTACTCCTTGAGGATTTGGAGCCGGACCCAGAAGCTCTAGACCTCTCTGCTCCGGGGTTAGTAGCCGGAGACTTGCGAGATGTTGACGCCGACGACGACGTCTTACTCAGGGTTTTAACTACCGTCTGTCCTTTGACCTTAGTTCTTACGGAGGCATCAGGAGAAGTATAAAGGAGCTCAGCACCAGTAAAGCCTTGGAAGGAAGCTGGAGAGTTTGCAGGAGTAGAAGTCCAGTGGCGCCCAAGGGAAGCCTTGGGCTTCAACGTACTCACCTCGACCAACAGGTCGTCAACACCTACCATCGGTTCAATATTTAAGTCCAGTGTCGCGACTTCCGACGAGATGTCCTGGCCTGGTTCAGTCAACGAAGCGGCGAGCTGCTGCTGAATTGCCGCTATAGTCGGGGCTGCCTCTGCTGGGTCGACGTAAACCCGTTGACTTGCCGCCGGGGAAGATCAGGACCGCCAAATCCTCTTTCTCAAGGATGTAGGGCTGTCCCTTGGCGGCGTTCTTGCCAAAAACCGCGACCCAAGCCCGCAGGGTTGCCAGGGCGGTGTCTCTAACAGCGGGAGCCTGGAAGAGAGGGTATTTGTTAGTTTTTTAAGTTTAACTTAAAATTAAAAACTTAAGTAATAGGTTAAATAAAATTATAGAGGATGCGAGATCCCATATAAAACAAGCTTAAGTTTAAGATAAGAGATTAAAATTAAACTTAAGAACTATAATCTTGTAGGGATTAGCTAACGGAGTTGGAAATACTTACCCCGTCTAAGAGCTGGCTCACCAGATCATAGCAAATCGTGCAGGTCTCGTGAAACCAGACTTGAATGGTTTCCCGTGCGGAGTCGCGCATGGAGCATGGGATCTGCAGACTTCATGCCCACAGGGGTCCTGGAGCATGGCATTACATCCCGGATGCTCACAGTTGGTGGTCTGTAAGTGAAAAGATACATGAGCATCCTAAAAGATATCACTTACAGGCTAGAGGTTAAAAAGAACTCCAGCTGCATGCCGGAGCGCGAAAAAATTTTGGGCATAACCCCTCCCTTATCGCCTGAATAGGCTATAAACCCCGGTAGAGATCCGGTGTGAGCAGGCAACGGAGGGATTGGCTTAAGGTAGCTTAAATTAAACTTAATATAGTTTAAATTAAATACTAATTCTTAAACCTATAGACATCAAAACGTACCGGACTAAGTCCGGTGCGTGGCGGAGTTCGTGTCGCGATATCAGCACGACGGAGTGGTTAGTAAAGACCAACTGTATGCCGCAGTCCCGCCCGTCAGGGTGAACTAGCACCTTTCCACGTGGATGCCGGAGCTCCGGTAGATAAAGAGCACCAGTAAGGTGGGAAAGGGCGAGAGGGCAAACAGACTCGTGCTAGCAACGGAGCGACGGAGTAACGACGGAGGGGGGAAAGGCCAGTTCCCCCCCTTAGTCATCTGAGCGTGCCGTGAAGCTAGAGAGGTAGAGTCCAGTCTGGGTCTGTCCAGCCCCCCTACTCCCTCCGCTAGGAGAGAGGGAGGCAGGCCCGAGTATGTGGAGCGAGCGTGGGCAGACCAACCCTCCCCCCGGCCCTATGGGAGGAAGAGCGGGAGGGAGGGAAAGGTGACTGGACAGGCGTCTGGCTGCTCCGTGATCACGTAGTGACCACGGAGCGGTAACATGTAATACAATGAAACAATACAGCCTAGGATAAAACAACCGACTAATCAGAGAGATGCTATAGAGAAGCAACCGAACTGAAGAGCGGAGGCATAGTGGTGGAGACCAATAAAACATAACCTAGGCTACGTGAAGCCAGACGCCGTACACTAATATAAACATAATAATCAAAATCAACTAAACGTAAAGAAAGAAAAATAAAACAGTAGGAGAAAAAATCCAGGAGTGTACGACTAACTCGAAAGAAAGTCTACCATCAAAAGCTAGCCGGGGCCGATACTAAGAGCTGTGGCTAGGTCTGGATGGAAGATGCCTACGCAAGGTGAAAAAGACCTGCATGCATGACATAAACCCAGTAGGCTGTACCCTTAACATAAAATGGATAACTAATATAGAGCGTAACGAAATAAGGGAAGGTTCTGGGTATGGAAGACCAAGAACGAACCCGCCACGAGGCAGAACCATGCTGCCATGCTTCCGACCTAGAGCTCGTATTTATACCTAAAAAACGGCAAATACTGACTCAAGGCCGAAAAAAACCAAATAGCAATAATCACTGATTACTTAACTTAGCTGCTGCGATGGCTGTACGCTCCATGACGAATAAATCCAAGAAAAAGGGCACAAAACACAGAGCAAAAAAGGGCACAAAAAAGCTGTATCTGCTGTGCGCTAACTGAAAAGGATGACCACCAGAGGCGCAGCAGTCGGCAGCATGGGATGGAGTTAGTAGTAGTTGCTGCCCACTCTGTGGGTCGGCTCCCCTCTAGTGGGGATTTTGTAGTGGGAGATTTCTATTGGCCAAGCGGTTCGTGGTAGTGGTCTCACTCGCCATAGTGTTCATACCGACACCCTCTTGGAGGGTGAGCGAGTCAGTTGTACTGACCTTTTCTTTATTTTATTTATTCTCTGGTATGTGTTAGTACATTTACCTTAGAAATAATGGATTAAAGGATATTTCGCGCAGCGACACGAACTGAGCCCAGAAAACAAATATTTACTTGGCTCTCATTTGGTATTCATTTCAGTTGTTTGTAACTGATAAAGAGTGCTTTATTGAGTGGCATATTATGGTAAAGGTCTATCAAATGTATTACAGAATGTAGTGTGTTATTCACTTTATTAGAGCTTGTATTGAAGTATGTTAATAAAATAAGCTTAAGGAGTAATCCAGGAATTACCTTTTGATTTGTGATATAAATTCTCTATTCATATATATACTATACATATTCATATCAATTTGCATTAGTGTTCATACAAATTGCAACCCTCTTTTTTTATTTCTTATGCCTGTACTTTTTATTTCTTGGATGGGGAGGACACAAACTGAATGCTGCATAGTTTCTTAATCTAGTGAAGTGATGGTCATTGGTCGAAGAGATCATTTTCCAGAATGGAGTCCCTTTTCTCACTAGTCAAATGTTGTCATTCCTGAACTTTTTTTTTTTTATTTGCCATTGACGTATGAATAAGTCCATTGTAAATCGCCCTGTATAGATATGTCTGATCTAGATAATTCAACTTGAAAACCTAGGAATTGGCATAGCCGGATTCCTGATGCAGGTATGCAATCCAGTAAAGGATGATGCTGTCACAAGCCAGTCATTTACGTATAGTGGCGCCTCAACTTACGAACAGTTGGGGTCCGCCCTTTGGTAAATAATGAAGTACGTATACCATGTGGAGTAATGATGATTGGATATAGTCTCACGATGCTGAATCCTGTAATAACTCAAAAACATTAACATCCACAGGACTTCTAGGCTGTGCTACAGGCTTAGGACAAAAACCAGCTGGGGGGTGGAGATCAAAGTGAAAGTAAACTCTCCAAGGCAGTTAAAGAAAGACTGGTGCGTCACAAGTTTTCCAAGCCCGGTCGGTGACCAGCATCCACCTGGTATATGCACGAGTTGCCAGAGGCCACAGATTTCTTGCTTTTTTCAATCTTTGATTGTTTTATAACCAGTTTCCAGCTGGCGCTAGAAGATTATCTTATTCTTAAGACGGAAGGTTTGTTAGCTGTGAAAAATAGAAATTGATTAAAAATTTGCCATCTTACAACAGTTCCATATGATGTATTATAGTCTGTCCTAACTGCAGTTTCTTTATGATGCAATTAACAGCCTATCTTATCTGCAGTGCCTTTTGATGTAATTAATAACATGGCCTAACTGTTACAGGCTGACCCCTGTTTACGGCGGCATTGGTTAACGGCTATCCGATTTTACAGCACTTGTCTAGCGACACTGTTAACTGGATTTTCGGTGCCGATCTCCGGTCAGTGATGCTGATCTACCGGTCACAGCTGTGATCTCCTGTTAACAGTAGCAGCAATCTTCGGGTGTTATCACTGATTTTTCGTTAGCAGCGTCAGTCAGGGTCTGCCGTATTATGTAATTTTTTTTTCTTTTTCTTTCAGTTTAAAGTATTCAATTACTTTTCATTCAGTTTAAAAGAAAAATATGTCCAAAATAAATTGTAAGGTTACAACAAGCATCTTTCAATTCTATGGTAACTTTACTGTTTTATGTAAGGATTTGTTTAGAATATTAGTATTGATATAGTTTATGTCCATATATCCCACCACTAGTCAATGTGGGATTCAGCTATGTAATTACTTGTAAGTTATTTATATAAAAATTAAATTTTATTATAAATAAATTTTTGTATATGCTTACCAAGTAAAATACATAATGGGAGCCCTCCCACCTCCCTGCTATTGGAGATAGAGCCCAAACAAATTGTTTTGTGTAGCTACATTGTACCTATTCTTCCCAAAAGTGGACGGGGCGAGTACATACATCCTAAACAAAAGAGCGCTACCACGGTTTCCAAAATTTGTAGCTGCTGTAGTGTTAGAAACTTATAGCTATGTAATTACTTGGTAAGTATATACAAAAATTTATTTTATTATAAAAGTCATTTTTGTGTAAGAATCGGTTCCCATTAGGGTTGTGGTGACTCTGAACATTTTATTCTAAGTCAAGAGTCTCTGAATTCTGTCTGTGTGTAATGGAGCAAACAGTGTTGTTTACAAAGAAGCATGGCTTGCTTGGTCACTTAGAAAAAAATCATGGAAGGAAACTGTTTTTATATGTACTTTTGATAAACAATGATTTCCTGTCCTTTATTACACATACAATACAGTTTATACTCCTTTCAGCCACAGATATTAGGATTTCAACTTTTGCTCATACACTGAAACAGTATCATTGTTGAAAAAAAATTTATTAAGGAACTTTTTATATGTTTGACTAACAGTGATTTGCAACTGTGTGGTCTATTTTGAAATAAAGGTACAGTGGCATGTAAGCACCGCAGTTACTCTTTATTTAACCCCAAAAAACATATCGGAATTTCTGAGCAAGTGGATGCCAGATGTAGAGAGGGGAATATAACTTATTAATTTCTGAAAAAGGATTTGTAAGCAATAAATTTAACAGCATCAGTCACAGGATACTAAGTGATACTAATAACAAAGCTGAAGCTAAATAGGTTAAGGCGATCCCCTAATAAATCTGCTATGGCAATGTTTTTAAGTATGAGACAAAAAATAACAAAAGGTAAAAAATGTCCCAGAAGTCACCATAGTTCCCAATAGAAAAAATTTAACGTTGGCTGAAAGTACATAAGTAAATGTCTCCTGCATGCTGTCCATTTTTTTTTGTGCAGTACCAGGACAGAAACATCCCAAGACCATGGAGACAAGAGCAACCAAACTAAATACCCATTAGTCAGACCCTTTGGATATCAAAGGAGGCTAGAACACACTCCCTGTACATATAGAGAATATTGATTATGAGGTCTGTTGGTAGAAACACTAAAGATATGTAAAGGTATAAGTAACATGGATCCATATGAACAGTACCACTACCATTCAGTTTAAGAACAGATTAGGTTAATTTATCGACACACATGTAATATATTTGCTTTTTAGGGGTTTCTCACTGAATTTACTGGTAATTAACATGAACATCCCTTAATACTAATTGGGTGATTTCGTGTAACTCTATGGAAAGCAAAGGAGGAGAGGGAGTATTTGTAAATCTTGCAATGGTCAAAAATTACTAGCAACTGAATTCATTTTAGTTCTCTTCACGAAAGGAAAAATAGCCCAAAATACAGCAAATGATTAAGGTGATGTAGTGACGTAAACGATAGAAATACGTAGTGTATAATTGGGACATTCGACTAGTGTACTCAAACGTGGAGAATAAAGTTATGTATAGCAACTGGCCACTGAACATCCATGGATGTGATGGATTAGTGCACACAACTACTTTTGTGCCATTTTTGTGTGCTTGGTTAGGGACTTGAGTTTCTGGGATCATTTGTTGTCTTTAAAATTTGGACTGCTACAAAAGTAATGGGTTTTGTAGTAAAAAAGCATGAATTTATTTAATGGCAGACAGGTAAATTCCTCATCATCTGTAAATTACCACTGGTACCCTTACACATGAATTAAAGGCAAGTTATGTATTGGTTATGCATTGTCCTTCACTAAAGTATACTGGTTGTTGGTTATCCTGCCAGATCAGGTATGACTAACAAGGAAATAATAGCCCTGTCCTTTCTTATAAATAAATATTTAATGTGTGTTAAATACCAACACTAATGATGTTGACTGTTACCTCTGCGTGTGAATACTCGGTTTATTGTAAACTAGACCTGTACATTATTTCATACTGCATCTAAAGATATGTCATTCTTGTTTTCAGTTCTTGAAAATGAGCCACCTGTGTTTCATGGACTTGATAGTCTAATTAACTATTACTGCCAAAACCCAGTGGGTGAGTCTTCAACAGTTCTCATCCGTTCCTGCTGTGGTGAACCACTTCCTGCTGAAGTAAGATTGCATGGATCTTCCAGTCTACTACACAGGTCAACCAGTCAAGGTGATTGCATTTCCTAATACTGTAGTCTTGAATGTGTAGGGATTTTTAGCTGTAATGAGTAGGGTAAGTGTTTTTATAGATCAACAATCGTGTACGTAATAACAATATCAGAAATAAAATTGTTCCTTGTTATTTTTATACTAAAACAATCAAGAAGTCAAAATAATAATAAGGCAACCTACATAGTAGCAAAGGGGATTGCCTGGATTGTTTGGCACAAGTATGCTTTTGTATGATAATCAGCCATAATTTGAGATGTTCCGTGATCAAAATGCATGACATGCACTTGACAGCATATAGGACATTACTGGGCAATAGGTTGGGTTTCACATTTAGTGAACTTGCAGTTTACTTCAATAATTTTTAGAATTGCATCCTGTATGGATATAAGTTGAATAAGTAGTTTGAATTATTTATTTTAACAAGGATTTTTTATTAATAACCCCATATGGAGGTACAACATCATGTGCCATGCTTAGCACACTGCAATTCTGGAACTTGGGTACTCAAATCAGGGGTCAGGACCCCAAGTGGGGTCAGAATGCTCATTATGTGGGTCATGGGGTTGCTGAGGTAGGTACCCCCAGGTAGGTACCCCCAGGGAATGGGTGTACAAAAACATCAAAGCAGTGGGTACGAGGTACCATGTTAAATTCAGTGTTTGGTATAAGAACAGTACTAGTATAGGTGTCATTAAGAGAAAAAAATAAATTAAAAATATAGTTGTTTTAAGTAATATTATATGTATATATATCATATATATATATATATATAATATATATATATATAATATATATATATATATATATATATATATATATACATATATGTATATATATATATATATATGTATATGATATATATATATATGTATATGTATATGTATATGTATATGTATATGTATATGTATATGTATATATAGATATATATATATATATATATATATATATATATATATCATATATATATATATATATATATATATATATATATATTTTTTGTACATGCAACTTCCCCGGCAGATATATACTTAGCATATGTCTCTGACGTCGTCCGACAGAAATTCGAATTTCGCGGCAACACAGCTGCAGGTAGGTCAGGTGATCTACCCCCTGCCGCTGGGTGCAGGAATAGGAACCGTTCCCGTTCTAGAACCAGATTTTCTCTGTCGCGGTAGTGTCAACATATGTTGTTGCTACCTCCTGACTTGATTTTCGTTTTTTCATCGCCATCGATCTTCTGGGCTGTCTTTTGCAGGGAAGTACTGGGTCTTTGGTTCGGCATACGCTTTTATTAACTTTTTTGTAATGAATTTGGCTTCGAAAATTCGAAGAATATATGACGTGTAACTACCGAAATTTTCGGTAGACACTCACATAGTTTGCAAGAAAGGGAAATATTAATATTTATTCATTAATATGTGTAATAAGTGTTAGAATTGATTGAGGAAATATACTGACTTCCTACTTTAGGGAGTCAGTAAAGCATGTAACTAGATACGTTTCTTATAAAAGTTTTTTAGAAACTCGTACTAACGAGCAATTAGAGTATTAACAGTACTAGGTAGTGTTGCATCCTCATCACCTTCTTACTTCGCAGAAACTTCAAATTCATAATTGCAATTTGAAGACAAGATTGTGGCTCAAAATGCGAGCTATTGAAAGGTAAGAAAGTGATTACTAGTGTTCCCCATTGCAGTGGAGGGTGCGTCTGATCGGCTCTGTCTCGCTCCCAGGCCTAGACCTCTTTCAAGCTCCCAAGCCCCCAGGGAGAAGGAATGTCGAAAGCGTAATGGGGGTTTCAGAGAATCCCCACCGGTCAGGCGTCCCCTCGGCAGGTTCTGTAGAGCGTCCCAGACTGCCAAGGATAGCCATTGAAAAGGCATCCTTAAAAAGTGCGTCTCTTCATCTTACATCCGAAAAGACGAAGAATGTATATGTTTTGATGATCTAGCGCGTTCTCTGAAAACTAAGAGAACACTGAGCAAGAGCCAGCCAGGAACTTAGGAAGCCGCGTTCCAGCAAGCTAGCGTGAGCCACGGTTCCAACAGCAGCAGCGAGCCGCGTTCCAGAAAACAGACTAGCGCGAGCAGCGTTCCTACAACCAAACGAGAGCCGCGTTCTAGCAACTGAGCGCGAGCCGCGTTCTAGAAAATTTTTCTTGGCGCAAGGCGCCTTCAAAGAGACGAAGCGCCAGCCTGGCGCAAATTGCAACAGAAAAACAGACGGCTAGAGCAAGGAGCCTTATAGTACAGTGGCAATCAGAACGATCCTTCCATTGAACGTTTCCGGGCAAGAGGCTCTTTCTAAAAGGGGTCTAGTAGGCGCTCGGAACTATCAGGGCGCACGGGACCTTCCACACAAAGCGAACGTTCCAGGAGCGAGTCATCCTTTCTAGCGTGCGGAACATTCCAGGCGCGCGGAACTATCCAGGCGCTAGGCGCAAGGAGCCAGGCGCCAGAATATTCCAAATCTTCTTAAGAGAGAGAGGTCAGTCGCGAGGCTCCTCTTTGAGTAATGCGGACACACTCCTTCATTCATGCTCTTCCCTCGTTATGAAAGAGGCAAGCGCTTTGGGAGTTTTTCTTATAAGAATCTCATCGACGTTTGGGTATGATGGCGGATAGGAAATATCTACTTCCTTCCGTAAACCCTACAGACGAACAGGAATTCTGTCTCTTCCGCGATTTATGAGGAAATCACGAAGATTTAAAGAGTTCCTGGATTAACTTCCTTCCTTAAGGAGATATATATACTCTTTCTATCATTCTATTAACGAAAAGAACGAAAAGACAGTAAAAATTTTTCCTTTATCTGCCTCGGCAGGGAAAGAAGGTAGTAGAGTATCTGCTGTATGAGAATACGATACGGCAAATCACACATACCGTAGTTACTTCTTTGTAGAGCAACTCAATTATCAGTATCCTTCCAGGAATTTCCTAGGAAGGACTACGCTTAAAGGGATTGTTAAGACAACACCTACTTAGCTTCTAGATTTATCGAAGATCCTTGGTTTGCGGGCTTAAAATATGCATTAATAAGAACTTCCTGAAGTTCGATAATATTTTGATAAGATTCCTTTATTTAATGGAGTAGCTGGCAACTCTGGAAGAGTAAGGCCAGACGGCTAACGGAGACTGCTATCGCGCTTAGAGTCTGACCAACGCAGTAAAATGTAGGTGTCGGTCATGAGGGTTGGTTACATGTCTCTCTCCTGCGGGATGGAATAACTAACCGTGTCTCACCTACAATCGCGGTTTTTAGCCTCGGATTGAGGGATAGTTAAGCAAACATAAATAAAATATTGTCTGCCTTTTGCTAAGAAGCTTTCAATAAGAAAGATATTACAACCTTTCAATGCTGTTTACCGTAGGTAACATTATTAAAGGATTCTAACGCAGCGGAACTCTATATTATATGATGCTCTCATGCTTACGACAAAGCATGGTTTATTAGAGTACATGCTTAGTGAGAAGATGAATGTAGTAGAAGAGAATTCACTTTAAGACTACGGTATGGTCAAGTCTTATGCGCATACCGAGGTTAACTACAGAATTCCTAGTATCCTTACAAAGGGGTTTCCTAGATTAATGCTGTTTACCACAATGTGACAGTATTATAAAGGAGTCTATTACGGCAGAGCACGAAATAATATAATTCTCATCCTTTCGAGAAACGCACACAACCTTTTTAGAATCGGATATTGCTCAAGAGAAGATGGGTGAGTCGGATGGGAAACATTCTCTTAGTGGCAGAAAGTTGTTTCCCTGAATGGACTATACTACGTATATAAAAGTTTTTCCTACTAAGAACGGAATTAACACGTGAAGGATGTCGGGTACCATAAGGGCACAGATGTTCTGGCACATAACCTTAAAAGAACTAGAAGGAAGCGCCAGGCCTGGCGCAAAGCGTCAGAAGCGCCAGTCTGGCGCAATGCGCCAGAAGTACCATCCAAGATATTTTCTCGTTTTAGCGAGTTATTAACCTAAGAGTCCAGTAGTGGTTGGTTTGGTGTTTGCTTCTCACCTCGGTGGTCGCGGGTTCGATTCTCGGCCATTCCATGAGGAGTGAGAGATGTGGATTTCTGGTGATAGAAGTTCACTCTCGACGTGGTTCGGAAGTCACGTAAAAACACCATACAAACAAACAAACAAACCAGTAGCCTCTCGGAGGCTCGGTAACGGCAGATTCGTTCCTGATTTCGTTACCCATTTAATCGGAAAGGGGTCGCTTACAAGGAATGATGAAATGATTTTTTTTTTAATCACTTAGGCCAATTCCACGACTCTCATATCGCAAAGAGCATCGAGAATCTCTTTTTTTTTTTTCGCCCCTGTTTCGCGTTAACAAAAGAGAACCTATTTGGGATAGGACACGGAACGTAACGATCCTTAAAGGTTCGATGCAAGATTTTGCATGTCCGTGAGAACCTTCTCGATCGAAGATAATAACTGTTAACGTATGTCTAACATTTATTGAAAAGAGTTTTGAGAACCTGCGGAAAGTCTTCATAGATCTCTTCGCAAGGTAGAAGACGAACAGGCTTCCTATAGACTGCTTCTTTCCTCGAACCAAGAGAGTAGCAATATACGACATCTTTAATTTAAAGAATGGGAATAAACTTTAGTCTTTTTTCCCCTAGTTATAAATTCTTAACAGATATTAAGATAAATGGGCATCAAAGGAAGAGAGGATGAATGCCTCATTTTGGCCTTAGAGAGGTTGGATTCACAGAAGTCACGTTCTTCTCACAGCATTTCGTAAGGCTTTTCCAAGAGTATCTGGATATTCTATCAGAATCTATTATAAATAGACCTGAAAAACCTCTCCACTCTGAGTCTTTCCACGTGCAGACTGACAGAAACCGTGGACATGAATGAGAGATTTTTTCAAGTAAAGACAATAGTCATGGCTAAGACATAGAATTGCTGCAGATCGTGCTAGATGGAATGAGGAAACTGTCCTCTTCCGATACTCTGTGAACCACATAGCGAGGTTTTTTCTTCACTTTCAGAGGGAAAATCACCTATGTATATATCTGCTATCAAAGAACGCAGTAAAAGGCTATACTCTGTCTCTACAAGGGGAATTAGAGATAACAGAGGATTAAGATCTTCGGGATCTATACGATACCGCAATACGACAAGAGTAGGATATCATGTACTTCGAATGGAATTTTTTTTTGTGGCCACAGATTCCGTGTTCCGACAAAATGGAACTGCTCCTCATCAAACTTCTTTGAGGAAGTTTATGAAGGAATTCTTTGTTTCTCTTAGCCCTAAACGACCAAGAAGACAAGTGAATTTTTGTGCATTGGAATCTCGCATCAGATTCAATGGAGACTCAGCAATGGGTTCTTGCCAGCATAGTATGTCTGGCAAAAGAACCTAAATCCCTCTATTCCTGACGCAACGCTTTCAGATAGAAGTTTAGTTGCCCAGGCAGGGTACTTACATTTTCATCTACAGAAGAAGAGATTGGTTTTTAAACGTTTGCCTACAAGAGTCTTCGGGGTGTTCGATGATGGGACGCAAAATGCTTCCCAGAAGGTATTCAGAAAGAATACAAT
This sequence comes from Macrobrachium nipponense, assembly GCF_015104395.2. Lineage (NCBI taxonomy): Eukaryota > Metazoa > Arthropoda > Malacostraca > Decapoda > Palaemonidae > Macrobrachium > Macrobrachium nipponense. The sequence continues at coordinate 29,134,736 of NC_061106.1, forward strand.
AAGAGCTAGAAATCAGGGTTCCGCCCAATTTCAGCTCAGAGTCTCCTTCGACTTCCAGACTCCTTCCTTCCTTCGGGCAAGGATAGGGAAGATTCTGCAACGAGGAACCTCATCAACATGTAAGAGATCTCGTTTATTGCAAAAGAAGTGTTCACGAAGGATCTCCTCGGAGGAAGACTCTTCTCTCTCGTATTGTTAGATATCCTGTCGTCTACTGGGTGTAGCTGACTAAAATCACCTCCCCTTGCCAGGGGCCAAAAGCTCAAAGGGGAAGAATTTCTTCCACCCTTCTCCAGTCTCCTGATAAACTATGTGGTTGTTCAGGACTCTCGGACAATGTAGCGCCAGCCAAGCGCCAAATGCCAATACAGGCGAAAAACGCCAGAGGCGAACAGTTCCAAGGAACTCTGTCATGGCCGGATACTGAGAAGGAGCGGGCCTCCAACCTGGCGCAAATGCGCCAGAGGCGAACAAATCGGACAGATATAAGAGTGTCCGATGTGGACATCGCCAGACAGCCTAGAGACTCTTCCAAGCTCGAAGCTCCAGCAAGTGTGGAGGAGCCAAGCCAGGCGCGAGGCGCCAGCCAGGCTCTAGGAGCCAGCCAGGCTCTAGGAGCCAGCCAGGCTCTAGGAGCCAGCCAGGCTCTAGGAGCCAGCCAGGCTCTAGAAGCCAGCCAGGCTCTAGAAGCCAGCCAGGCGCCATCCAGGTGCCAGGCTCCTTCAAGGCTAGGCTCCAGTCAGGATTGAGGATCCATCCAGGCGCAAGGCTCCTTCCAGTAAAGAGAAACCTAAAGCTCTGTCATGTAAGAGGGCTAGTCCCCATTGATATGATACAGGTAAGGCTCTGCCATGTAAGTGGGTCAGCCCCATTGGCACGATCCGAGAAGGCTCTGTCGTGTAAGCGGCTAGCCCCATTGACATGATCCAGAAGGGTTTGTCAGTCATAGGTCCCTACCTCGCTGAAACTCTTGAGGCATGCAGACTCATAGACAGTAATCATGAAGTCTTCTGCCAAGCTCCAGGCGCAAGGCGCCAGCCAGACGCAAGGCTCCAGCCAGGCGCGAGGCGCTAGCCAGGAGGGAGGAGCCAATCAGGCGCCAGCCAGGCTCTAGGCGCCATTCAGGCGCAAGGCTCCAGCCAGGCGCGAGGCGCTAGCCAGGCTCCAGGCTTCACCCAGAAGAGATCTATATCAAAGAATGCCCTGGCCTTCTTTGAGACAATGTGATCTCCTAAGCACTTGACAAGTGCATTGATGATTCCTTCAAACAGCTGAGAATTAAAAGCGCATGAAGTGCGAGCTTTTCTGTATTCTTGTTCTTTCCTTAACAATATGTCATAAGGACATATTAGCTGTTCACATACCGGAGATGCAATCTGCTGTGTTGACTTCCCATATCCGAAGGATGTCAAGATAACCTACGAGAGATCCTTCTCTCTTGGTTGATACGTGTCTGCGGATACATTGCTGGGATAGGGAGCCGATACTGATCCTTAACTAGTGAGTTAAATTTTAGTTAACGTCGTGTTTTTTCTTTGGGTTGTTTGAAAGGAGTTTGGGGATAACTCTTTTCAACTTAAGCACTAACCCTCGTGTTAGGATCAGGTGATCGGGATCGGTGTTGTGCTCCTTAATTATGCCACTAGGCATAGGCATATTGTCATGTCATGTAAGAGGCTCTGTCGAGTAAATGGATAAGACCCCATCGACAGACCCACAAGAACTCTTAGCCATAGGTCACATCCTCGCTGAGGCTCTTGAGGCGAGCAGATTCCTAGGCATTAGGTAGCCATTGGAATCATTCCCCTTGAACAATGTAGGAACCAAGGTTTTTTTATTTATTTATTACCTACAACGTATATGTTTACCTGTCTATTCAGTAAATAGTTGTCTCTTACCCACCACCAAGGGTGTCAATCAGCTAAGTATATATCTGCGGGGAAGTTGCTGTACAAAAATGATATTGTTAGAATACAATAAAGTTTTGTACATACTTACCCGGCAGATATATACGATGAATGGCCCACCCAGCCTCCCCTCAGGAGACAGGTGGAAGAGAAAATCTGGTTCTAGAACGGGAACGGTTCCTATTCCTGCCACCCAGCGGCAGGGGGGTAGATCACCTGACCTACCTGCAGCGTGTGCCGCGAAATTCGAATTTCTGTCGGACGTCACAGACATAAGCTAAGTATATATCTGCCGGGTAAGTATGTACAAAACTTGATTGTATTCTAACAATATCATATATATATATATATATATATATATATGTGTGTGTGTGTGTGTGTGTGTGTGTGTGTGTACATAATTTTAACTGGACCCTATCATATTTTTAGAGCTGGTCAAATGACATAGGAAGGCATCCATATGCACTTGCGCCAACTTGCAGCTGATGGCCAGCCTTATTTTTTTTTTTCACTGAGGACAAAGGTTTCTGGTATTTTGTGTGGTCACATACAAAGGTTGTATTGGGCTTGTATTGAAAAAAATGTTTTACAAATTATACATTTAAAGCATTTTTTTTTTCTGAAACATCTGAAGTTCCAAATATGACTAGGGTTTAATATATTTTATTAAACAAAATTTTCAGTTTTATCAAAGGTTTAATGTATCTGGAAAAGCCTTTGTTAGGCTCAGTGGTCTAGTTAAACTGACCTTTTATCCTATCTTACCAGAAGAAATGATTTGTTCATGAAAAACTTACCTGTCAGATATATAATATAGCTGTATATATATCCGAATCCGACAGAAATTTAAACACTTACGACACACGCAGTGGGAGTCAGGTGGTTAGTACCCATTCCCGCCGCTGGGAGGCGGGTATCAGGAACCATTCCCATTTTCTATTCATAATTTTTCTGTCGCCGGTGCTGGAAACACCTGTTTGCAGCACCTCCGTCCAGATTTTGGAAACTTACTAGGTACTTGAGTATCCCTTTTTTTGGTTTTTTCTTTGGTATCTGAATTGGATCGGTGGCTTGGCACACGTTGACTTTGGATTGATTTGAATTTGGTATTTATTTTTCTTTGAATCAAGATGTCAGGGTCTAGTTCTGCTAGCGCTAGATTTTGTTCTATGTCCGAATGTAGAGGTAGGCTACTGAAAGCTTCAGTAGACCCACATTCTGTTTGTAAGGTTTGCAGGGGGAATGAATGTACGTTTGAAAGTCGTCGTAAGGAGTGTGAAAGATTAACAGAGTCTGAGTGGAAGGCATATGAGACCTATCTTAAGAAACTTGAGCGAGATTAGGTTAAGGAGGTCTTCCTCCAGGAGTGTTTCAGGTAGGCAAGATTTTAATGATTCTCCTGCTAACCCTCCTTCTGTAGATTATGCTCCTACCCCTGTAGTGTTGCCTCCGGCCCCTGAAGCAGTGTCGGTAGAAGGTAATACTTTATCGCTAATTCTGAATCGATTCGTAACCATAGAATCAAAAAGTATGTTAGCTCTGGAGAGCAAAAGTGAAGAGAAGTGCAGTGAAAGTGCCCCTTGTGTAGTGGAGGGTGCGTCAGATCGGCCTCATTCCGCCTCTAGACCTAGACCTCGCTTTGACTCCCAGGTTACGGGGAGAGAGCATGTCGAAAGTCGAAGGAGGGTTACGAGGAACCCCCACCGATCTGGCGTGCCTTCGGCAGCTTCTGACGAACCTACCCAGACTGCCAAGGAGCGTGGGCACGTCTTCTCAAGGAGTGCTTTTCTTCTTCTGAAGCTTCCTCCCGCGCAAGGGGTGGAGCTCTCATACCGCATCACGTCCGCTGAAAAGGACGGCTCGCGTTCGGGACGCTTCACGTCCGAGTTATTCTCCGGAACTTTGCTCGTCGCCTGATACGTGCGTTTGCTGCTTTTCCTCCGCAGAAGAAGCGTAAGGATTCTTCGGAGGCGGAGTCTTTCCTAAATATTTCGAGCGCCGCAGTCGCTCTAAGGTGCGTGAAGTGGCGGTTCCTGGGAGTAGGAAGAAGGCGTCTCCTCGCCATTCGCCTGCTCACAGGATCAGCCCCTCCCCAGAAAAAGGAGGCTTCACCTACAAAGCAGATTCTCCAGTCTCTTCAGCAGCAACTTCGAGATGTTTTTTCTTCGAGAGAGACTGTTCCACGTCGCCGTAAGAAGGATGACAATCTTCCTGTGAAGAGGTCGAGGCGTTCTCCCTCTCCCTCTACTCGCTCGTCTCTCTCTCCGTTTGAGTCTCCCTCTAGAGTTCGTTCTGCTCCCCAGCAACTTTCTAGAGGAGGCGAGAAATTCGTTTCTCGCTCTCGTGAAGCGGTTGTTTGCCGCTGCTTACGAAACTTGTAGATAGGAAGCGCGTTTCTTTAGATGACGCGCGCTTCTGTGAAAGTCAAGCGCGCTTTAGTGGACGAGAGCGTGATTCGGTGCAAGGTAAGCGAGGCGCCAGTGGACGCTCAGCGCGTTTTAGTGGACGCTCGGCGCGCGCCAGTGGATGCTCAGTGCGTGCCAGTGGACGCCAGGTGTACACCTTTTGCTGTCGAGCGCGCTTCAGTCGGCGCCAGTAGATTGGCTTCGGACGCCAAGCGCGCGCCTACGGACGTCAGTTTACCACCTCCGCAAGCGCAAGCACAAGCAGGAACTCTTCCTGTTCGCCGTTCTTTCTCTTTTGAGAAAGCTCGTTACTCTTCCTTACTTCCTCCGACTTCTCAGTGTCTGAAGAGGAAATTAGTGACGCTTTCGTCGAAGTGGACAGAAGAACAGCAGTTGGCTCCAGTTTCGACGGACTACGAGGTTTTGACTCGTCTGCTACAGTCAGTCTTTGCAGACACTTTCCTACCTGAAGCTCCACGTACTCCTCCCTCTCAGTTTTCATCATCCAAAGCTACTAAGATCTCGGGCTTTGTGAAAATGAAGAAGTCGCTTTCTACGAAGCAAGCTTTTCGCAAGGTCCATGATTGGATGGAAAAGAGGAAAGCTTCAGGCAAGACTTCTTTCGCTTTACCACCTTCAAGACTTTGTGGCAAAGCTGGTATGTGGTATGAGACGGGAGAAAACGTCGGAGTTAAGCTTCCAGCCTCGGCTCAAGGAGACTTTGGTAGTATTGTGGATGCCGCCAGAAGATCTTTTTTGTCTTCCTCTAAAATCTCTTGGACGCATAGTGAGCTAGACTTTCACCTTAAAGGCCTCTTCAGGACACTAGAGGTCTTTAATTTTCTTGACTGGTGCCTAGGAGTTTTTGGATGCCAGGTCCAGGAGTTCTGATTCCATCAGTCTGGGGGAGCTGTCCAGTGTATTGTCTTGCATGGACAAGGCCGTCAGGGATGGTTCTGAGGAATTGGCTGCTCATTTCAGCATGGGACTGCTTAAGAAGAGAGCACTTTTTTGCAATTTTACTGCAAAGTTGGTCTCGCCAGCGCAAAAATCGGGATCTTCTTTTCGCTCCTTTCTCAGAACATCTCTTCCCCCAGTCTATGGTAAAGGACATAGCTGCCAGTCTCCAGGAGGAAAGCAACCCAAGACCTTCTGGCACAGTCTTCTAGGAAGCCTACTACTACTTCGTCTTCTGGGTCCTCTGCTTTGAAGAAATCGAAGCCCTTTCGATCTGCTTCTTCTCGAAGCCAGCCCCTCGAGGAAGAGGCTCTTTCAGAGGCAAGACTCCCACTCCTTCCAAGAGCAAGAAGTGAGAGGGAAGTCCTTCAGCCACCGGTAGGAGCCAGACTTCTACATTTCGCGAGAGCCTGGGAAGAGAGAGGTGCCGACGCTTGGTCTCTGGACATCGTCAAGAAGGGGTACAGAATTCCTTTCCTGAAGTTACCCCCGCTGTACTTCGACACCAAAAGGATTTGTCTCCTTCGTATCAGGGAGAAAAAACAGAAAGTGCTTCACGAATCTACTAGATCAAATGATCGAGAAGCAGGCGGTGGAACAGGTCTTCGACCGGAGTTCTCCAGGGTTTTACAACCGTCTGTTCCTAGTGCCGAAGCAGTCAGGGGGTGGCGCCCCGTTCTGGGTGTCAGCAGTCTAAATCGCTTCGTTACCAAGCAGAAGTTCAAGATGGAGACTCCTCAATCCGTGCTTGCAGCCTTAAGACCGGGGGATTGGATGGTCTCTTTAGACCTTCAGGACGCATACTTTCACGTCCCCATCCATCCCGATCAAGAAAATACCTGCGGTTTGTCCTGAAAGGGAAGGTATTCCAGTTCAGGGCACTCTGCTTCGGTCTCAGCACGGCGCCGATGGTGTTCACCGTTCTTATGAAGAACGTTGCGAGGTGGCTCCATCTTGCGGAAATAAGGATCTCTCTCTACCTAGACGACTGGCTTATTCGAGCCTCATCGCAAGACCGGTGTCTGAAGGACCTTCACACGACTCTGTCGTTAGCGAGGTCCCTGGGACTTCTGGTGAATCTCGAAAAGTTGCATCTGACTCCTTCTCAATCCTTAGTCTATCTGGGGATTCAGATGGACTCAGTGGCTTTTCTGGCTTTTCCGTCCCAGGGGCGACAACTTCAAAATGCCTAGACAAAGTGTCAGCCTTTCTAGGGAAGGAAACATGCTCGGTGAGGAATGGATGAGTCTGCTGGGGACCATTTCCTCACTGGAGAAGTTTGTTTCTCTGGGAAGGTTGCACCTCCGACCACTTCAGTTCTTCCTCTCAAGCAATTGGTCACGCAAACAGGATCTAGAAGAGGTCTTGTTTTTGACGGAAGAAGTGAAAAAAGCACCTCAAATGGTGGTTGGATCCAAAGAAGCTTGCGGAAGGACTCGCTCAAGCTTCGGAACCCCGACCTAGTGTTGTTCTCCGACGCGTCCTCCACGGGTTGGGAGCAACACTGGGAGGGAGAGAAGTGTCAGGCACCTGGAGAGGGGAACAGGTGTCCTGGCACATCAGTTTAAAAGAACTTTCAGCGGTTTTACCTTGCTCTAAGGTTCTTCCAAGAGAAAGTCTCCAATAAAGTGGTTCAGATAAACTCGGACAACACCACAGCCTTGGCATACCTCAGGAAACAGGGGGGAACTCACTCTCCTTCTCTGTTCGCCATCGCGAAGAATATCCTGATTTTGGGCGAAGTCGCAAAACGTCACGATTCTGACAAGATTTGTGTCAGGCGTGGAAACGTGCGAGCGGACCTTCTCAGTCGGCAAGGACAGCTTCTGCCGACGGAATGGACCCTTCATCAGGAGGTATGCCAGGCGCTATGGAAGCTGTGGGGACGTCCTCTATGTGGACGTTTTCGCAACTTCCCGAACGAAGAGACTTCCGCTGTATTGCTCCCAGTTCTGGACCCGGGAGCAATAGCAGTAGACGCCCTACTGTGGAATTGGTCGGGACTAGACATTTACGCTTTCCCCCATTCAAAATCCTCGGGGAAGTGAGGAGGAAGTTCGCTGCATCAGAAGGAGCGAGGATGACCTCATCGCCCCCTCTGGCCAAGGCGGTCGGACTGGTGGTATTCACCGGAGGTGATGGTCCTTGCCTGGTAGAACTTTTCCAAGGACTCTGCCCCTAAGGAAAGATCTACTCAGACAGCCCCACTTCGAGAGGTACCACAAAAACCTCCCCGCTCTGAGTCTGACTGCGTTCAGACTATCAAGAAGTTGGCCAGAGCGAGGGGTTTTTCAAGACCTGTGGCAACGGCGATTGCCACCGCAAGGAGGCCCTCCTCAATCGCAGTTTACCAATCAAAGTGGGCTGTCTTTAGAAGTTGGTGCAGAAAGAAGGGCATTTCCTCCACCTCAACCTCTGTGAGCCAGATAGCAGATTTCCTTCTTCACCTTAGGAAAGAAGCGAAACTAGCCGTTCCCACGATTAAAGGCTACAGAAGCGTGCTTTCTGTGGTCTTCAGGCATAGAGGACTCGACTTAGCGAATGATAGACATTCATGATCTCATTAGATCATTTGAGACTGTGAAAGTTCTCCAACCGAAAGTACCATCGTGGAACTTAGACGTGGTACTTAAGTTTCTCATGTCGAGTCAATTTGAACCGCTCCATTTAGCCTCGCTAGGAATCTTACTAAGAAGACCATTTTCCTAACCGCTCTGGCGACGGCGAAGAGGGTTAGCAAAATTCAAGTCATGAGCAAAGCACATTGGGTTCAAGGATCATAGTGCAGTTTGTTCCTTAAGTCCTACGTTCTTAGCAAAGAACGAGAACCCTTCCAACCCTTGGCCGAGGACGTTCGAGATCAAAGGGTTGTCGGAGCTAGTGGGACCTGAAGCTGAGAGAGTCCTGTGTCCTGTCAGGGCTCTCAAGTTTTATTGCAGAGAACCAGAGCATGCAGAGGCTCTTCGGAGAACTTGTGGTGCTCTGTGAAAAAACCAGATCTTCCGATGTCGAAGAACGCACTGGCGTTCTTCTTAAGAAGTATGGTTAAGGAAGCCCATGAAAAGTGTAGTGAAAGTGACATGGAGCTTCTGAAAGTGAAAGCCCACGAGTTGAGGGCTATTGCTACTTCGGTGGCTTTTCACAAAAATATGGCAATCAAAGATATTTTGGGCGCCACTTATTGGCGAAGCAATTCGGTGTTCGCTTCACACTACCTGCGGGAGGTGAAAGCAACATACGAAAATTGTTACTCGCTCGGACCATACGTCGCTGCAGACACTGTTTTGGGGGCAGGAGGTAGCGCTCATCCTATCCTTTAATGGTTAGGGGAGTTTTTAACTTGTGTTATGGTTGTGGGTTGACCGCCTGCGGTGGATCTCCCTTCCATTAGCTTAGTCTAAGTGGGATACTTTTGGTAGGCTACGCCAGGTGGTTTGGTTTACTTCGTTGCCCACCTCATTTGTATGGTCAATGGTCTAGTCACGTCGTGGTCTCGCCCCTGTTGACAGATCATCTGGAGTGCACCAGCTTTTACATGTCTACCTTGCTGGCAACTCTAGTAGCACAAGCAGACTTTCGCGGCAGTAACCACGAAGTCAGCTATGCTAACAGGTAAGGAACCAAGATATCAATTATCTGCATATATATGTTTCCTAAAATCTTCTATTCTGTCTACTCCCACCACCAAAGGTGGGATTCAGCTATATATATATCTGACAGTAAGTTTCATGAATAAAATGATATTGTAATGATACAATTAAGTTTGTTCATACTTACCTGGCAGATATATATAATCAAGTACCCACCACCTCCCCTCAGGAGACAGTGGAAATAAAAATTATGAATAGAAAATGGGAATGGTTCCTGATACCCGCCTCCCAGCGCGGGAATGGGTATACTAACCACCTGACTCCCACTGCGTGTGTCGTAAGTGTTTAAATTTCTGTCGGATTCGGAAAAATACAGCTATATATATATCTGGCAGTGATGAACAAACTTAATTGTATCATTACAATATCATTTTTAAGTTTAGTAGGTGTGCTTTAAAATGTAGA
>NC_061106.1:29144559-29194559 GCF_015104395.2 Macrobrachium nipponense
TGCAGGTAAACACGGTAATTATTACACTTCAGTTTGGAGGTATTTAGCATGGTATGCAAACTTCCTTGATTTATATTCGCTTTAATCATCATGTGGGCAGTGAAACAGACCTTCAAAAGTCTGCGGGTCGTGGGGTCACCAGGATTATTTAATGGATTGCAGGTGGTAAATAATCATTCATCCACGGCTTGTTGTCTATTCTTGCTTTTATGTATTGTAATGACCGTCTAGACCACCACACAATAAATATCTTCAATCACCAAAACTATGTACATATTCACAACACCAACAACAAAGTCTACAATGGCTGGAATCGTGCAATTAAAATCACTTTGTGCAAGAGGATTCAAGGGGGGACAAACACTGAGAAAACCACATAATATTTAGTACATAAAGATCAGACAGAAGGAGCACCTGAACCTCATAAATTACATAAATTGAAATGAATACCAAACACCTTTGACTAACAAAATTTAAAACACACACACACACACACACACACACACACACACACACACACACACACACACACACACACACACACACACACACACACACACACTACTGATGACAAATGGCGTCACACTTATACCCAAAAAAGGAGGGGGCCCAGAAAGAAAGAGAAGGTAAAAAGAAACGGAATATCCTAACATTTCACAATCTAACTTGATGGTAGTAATGAAATAAATAATTCAATGTTTTAAGGTCTCAAAAAGGCCAATACCAATCTCTACATCTTGAGCAAATCCCAGGTAGGTTGGGATGACAGGGCTGACAGCAGTACTGCCTAAAACGCAGTGATTACATCTAGTTGCAGACAACATCAACAATATCACCTTACCGGCTAACATTGAGGTTCCCTTGCCAGTTTAACTGAACCAAGGGTGATAATGGTTGCACAGCACATTCTCCACGTATTGAGAAGGACAACTAATTCAGTAGAGTTGACAGCAATCAAATAAAGGCAGGTGCTACCCACGTCATATGCAGTGGGCCAAAGCAATAGCAAACAAAAGCCACAACTAGTGCAGATGCCTTGGGGTGATGAAAGGGCTGCTGAGGAGGAGACTAAAGACCTTAAGGATCACTGCCCAAATGGCTTAATGCTAAAATAATGATTATCTCAATTAATTTTTACAAAGGAAAAAAGGACAGTATACTGGTGCAGACTATTTTTGTTTTCTTTTTACTACCAATTTTTTTGTTATGGTAGAATGGTCAAAACAGTGGTAACTACCTAAATCATGTTCCGTCACAATGTAGAATGTAAATTTACATGCTAACATAATTTCTTGAAAATTTCTAGTTTTATTGATTTTTATTTATTGTACTTTTAGGTTGGGAAAAAGGGAGAAGTTCGTTCACCTTTCCATCGTGGCATTTGGCAAAACTTCCAGGATCTTCTTAGTTGGAGATGTTTAGGCCTTCTCAAGCCTGATCGCACAGATTGGCTCCATATATACACTCTATCAGAATCATCAGAAGACAAGCATCCACTTCTTAGTCAATCAGATATGTATCAGTATGTTTAGAATGTTGTTTAGGTCTGTATATTCCAAAATTGAGGTCCATTGTGTACAGTAAGAGTGAAAACTTTCCTGCTTCTTTACATATATACCTGTGACTTGCCACAATTTTCAGAAGCAGTAACCTCAATATCATTATTTGGTGGAACTGTTGTGGGTAGTGGACTTGCCACAATATGAAACTTGTAAATGCTAGTCAGTCAGCTTTCCAGCTCTCATTGGACTTTTCAGTGTTTTGATATTTTTTCTTTTCTCTTGATGAATCTAGTCCTCTTCAGAGAAAGAATTCGGAGATTTTTGTGAGGGCCCAGTGTGTTCTTGATCATTTATGCTATTTATGATCTCTATATTATAGCAATAACCACTTTTCCTTATCTTGTGCACAACTTGTATATTTCATGTTCTCTGGCTAGATTAATTTTTTTTTTTTATTGAGTTATGAAATGCTTTATTAAAGGATTAGTTTGCCTGCATAACTGGTGAAAATTGTATGTAGCTGTGAATGTTTTAATGACAGTATAAAGGCTTTTTATGCAGATTAAGACTTAAGGTTGTATCTTTTTTGCTGTAGTTCAATAGCTTCCTATGAATTTATTTTGATGATAATTTGGTACTGTTTGAGGTACTTGTCCTTAGTATGTGTTTTATGTAGATGTAATGATGCTGTTCTCAACCATTTTACCCATTGTCATCCAGTTATAATTTTTTTGAAACTATTTAATTGTTACTTTTGTTAAAAGTAATGTCTTGCCCTAGGGCACTATTATCTTTGAACACAGCAGTACAGTCATTAGTATTTCAGGTATAATTTTTATTATTAATACCAGAATCATGGAAGGCCATCTAAAACCATTGACATCCACAGGACTTCTGGACTGGCTAAATATGAATCAAACCACAGGCTTAGGTAAAAAAAAAAAAAAAAAAAAAAAAAAACTGGCAAGGGGGGAGGAAAGCAAAGAGAAAGTCAACTCTCCAAGGCAGTTAAAGAAAGACTGGTGTGTCACGAGATTCAAAGTCCGGTCGGTGACCAGCATCCACCTCGTATATGCCTGACTTACCAGATACCACAGATTCCTTTCTTTACAATCTTTCATTGTTTTTAACTGGTTTCCAGCTAGCACTAGAAGATCTTCCTATTGTTAAGACCTCAGGTTTGTTAGCTATGAAAAATACAAATTGATTAAAATTTTTCCATTTTCCAATGATTTCTCATACAGTGGTAGGGCTGTCCTAATGCAGTACTATGACCAGTTATCCATAATTACATTTTAGTGTTATTTTTTCACATGTTAGACTTTGAGAATTTATTTTCTGAAACATTCCTAACCACATTGGTAGATTGGTAATATTGAACTGAATAGTACTTGAATGCTTTTCAGTAAGTTGCACCTAGTTTGAAAGAGAAACTGGAAAGAGAATAATAGTGCTGTAATGAAGTAAGTGTAAATGACACAGCTGTGAGATGCAATCAGACTGACAATCCATATCATATTTTATCTAAGAAATACAGAGGACCATCTGTTTGAATTATAAATACTAACTGCAGCAGCATTATTGGATGGACAACACAACAGGGGAACAAGTGTTTGTATTTATTGGCCAGGAGGAAATTTGAGGACAACATTGAAGAAGCAACTGGACATAGAATTATTTTGCAAAGATAGAATAGGGTTATGTGTATAAGGTTAGTGAATAAAAAGCAGGAAATAAAATGCATTCAGGTAACACGGTTCATGCATATGGCTAGCCTGTTATTTTAATGATGTGAAAATGCTTGCTCAAAGATGGGTGCATCAGAGACAACTTTTTAATTATAACTAGGGAAATGGTTGTTTAAGATGGTTTAGGCATCATATGTTAGGAAGCTTGTTTCTCCAGCTGTAAATTTTCTTTCATTTTTTTAGGCCGAGTGTAGTAGTCTAAGTCTAATCTTTTGTTAAAAGTGTTTTTATCAGTAATCATCCTCACATGCTTTGATTAGTTGGAACTTGTTGTTTTGATGTGACCCTGATAATGACTAAATTCCATTATTTAATGCATGTTAGTGAAACATGGGATTTTTTAATTAGTTACATATATCGGGTGCTGTTCATCAACCAATGATTTTGTTAGTAATGATAATGATGTTTCCATGTTGAGACTTCTTACTTTTACTTTGTTGCATCTTACAATAATAACATTGTAAAGTAGGAAATGATTATCTATAACTTGAGTAGCAGTAATGTTTCTGATAATAAAAAGTAAGGATAGCATTACAAGATGGGGACATGTCTTTCTAAGTACACTTAGTTGATTGGTTTCTTGGTAAGCAATTTTTTTCATAGTCCTTAGCTCAGATGTTGGCTATTTGTTTTTTATACTCAACGTTATAGTGAGAAAGAATAAAAGTAAGGGAGAATCATGAACAAATTGTTTCTATTCTGAGTTTCATCTTTTAGTAGATATTTATTCGTATAGTAGTTCAACTAGGGTTGTCACTGAATGATAATTTCTCAGTGAATTGAATTTGATGTTAATATTGCAAATAAATAAAATTTCATGTTTTTGTTTATCGATGATCAAATGATTATACATGAAAGTTTTGTTGAGATTTTACAGTTCTACAAAAAAATGGCAAAATTTATTTCAGATGCTTGTGTTTACATAGCCTCTATTTTATACCTCTTGCTGATTGATTTTGCACATGCATGAATATTGCATCTACTGTAAAACCGTACAATCAGCTTTCCATTCAGTGCATTCTATAAGTGACAAGAAAGTAATAACTTCATTGTGAGCTTGAATCACGAGGCTATTATGCCTTCTATGATTTACTTGTATATGTCATATAAATCAGATAGTTTTGATGATGGATTTTTCTCATGGTGATAGTTTACAATATAAAGTGTTCCATTACTAAAAAGACTAATTCTGACAAATTTATAAGTTGTAAATTTCAGATACCAGTGTTGGACTAAAAGTTTAAATATAAAATGAATAATATATTAATTATGAATAGTATATATACATACTTTGTCCAGTCTTTTTATTATTACTGCTTTACCATATTGAATGAATGATGATACCATTGTGAACAATTTTCATGTCAGTGACAACCTTAGGTTCAGCATCCTGGATGAAGTAAAACAAGATTCCTAGACTACTGGTAATGAAAATGATCCTATTAATAAACACCACAAAAAATTGTGATTTGTCTGTAATGCCTATATGTATTACTTTGGGCAGGAGTGACATGGATGCTGACCAACAAAATCAAAGTACTGAAAAGGTGTGACTACAGAATAATGCAAATCACAAGGGGAGTACAATGGGACAATCATGTAACAAATGAGAATGCTGAGATTTCAAAGCTTTAAAGGATTTTGGTATGTCATGTAAAGGGATGAGGAGTAGTTAGTCAGGATGTAGTAGATATGTTAGTAGCTTTATGAAGGCCAGTGGGAGGACTCAGAAAATCATGGAAGGGCACAGATGGAGACCTAAACCAGATGGAAACTCTGGCATAAGTCCACAAGAAAATAAAGGTAAAAACATTAATGATGATGATGATGAATAGCATTTAATGTTCCATAATATTTATCCAGTATATAGGCTTGAATTACTTTTCGTGGGCTATGGGTAAGGAAACAGAATTTACTGTCTTAAGTTTTGAAAGGGTAACAAATAGGTTAAATGATGTTCACTGCACACTGATATTAACTAGGGCATTCAGGAGTTAAAGAAATGATAATTTAGTGAGATTTTCATGTGATATTTACTGTATTTATTTTCCTTGGGTACAATGAAGCAAAAAATGACAGTTCACTCTTGTGATGAAAGAAGTAATGATAATGTGGATAATTTCTGTTTTAGGTTTCATTTTATCATGAAAAATAAAAGAAAGAAATTTCATCCTGCCACAATTATTGTACTGCTGCTGTTCTTTATGTAACAGATAGTGCTGCTACATGTCATATTGAGGTACATAGTATTTGATATTATCAATGCAGTATGTAGATCTTGGCAAGTTATTGTGTGTATTCACTTTCTTTCTCTCATGGGAGCTCTTTTAGAATAATTTTATACTTTACGTATTACCAAAGACCATAATTGTGTAGTGCAAGCTAATTTATTGGTATTTACTAGTCACAGAGAATCATAATCATATATCACATGTATACAGACACTCCATGACTTATGACTGGCTTATTTTCCCAACCATTGGACGTAAATCATAGTGGAAATAAGTTGGGAGCTTTATAAAAGTATAATATTTCCACTGTATAAGATCTGTCATTTATGTATTTCTTATTTTTTTAGTAAAAAATTTTGTTTATTCGTTATTAATCAAATTCAGTATTATTCTATTTTTCATGCATTACTTTTTACATGCCCTCTACAAAGCTGATTTTTACACATAAGGTATATATCTGTAACTTCAGTGGTCATAAGTGCAAAAGTACACAAGTCGAGTAGGTCGTAAGTTAAGGACAGTATGTATTGTATATGAATGTTTAAATATACATGTACAGTATGCTGTATGTTATATTTTGTGAAATGCTTGAATTTTAGCTTTACATTCCATAAGTTAAGGCCTAAGTAGCTCTGAAGTCATTGGACAGGACATTTCAGTAACAAAGGTTCTTATTTTTTCCTCTGTGAAAGAAAACTACTGTAGTTAACTAAAGAAGTCTTGCTACCGTGGTTGAAGATTTCAGCTGCTTTAGGTATGAATATCAATACATACGTAGTAGGTCTTTGCCAGTCCATTAATGGTGAACTTTTATTGCACATTCCATCAAGTATTTCATTATGTTAATACAGAGTTTTTATTGATATCCTTGTGTTAAATTTGTGATTGCATTGTGAATATAGATTTAAGATGTGGGCTGTTTGCTCAGCTAATTTAATTGTTAGTATTTATGTTCATTATTTCATGTTAATTTGTCATCTTTTAATACATCCATAATTTTATTTAAACTGCAGCTACACATCACTGTTTGATAGAACCTATATCAGTTAATCTCACTGCACTTGAAATAGAATCAGGCTATCACTTTCATATTCATATTGTTGTGAAGTATTATTGCACACTATATTTTAAGCTTTCTAAGTATTTGTTTTATAGTAAACTTCATTAGCAGTTTTGTGTCTTTGTATTGTATTATGTAGTATATATTTCTGAGTATACCAGTTTCATTTTTATGTTATAGTTCTGTTCTGTTGGTGATTAGAAAATGTGCACAACTGAAATAAAGACATAATTTTTTGGGTGGCTGTGCTTCTGTTCAGTTCTTGATTACCAAATGTTCAAGATGGAATTAGGTTTTGCTGCTTATGGTTTTCATACTTGATCAGGCACAGCACTTTATGAATAAGGAAGCTGTTGTGATAAAGGTATGAAGTGTGTACAGTATATGAAATTGTTATTACAGTACTATTATTATTTTCATTATATTGTGTCCACAATACAGTAGAGGAAACCGAAAGGTATGAACATGCCTTTACAGATTTCCGTAGATTAGAAGGCCGTTACATGATAAAAGATGAGAACAAATTGAGAAGGCAGTGAAATTTTATTGGTAAATAAGAGCATTAGCCTCTGTTATAAGTAGGTAAATGCGTAAGGTTAGCAAGCTGACAAAAGGAAACTGTTCCTGAGTGTACTCAAAAGCTGAGATACTTAGCTAAGACTTTCATCTTGTAAACCGCAAGTGTCAGTATTTAAACTTGTTCCGTACTTTTTACCACGCATCTATCTTGGCCCAGATAATTATTTCAGTGGTGTATGTAAAGGCATTTCCTCTGTAGCTTTTCACAATACTCCTAAAGCTTAAGAAGTTTTTCCATAGTGGAACTGAAAGTACGTCACATTATTTTAAGTTATGATACTTCTCAAAACTAATACATAGATGAGTGGTGTCAGTTTTAACTGTATTAACACCTTTATTATGTTTTATTTTCTTGAACCTGTAATGATGAGGCTGTTACAGGAGTAATAAATTAACTTTATACCCATGTATCCATATGTTGCAGTGATATCATCTAGACATTTTGTAAGAAAAACAATTGTTTAAAAGGCCTTATGTAACAGTAGTCCAACATTTATTACAAGCTTATCTAAAACTTGAATGAACCATTTTGTAGTATAACAAACTTCTACCAAGACATCTACTCTACACCAAAGTTAATCACTGGAAGATTCAGGGAGAATTCAAGAGGACAAAAAGTTCTTGAATTTAATCAAATTTTTTACTTAGATAAGTGGAGAAAAGAATTAAGTATATTACTTTCCTTTTATCTGTTATTCACAGTGACACTCCTTTTATCTGTTATTTTCAGTGACCATAAGGTTTTCCTGTTTCTAGAGTTTCTTGGCATTTATATAGAATACTGTGTGACAATTGGGTCTGTGCTTATTACATCCTGGTTTTACAGTTATAATTAGTTTTTACAAAGGTATTTAGGTGTAGTTTTAGATATTCTAAAGATTTGTTTTAGAAATTGAAACATCACTTTTATTGATAACAGTACTTCTGGTCAGATATGAATGACAGTATCAAGTTAGTAGCGATACCCTTGGCCTACCTTCCTTTGTACCTTTTTTTTTATTTTTTATTCCCCCCCTCCCCCCTGAGTCTACTCCAGATATGTCTAGATTCATATGACAAACTTTTCATTAGTTTCATGGTAAATCCATTTTATATAATGAGACCTTTTGTGTCCACATAATTATCTGAGACACTTCAGTTCTTCTTTAAATAAAGCAAGGAAATGGCATTTACAATTGCAAGCAAATTCTAAAGTCCCAAGCAGTGTACATCTCTTAACTGGGATCTTTGAGCACATATGACTTTTATTCATATCATTGTTCAATGGTTTTTCTATTAATTAAAGTTGCCCTTATGCATAAGGTAATGAAGTTTTCCTTGTTTTTTGCAGATGAAGGGGGTTATAAAATTTTGATTGGATGGTGTTCCTTTATTGTAGATGGTATTTTGTTAAAACACTTGCGTATTGTACATACTCTCATAGTGCGTGGCCTTTCAGATTATTGTGTTCCAATCTGCACATTAGACTAGGCAAGGCTTACCAAACTTATGCCATATAGAAACTTATTTGAATATATCCACAGGCAGAGTATTATCAAACTTTAAACTGGCATAAACTATGGAGGATTTTTGTCTTTTTATATCTTTTGTCAGCTGACTTTCCCATACCCTACATTCAAGAATGTGTACAGCTATTTTTGTACAGAACACAACCTTATGAAACAGATACTGCAGCAGAAAATAAACATTATTTATTTAAAACTTCCAAATGATACTTTACAGATAATGTAAATTTATATGATAAAAAATTGCTTTTGAATGTTCATTATTTGCAATATTTTGCTACTTTTAGCAGGCAATACCAATACAATAAACACAGGCTATTGACATGTCAATAAAAACATTTGGTTTAACCCTTGTAGCTGCTCAAGAGCTAATGATGGCCGATTCAAAGTCCTAGATCATGGGAGTTGCCAGACCTCAGTGTTGGATGCAAGAGGTTGGACTTAACTATCATTTGCTATATTGCCTGCTCCTGGGGGTGCTCTTCAGCAGTACTGCTCTCCCATACTACAGCATTCCATGTTGGGTCAAAAACAGGTGGGCTACATAACAAGAGTACTATACAAAGTTCAAACCTCTCAAGAGTTACTTTTACCTGTCAGTGGTTATATCTCACAAACACAATTGAGATATGGGTTAGTATAAATAGGTATTTGAGGGAACAAGAGCAAATTCTTTAAAAATTAATTTATGGAAGCAAACTTATTCATTTCTACCAGCTCATGGATAAGAGAAAATGAATGATGATAGACATATCTGCTGGGACTGAGAGTTCACTCTCGACATGGTTTGGAAGTCACGTAAAGCCATTGGTCCCATTGCTGAATAACCACTGGTGCCATGCAACATGAAAACACCATACAAACAAACAAACAAACAGATATTGGAAATCGGAGAAAATCATCTCTTGCATCCTCTGTGTTATAGATGAAGCAATTTGGTGTGAGATTGGTCATAAGTGGAGCTGCCTTTCACTTTGTATTTTGCGACAAAGAGTCTGCTCCAGTGATACAGTCCCAATATAATTCTGGCTCAAGAGGAATAATTTCTGATCAAAGTACATTACTTTAAAGAGAGAAAAGCCTCACTGACCTGCAAGCTTCAGACTGTTTATTTCCAGCAGTTAATTACACTGAGGAGTCCTCTTGAACACGTTATTTCAACTCTGAGAGATGGTCTAGTAACCACTGGTGTTACGAACCCATTGTGAGTGGATATGATTATAGCAATATCCTTTTAGGACTTATTGACTAGTAGCCAGGCAGAAATGAACTTTACTACATAAAATACTCCTGAACTATATATAATGCATTTAACTTCATCCAAGTAGGGGCAGTAAGTAGAATTTAGAGAAAATTTGGTTATCAAAGACCAACTTGAAGTAATCTTGTTTGTTGCATAAAGCAGATCATAAAAAGCCTTTTCCCAGTTCTCTTGTATATAAGAGAGATCTATTACTATTATGGAGTAGTAACTATACTAAAGAAAGTTAGCTTGCTATACAAGAGGATTTCAGATTCACCTTCAAATTAATGCTTTGTTTGTTTCAGCTAGTAATTGAGTTCAATCAAGTTCAGTCTTGCATTTTACCATATATATTTACATTATTAAATATTTTTATACTAAAGTATCTTTGCAAATTTTTTTAATGTAATATAGTACAGTACATACAGCAATTATAGGTTTTTATTTCATAAACGAATGTCGGGTAACATCATAAAATTGTTGCTAAAATGTTTCCATGTATTGAAACAATATCTTAAAAACTGTTAAATAAAAACTATTTCTTTAATTTCATAATAACTTGCCGTATAATTTTATCAGTAATGTATTGTTACTTTGCAATGTGCTTTAGTTAATCATGACTGAAATAGTTACAATATTTAATATGTTTATTTTTTGTCATTGCTTTTCTGCACAACACTGATAGGGTGGGCTAACTTGAATGTTATGCAAAACTTATTAGAATAATACTGTCTGTGGAAATCATTTTCATATTCTCCATATTCATACAATGGTGTTTTTAAATTTCAATCCCAGGTGGATTTTTTAGTTTGATAGGTGCCAAGCTCATCATTTACTATCTAGGTAATTAGTTGAAGGTACAGCTTCCTGGAAAATTTACATTTTTGGAAGTAAAGATCATATTTTTAAGAAAATATTTTTTTACGTACAACACATCTATATTCTTTGTCCCTCATTCTGGTCTGTGAATTTCTAGAAACTGCTTTAAACTATACTGACATCTACATTGCATTTTAAAACTAAGAGAGTAGAAATAGTTCTATATCATGTATTACTACTTTCATCTTGCTTTGTCTTTGGTGACATTATTGTATAAGCCCTGAGGATGATCTGCTTGAGCCACTAGTTAATGGAACAGTATATGTATTTAGCAAAATGTTTTTTGGTGTGACATGTCAAGTTATGCATTTTAATTCGGTGGTTTGGTTAAATTACTTAATAATAATAATAATAATAATAATGAGAATGCAAAAAGCCTGGAGGAGAAAAGCCTACCTCCCTGATCATGCTAAGAAAATCGTATAGCAAGTGAAGGAATACCAAAGGAGCTGTAATATTTTGATTACTGAGAAACAATGTCTTTACAAAGAATTTGGAACAAAGGACAAACAAATGGTTAATGAATGATCTGTTTGAGTGAACCTTGATAATTCTTCTTGGAGAGATGAACACAAGGGAAAAAAAAAAAAAAAAAACAAAAAAAAAAAAAAAAAAAAAAAAAAGTCTCAAAAGGTGAGGTATCATAATGGAGCATCTTGCAAAGGTTTGGAAGAATTCCTTGGTTAGGTGGTTAGGCTGTGTAAGATTATGAAAGATAAAGACAGTTACATAAAGGAGGCTGTAGATGTTTGAATCATGTGTCATAAAAAAGTGTAACAACACACTAAAGGCCACAAGGAAAAACTGATTATGAGCTCTTTAGTCATATGTATTGGGAAATTGGCTCACAAAGCATTAGGTAGTAGAATGAAGATAAATTGATGCTTGACAATGTGAAACTTGTACATACAATGTAATGTACTAAGATTGCATTTTATTAATCATTTATATCATTGTTGGGAGTGGGTGCATTACATCCTAATAATTACCAGTACAATGTACACAGTACTTCTTTCTTACATGGTCACATATCTTTTGCTTTTGTGTAAAATTCTTATCGATTTACTAAGTTTAAATACTTTGTATTGAAAAATTTACAATTTAGGAAAAAGTATTAGAGATTTTTGGGAATATATTTCATTAATTAAAAAAAATGTATTACCTAAATTTACTATAATTGTATTCCTTTTGAAGCATGTATTTGAGTAAATTTCCAGCCAACTGTTAGGTGGTTTGTTAATGAAACATCAAAATAAGCATTTGGTAAAACCTGTCTTCCTTCATGGTGGTTGTGTAAATACTATTAAAACAGAATTTTGTTAAATACAGGCATGATTGTTTAATGCTTATACCAAGGTGTTAAGGGAAACAGATGGATGAAGAAGTGTTAACTTTGACTGAAAATAATTCATCCAATGATAGAGCAGTTGAAGAGGGAGGAAGTGTGCCATCCTTTTTTGAATTACATTTCATATACTAGTATGTTGTAACTAGCATTTTCGTTCAAATTAATATGAAATCCGGAATTTAATTATGGATACAAGTATTTGATTCTGCCCTGGGATTACTAAGCTACTTGCCATTGGAATGTTTTATTTTCCAGTTGTCTTTATTTGCTTGATCTTTAATCTCTAAAGTACATTTTTACACAAATTAGTGTCAAGGTTTTCAGTGCTGGAACCTTTTACCACTTCATGTTTGGAGAAGAAACCAGTACAGAATCACTTTTAAGATATTTGTGCAAATAATGACAATCCGCAAAACAGAAAACTATGATAGGTATTAGTGTTAATGGGTCTCTGACTGGGTCATTAGGGTAGTGAATTTTGGAGGAGGAATTCCCAGTTATTAATTTTAGTTGTGGCATGCTACTAGCAAGCTGAAGTGCTGTCTGGCATCGTGCTTTTAATTTCTTATGTGTTCAGTATATCTGCATTGAAATTATGTAAATACTGAATGGTCTCAAGAGATGTGAAAGAATCAATAGGATCTTACAAAGATGCAGATTACAATCTGGGAAAGTGGGAAAGGATTAAGTAGGCCTAACTTCCAATGCTCTTTATTAAGATTATAAGTCTCTAATATGACAATTTCAATTGTTACTAGTGTCACAAAGCTGATTTTTTTTTTTGCATATAACCTAATGTTTCCAAGTAATATATTGATGCACATTGCTTTTTTTCTATTATTATTTTCTGATGCATTTAACCTGAGACTTGCCTATCCCAATTCATTGGTGCTTTATATGCTCAATTTAACAATGTTTACTTTGCAGTCTACCTGTTAATTAATGCTGCAAAATGATACACTGTAGTGAGTTTTTGTTGATCCTTTGATTATGTAACCATATTGAATTGCTTTAAAACTTATACCTTTATTAAAATATCTTGACACTTTTAATGTGATTTTAATGTTATATGAATAGCGTAGCTAACTATATGTCTCATGCTATAGCTATATATAGTTAAAATGTTTATTAGATAACTAATATGTAGTGCATTTGAAAAGAAAAATATCCTTTTACTGAATGAAATTTTTCATTATATAAACTAGATGAGAACTAATTCTAACCCTTTTGATGATAGTACTGTTTCACTGTAGTATTTTAAAAGTACTATACTGTATACTGTACTTTGTTTTTTACCTAATAAGGTTTTCATCAACTTTTAAACTACCAGATATAAAATCAAGAGCAACTGGACAAAAACTGAATGGGTTTGAATCAAAAGGTTGTGAGGCTATTGTCGATGATATTTAACGAAAGTGTAAGTGTACAGTACATATTACTGCTGTATTTTTATTTTCCTGAGTAAACTGCTTATCCTACCTCATTTTGTTAATAATTTTCTTTCAAGTTCCATTGAATGGGATCTATATATCAAATGCATTTTCAGTACTACAGTACTAATACCAAATTAAATACCAGTTGGTATTCTTAAAAGCAAAAGTCCATTGGTGTAAAAAACAGCTTTTAAAAGTCCATTTGTTTAAAAATATTCAGAAAAAGAAATACTTATGTGACTGACAAGTAATTGGACCTCTGACCTATTACACAAAATTGTATACGGCAGAGCTCCAATATCACCCTTTGGTAATTTATGTTAGAATCCCTTATGTAATATAGTGCATGATATCTACCTAAATAAAAATGTTTAATTATTCAAGGCATGCATTAAGACATAGCAAATATATTTGTTTCAGTGATAACCAGAATGATCTATTTTTACATTAATGTTAACAAGTACTGTAGGGAGTACCTTAACTCTGTCAGACTTAAATAAGGCATGGTCTTTTACTTATAAAATAATGTTTATTGAAATTTTGGAGAAAGCAGGCAAAACATACAGTCTTATCATGAAAAGTAGTGTATTACCATGCTTATCTGTAATAGACTGCTGTCATATATAGTAAATAGTTTACTGCAAGTAGGTGGAAAGGTTATGCATTTAAACTGGGTTTAAGTGTTTTACAAATACCAAATGACATGTTTCAAGTCAACATTAACCCATTTCTGACAGTTATGGGAGTTTTAATTTTTTTTTACCAGATGCATGATCTTTTAAACATACTCTGTATATACTTTTTTTCAAGATGTCCTCTTTAGATGTAAGTAAATTGAACTAATAAAGTTAAGAACTACATGTAAAGGGAACTTGTTAAAATGAGGAATTAGGTAGAATTGTACAGTTTGTGAGGTTGCATGTTTTTTCTACGTAATATACTGCTTTGTCTTGGCCCAACTTCTATCAGAGTTAAGGGACCCTGAATTTTAAAGACAATTATATATAAAAATCTGGCATAGCCCTTAGTGATATGATACTATGTTGTATTGAAACCTTTGTCAATTTCAGTTATGATAAATATTACATATTTACAAGCATCAAAATTCAGTGACCTCATTTTTAGATACATTACAAGAATTGTACCTCATTTTTAATTCTGAGAACAAAAAGCACTTCAACATTTATGATTGAATAATTATTGATATAAGTGTGTAGTTCTGGCTGAATTCCTAAAGACTATTATAAAGTTCCAGTATATTCTACAAACAGTACAAGAAATAACGGATTCCTTGTCAATAATAATTTAATCTGGAAAACAGGTGGTATTTATGATTCAAAATAAGTATTAGGTATTTATGATTTCAAATTATTAAAAATACAATAAATTATAGTAAAAAGGAAATTATAAGTAGTAGTGCAGTTTATTTTCATGCAAAACCAGCCAAGAAAACAGATACTACAGTAGACCCCCTATTTGTGGGGGATGGGTACCACACACCCCCCCGAACATAGCTAAAACCCGCGAATACTTAAAGCCTCTCTAGAAAGCTTAGAACTGCCTATTTTGATAGTTAAAACACACACACACACACACTTAGTGTTTATACTGAGTTTTTAAGAGTTTTATCTCAAAAAGTGGATTTAGTCACAAAAATGATATGGAAATACAGTAATATGTGAATATTTCTCAGTGAAAAATTTATACTTCGGTGAATAGACGAATTTTCCGCAAATAATTGGTATATATTCAGTCCATAGAAAAATCTGCGATCAGGCAAGTCCATGAATAGCGGGAGGCAACTGTATGTATGTTAATATTATGTAATAGCAATAGTAAAGGCTGACATTCTTTTCTTGTAAGCATATTTATTATTTTTGTTTACTAATAGTACTGCTAAAAATAGCAGCAATATGAGAAATGCTGTAGTGTACTTCTGTTATGTTTATCAACATATTGCTGAAAATATGGTGAATTTGTCTTCCATTATTTGTACAGAAAACATATGGCACTGTCTTGGTAATTATTAAGTGTCAAAGTAAACGTAATTAATGGCAAGCAACTGGTTTAAGTCAGAGCAGATAATCTAGACCCTCAATTTTCATTCTATCAATGTGATTCATTCACATAAGAGTAAAAATTTCACATTACACTATCTTAAAGTTAAAACTCATTTAAAGAATTATAGGTAAAAACTAGACTTTCTTTTAAGGCTGTCTTAACAATTTTTTTGTCAAATTAATTCCTTTGACAAATTTCCAGAAAAAATTATCAAGGCAACTACAGGAGTCTCTTTAGACTGAATGAAGGCTTTACTATATACACCTTCGAGACATCTTATTCTTAGTGAGGAATCTCATGTTTTGCACAAGTACAGATTTACAAACTGTTAAAAGTACATTTTAAGATATATTCTCTTTAGCCTATGCGTACAATGTCTGAAACTCATTTCCATTATGTGCAAGAAAGTGAGCTGTTTCACTCAAATGACAAAACTTAAATTAGTACGTATTCAAAATTAGGTTAAACACTATTTGTCTGGCTGGGATATGTAAGTCACTTAGTTACATATTCACTAGGCCTAAAATAAAGAAAGACTCAAAGCAATTTGTTATATGTAATACTTTCAGCAGATGCAAAAAAATTTTCTATGTAATATGTGTACGTATTTGCAAGGGAAATGAAGAAGTCGTGCCTTTTTTTAAACTCCAACCAAATTCAGGCTACGGATAGGAAACTGGGATCACGACTGAACTCTTTTTGTACTATACATAAATGAATACAAATGTTGCAAGAAGACTGGCCCAGATCTCCTGATATATACTGCTACCTTGATGAAGGGTACTATATGCTGCAAGCTTAATGCAAATATTAAAAAAATAATTTAAAACCCTACATTCCATTAATTATTCTTTACTCATGCACAAAATCCATCATAATGACTCTTTCTACATATGTGGATTACTGATTAAGTCCTTTGATAAATAGCCTTCTATTAGTCTTTTGTCAGAACCTAAAGATAGTTCAGGGAATCAATCTCTCTCTCTCTCTCTCTCTCTCTCTCTCTCTCTCTCTCTCTCTCTCTCTCTCTCTCTCTCTCTCTCTCTCTCTCTCTCTCATTTCCATTTCCAGTACAACAATTAACCTGTTAATTGCTTTGCAACTGTGACTTTTCTAGAATAAAAAAATGGTACAATTCTAGTACGTAGACAAAAATATTGAGTTATCCTTCATGCTACTGGTTGCAAGCTTCTAATATTTTGAAAAACGAAGTTTTTTCCTTAGCTCTCATTAGTTTAATAATGTATCAATACGTATTTTGTTTGAATTCATGAATTTGTCTGAAATTATATTTCAACACATGATAAAACTATGCAACATAATTCTGTATGTGATAAGATTGTTTGCTGTAAGCTTACCATAAATAACAATGGTAGACAAGGCTCCTTTCTTAAACCTAATAGTTCCAGTATTAATTCCATGTAGCCCTTGTGTTGGTCTCATATCCTACTCTGGTTTACAGAAAATAAATGAAAAGTGTATGTTACCTCTCTCAAAAGTAGACGTCTATGATTATACTACTGTGCTTTTGATGTTCATAGACCTTAGAAAATTAAGTAATATTGTATATATACAGGTATCTAGTACGTATATGTCGCCAGAGCGAACGAGAGAAAAAGGGAGAGAGAAACAAATTAGATATTTAAATTTTGGTGTATATGCTTTTAAGTGTATGAATGAATGTGCACTTGCTACATGTTCTGTACATTTACGTGTTGTATCATTTTGTAAGTGCCTTGAACAGTGATGTCATGGTGTCATGCAGAATTATACCTTATTACTTGTTCTTCACCATTAGAGTAAGCCTTGTTTAGGTCTCAAATGCTTACAGATAATCTTGTCACAATACTTAAAATTAGACCTATACTATTATTATTTTGGTTTTTCACCCATCTAAAGATAAGTTGCACAAATTTTTATATATATACTATATATATGCCAGTGTTAAGGGCATTGCCCTTTTGTTACACTATTGTACATAGTCTTTATCATAAGCTTCAACTGCAAAAATTGGTCAATAAATTCACCATAAACAAGCATTGCATTGCCCTTTCATTTGACCTAACAACTGCAATTCATGTGGATTCCAAATATGCAACATTTATTCTCCCAGAGGATTTTAATACTGAATTTACATTCTGAAATCCAATTAAAATTCTGAAATCCAATTCAAATTCTGAAATCCAATTTAAATTCTGAAATCCAATTCAAATTCTGAAATCCAATTTAAATTCTGAAATCCAATTTTAAATTCTGAAATCCAATTTAAATTCTGAAATCCAATTTAAATTCTGAAATCCAATTTTAAATTCTGAAATCCAATTTAAATTCTGAAATCCAATTTTAAATTCGGAAATCTAATTAAATGCTGAATCCAATTTAAATGCTAAATGCCATTCAAATTCTGAAATCCAATTTTAAATTTCCTGGAATCCAATTTTAATTCTGAAATCCAATTTAAATTCTGAAATTCAAATTTTAAATTCTGAAATCCATTTAAATTCTGAAATCCAATTTAAAACTTCTGAAATCCAATAAAAATTCTGAAATCCAATAATTCAAATTTCTGATATCACTAAATTCTGGAAAATCCAATTCAAATTTCTGAAATTCTCAATTTAAATTCTGAAATCCAATTCAAATTCTGAAATCCAATTCAAATTCTGAAATCCAATTTAAATTCTGAAATCCAATTTAAATTCTGAAATCCAATTTAAATTCTGAAATCCAATTTAAATTCTGAAATCCAATTTAAATTCTGAAATCCAATTTAAATTCTGAAATCCAATTTAAATGCTGAAATCCAGTCCCTCAGCTCATATAGTACTGTGTTCTGTACAGGTGTAATTATTTATACCTAAATTGTAGTGTGTAGATTCTGCTTAGTTTGGACACTTACACAATATGTCACATATACAAGATGTCACAAGGCAATGGATCTACAGATCACTGAAGAATAAATTATAGACCTGACCGTAACGGTAAAGCTAAGGAAAGCTCATTCTGTCTATTCTTCAGAATATGACAAATTTTGATAACTATTTGTACTTTTCCAAGACATACAAACCAGAGCCTTTTATGCATATATAAAAGGCTCTGGTTTGTATGTCTTGGAAAAGTACAAATAGTTATCAAAATTTGTCATATTCTGAAGAATAGACAGAATGAGCTTTCCTTAGCTTTACCGTTACGGTCAGGTCTATAATTAATTCTTCAGTGATCTGTATCTTTCAGCATGATCTTGAAACCAGTTTAAACAGAAGATGGTGGTGGGTTGGGAAGTATCCCTCACTCACTTCACTGACTGTTGCACTCACTTCCCATGAAATGAGCAGCGTGGTTGAGGTGGGACTCGACTGAAAACGTTCGTATAGCTTGGAAAAATACAAATTGTTTTTCGTTTATATGGAAATACAAACCACTGCCTTTTATACAGGAGAGAGACTCCTTGTGGGAGGTCAGTCCTCTGCAACTGACTGGAATTAAGAATCACCAGTGGAGGGTAGCCCTTCTCCAAACTGACTGGAAATAAGAATCACCCAGTGGGAGGTCATCTCTGCAACTGACTGGAATTAAGAATCACACCAGTGGGAGGTCAGTCCTCAGAACTACTGGAAATTAAGAATCACAGTGGGAGGTCAGCCCTCTCCACCCTGGACTGGAATTAAGAATCACCAGTGGAGGTTCATTCCCTCTGCAACTGACTGGAATTAAGAATCACCCCAGTGGGGGAGGTCAGTCCCTCTGCCCCCAACTGACGTGGAATTAAGAATCACCAGTGGGAGGTCAGTCCTCTGCAACTGATGGAATTAAGAATCACCAGTGGGGAAGGTCCTCTGCAAACCTGACTGGAATTAAGAATACCAGTGGGAGTCAGGCCCTCTGCAACTGACGGAATTAAGAATCACCATGGGGAGGTCGCCTCATCCACCGACTGGAATTAAAGAATCACCAGTGGAGGTCAGTCTCCGCAACTGACTGGAATTAAGAATCACCAGTGGGAGGTCAGTTCTCTCCAACTGCTGGAATTAAGAATCACCAGTGGGAGGTCAGTCCCTCTGCAACTGACTGGAATTAAGAATCACCAGTGGGAGGTCAGTCCTCTCCAACTGACTGGAATTAAGAATCACCAGTGGGAGGTCAGTCCTCTGCAACTGACTGGAAATTAAGAACACAGTGGGAAGGTCAGCCTCTCCAACTGACTGGAATTAAGAATCACCAGTGGAGGGCAGTCCTCTGCAAACTGACTGGAATTAAGAATCACCAGTGGAGTCGTCCTCTCAACTGACGGAAAATTAAGAATCAGTGGGAGGTCAAGTCCTCGCAACTGACTGGAATTGAAGAAACACCGTGGGAGGGCTCTCCAACTGATGGAAAATTAAGAAATCACCAGTGGGAGGTCAGCCCTCTCCAACTGACTGGAATTAAGAATCACCAGTGGGAGGTCAGTCCTCTCCAACTGACTGGAATTAAGAATCACCAGTGGGAGGTCAGTCCTCTCCAACTGACTGGAATTAAGAATCACCAGTGGGAGGTCAGCCCTCTCCAACTGACTGGAATTAAGAGTCAGCAGAAACTTGCAATGATCCCAGTTGCCTTTCTAGCAAGAGAGTTCATGACTCCTGAACCCCACAGGTCTGGTAAAATAGTTGGACATGGTACGAAGTAACATCATAGGCAAATCTAATATACTACATGAATAGTTTCCAGTATCAAGTAAAAAACACTTTTAACCCTTTGAAGTAGGTTAATTCTAAAACTACATAATATATATATATATATGTGTGTATATATATATATATATATATATATATATTCGAAATATCCCTCACGACAACTTAAACTACAACCCAATGTTTATTCGGTAAAGCGTAACTTCCCACCATTGCCAAAACTGCCATGGCTCATTTTTTTTTATTTTATTTTATTTATTATTTTTTTTTTTAGGTCGTCTGCGAAATGGGAGCATTTTCTTTCTGATTCCTCAAAATTTACTAAACTTAGCTCTGTGATCTCTCTCACCCATCATCATAAGTGCAAGACCGATGAGAAAGAAAAAATGCATAAATTCGGAGTCAGCACCTGACATAGAGTTAACTGCCACTTGATAACCAAGATATAATGTTAATATTTTATTCAATCATATTTTGGGTATCCACAGTGGCCAATAAAGGATTCCCATGGAAATGTTGCAAATTTATTCTAGTTATCAAGGTTTTTAAACAGGAACAGTTAATATGCACAGCGATGTATAACAATGTTTCTACTCTTCATAAATGATACGAATGGAGTGAAAGAAATGCAATATAGAATATAGGCCAAAGGCCAAGCACTGGGACCCAAGAGGGAAATTGAGAACAGAAAGGTTTGAAAGGTGTAACAGGAGGAGAACCTCGCAGTTGCATTTTGAAACGAGTTAGGAAAGGGTGGATAACAAGATGGAAGAGAGAATACGAATGAGAGTAGTAGGGCTACAGTCCTCGGCGTTAGAAAAAATTAATTCAGGGAGTCAATGTAGAAAAAAAAAAGACACCGTCAAATGCCACGAGAATATCCAGCGTTGTGCCTATTCTTAAACGTCAACGGAAATAAAGTTATCTATGAAAACTCCAGTCTTGCCGTAAAATTCGAAGTTGCCTGTCAACTAAGAACCATGAATGAATCAAATACACAGTATCAACAGTACCCAGCTTCATTAAGAACGGCGAACATACACACACACACAGTGACTGAACAAGTGTGTGTATTATATCAATTGGCGATTCGCTATTCTTGTAGGCAAATAATCAAGTAGCAATGAAAAGAAGGGTAAAAAACGGAGACTGCTGAGACATTAGATCTACTGCTGCAATGCTGGGGAAGGGATACGGAAAATGTGTATTTTCACTTCAACTATCAATGATATGCCTAAATATTTATATTTTTTGCTATTCCGCTCTCTCGATTTGGGCCCCACCCCCTAAAAAAAAAAAAAAAAAAAAAAAAACTATTACGGCCTCTTCTACGAGAAAGAGCCCTTGTTGGCATAACGCCAGTTTAATCATGAACAACGAATTTTGCAACGGAGTGCTTACAAATCAAAGTGAATATAAGTGAATGAATGACATACCTTAGTAAGTACAACCACATACTGTGTAACTGACAATAGATAAATATGGAAAGTAAAGTGAAAGTATGCTTGTCAGCATTCATAAGTAGTAAGGACCTCAAACTCAATACTTTGTAACGTCACGGTACAACAAAACAAAAGATTTGAGAACGCTTGCTACATGGCAACTTATGAGAGTCTGAGACACCTGGGATTGAGAGTCGAAACATACCAACAATGATGACATCATGACAGCGGTAGAGCTACCTCAACCAATCAAGCAAAACCACTGGAAGAATGGAGGTGTAATGAATGCAGATTCAAAGAGAACTACACATTCTCCGTCAAAGGTTTAAAACAAGAAAGAATTGGGTCCTTCTGTGAACGAACGGAAAGGAAAGAACTTGATAAAGCAGCCCAAAGAAAGCAACTGTTGTTTACGGCAGTAGCAGAGCGCCCGAGACAGCACACGATGATGGCGTGAAGTTGTCGCGTGAGCTCCTTGATTGTATTGTTACATTAAGGGAATCGCGTGACGGCAAGGCGCCAGCTGACAAACGTACGATAAGTGAACGAATGAATGAATGAATGCGTTATGATGTATGTGCGTGAGAAAGAGAGGGGGGAAAAATAGAGAGAAGCCCGAAAGAAAGATGGGAGGGACGGAAGGAGTGATGGGGACCACTATAGGAAGACAAGAGGGACTCGTGGGGCCGTGGGGGTTACTACTGGCGAGGCGGAGGGAGTGGCGGGGATGTGAGTCAGTTGGTCTACGTCAGGTCGCGGGAATAGCTCCACAACCCTCCACCAAATATAAAGGCATTACTTCACCAGCGGCCGCCTCTCAGGGAAGGAGGCCGTCCGTATACCTTTCTCCACCCAAACACTCCTACGCTCGAGTCCCTCGAATACAGTCCTTTGTAGTGTTATCGTGTGTGTGACCTTGGGATACCGTCGATTCCTCCTTACCGCCGGACTAACTTCGAGGAGACCAGCAGCAAAGAAGGACCACGGTGAGTGGAGGATCGAGGAGGCGGCGAAGATTCGAAATACGACGGTTTACTTGAAAGGTACTACTACTCCTCAATGTTCACTAACATGCGGCATTATTATATTTATATTATAATAATTAACTCGACGGAAATACCCACGTCTGGACTCGAGGTGTCTTGATTAGTGTTTGTGTGATAAACAACAACGATGGAATTTCATTCACTGAATTATAATCGTTTATATTGCAGGACAACTTACGGTTTTGCTGTGGAAGTGATTCAATATTTTTTTACTTAACTTTTCTAAGAATTAAATACGACCAAATTCAGTGAATAGCTACTCAACTACAAATGTTGCGGCAAAATTCATGCAAAATAAGCGAGCACAAGGAAGCCGGAGGAGTTTAAGTATAGCAACGTGAATCTGAAAAGCTACACAAGTCTAGCAAATATACGTCATCTTCCACTCCCCTCCCCATAATACCCATCTTCTTAAAATAACCAACCCACATACCAAGTTAGAACAGTCACTGTGTACGTCTGCTGTTGATTCATTACAGACGCTCTGCGTATATAGGAGCGACGATAAACCTCAAGTTTTTTTTCTTTTTCTACGAAATTGTTCAGTACCTTCCGAAGTGACATCATTCGCTTAAGAGAGACGAACCTTTCTTATTATGTAATCTATACGGTAATTGGTTTTCTAAGAAAATATGCCAACGCAAGCAATTTGAGAGAGAGAGAGAGAGAGAGAGAAGCACTTCACAAACATATATACGTTGAGCGCCGCCCACGCAGAGTCCGACAAAAATCATTATTCGAGGGACAACCATTTACCGTAAATCATCTTCCTCACGGCTCTTGACGAAATGAATTCTCTCGCAACAAAATGCATCACCATCTTATAATGGAAATCCTGTCGCCGACAAGTGAAAGGAATATATTGAGGATTCTCCCAAGTTATATAAAGAAGGCCATGCAGCCAACGTTCGTTTTAGGGGGCAGGGAATCGAAGAGTCAAATCTGAGGCAGACTTGAGTCGAATTCCAGTCCAGAAAAGGAGAGGAAGAGATCGCACCTCCTCCAAATGGTTTAGTGACACACACCGGCTGTGCCAAGGGCCTTCATGGCGTCAGTCAGTTCTGCGAGGGAAACTTATTATAAAAAAAAAAAACGATAAGAACAAAATCGAGCCAAAAGCGAATCTCAAGGCCGTGGCTTCTGAAGGTGCCATACTCGTACGTATTCACTTTGTTTTTTATCTAATTTGGAGGTCGAGTAGCTAAGCAAAACGTCTTTTTAAAAACTCCTTCGTGTTTTTTGGTAGAAAAAAAAAGATAAACATTAAGCTAGGCATCGGAAAGTGAAACCGGTGACGTCAACGAGAACTGAAATATATTTGTATGTTTTGTTACACATTTAAGAGAGTAGTTATTTTCAGCCTTGCTTCTCCAAAGCCTTGGCACCGGGTTTTGCTTTACTCGGCGATCAGGCTTAACAGTGACACACTGAAACATAAATATGGAGGTTAGAGACGTCGCCTTAATCTTCATATCCGTTCATTTGAGTGTTTTTTTCTTCTACTTTTTTTTTATTTTAGGTTAGACGAGCTATTTAAAATCTCCATAAATGACTATCAACAAAATAAATATTTAATATCTGGAATATTTTATAGATTGCAATATGAATATTATATCTTATCGTATAAATGATTAAATTTAAGGAAGTTTGAAATATTACAAAGTGAAAATTTGTCACTTTCTGACAATATTTCTTTAAGGGTATATCTTCTAAATAATATGTCTCGTTGGATTCTATATTTTGGACAGATTTTTGAAATATGCTTTACTGTTATTTGTACATTACATATTTCGTGCATTATATATATATATATATATATATATATATATATATATATATAATATATATATATATATATATATTATATGATAGAATAAATAGATAGATAACTATATATATATATATATATATATATATTATATATATATATATATAGATATTATAGTATATATTATATATTAATATAATATCTATATATATATTGTAAATACATACCCCTGTTTAACGAGGATACGTCTCAAGTATAAAAGGCCCATTAAAACACTCTGGTTTAAAGCTAAGGACTATATTTCGGTGGTCCCTTGCCAATTTAGTTCTTAGCTTTCAACCAGTGTTTTAATAAGCCTTTTTATACTTGATAATTATATATATATTATATATATATATATATATATATATATATATATACTACTATACACGTATATAAAACACAGGTGATATACTTTTCAGCAATTACGAATAATAAGTGTGCATAATACTTCACTATGCCTCTTTACAATGAATATTTCATAAATATAAACTTTGACGTGTATAAACACGCCAGTGACGTCAAAAGCAAATGGGAGCCAGTGAAAAGAGAGAGAGAGAGAGAGAGAGAGAGAGAGAGAATGTAATGTTTTTCCAGCTTCGATGATGAGTCGATAAAAGTATTCTTTAAAATAAAATTTGTACCGTGGAAGGTCTAGGAAAACATGTCGTGATTTCATGAAGTCATGAAAGACAGAAATGTGGATGGTTCTGCCAATGAAGTCATTTCCTGTTGTCTGTTAGTAATCGGACTATAATTATTTTTTATTTTTATGTAGATCGACGTCCTGAGATTATGTCTGTTGAAAAGCACAGAAAGAGCTGTTGGTATTGGTGTCTGTGAAGAAAGTTGCGAGGGGACTATAGTTGGTTCAGTTACAGTAGATTTTTGGGTGAGCCCTATGCCTACGAGACGTTTGTTTGGCAGCCGTTTATTGGCTGGGAGCTGCCTACCTCCCGGTACCAGCCAATCAGCGGCAGCCAAACAAACGTCTCGCAATCATAGGGTTCATCCAAGAATCTCTACCGTAAGTGAACCACTATAGCCCTATTTTACCGAGTTGATTCCGTGCATAATGTGAGCGGCGATGCTTGAAGGAGTCATACACATATATTATATTGATAATGTACAGTCGTGCCAAGAGCATTTGTATTTATGCTCAGCAGAGGAAACCCAGTTATCCTTCAGAAATGCCGATGCCTATTAAGAACGAACCACGAAATTCCATTCGCTTTATTGTCTAGATTGAATCACAGCGGTCTGGTTGCCTAGAGAAACATGGTTTTAGACTTCCTCAGCCAGGGAAGAAAAGGCTCAGTCATTTTATATGAAATTTTTGAACGCCACTGTTGACACTGACCTAACGCTTGCCGCTTCTTTCTCTCTCTCTCTCTCTCTCTCTCTCTCTCTCTCTCTCTCTCTCTCTCTCTCTTTTCCCGAAAAATCATGACTGACAGACGAGTGGAGAGAGCTGCGTCAAGATGAGTTTTTAGATTTTATCGTCGAATATTAATCATTATTATTAATGTAAATTTTCACAAGTATTTAAGGCATACCGATATTTCTAACTCATTATTGTCTGTGTTAAGTGAACAAGCATTCTTCATTAATCGAAGATGAAAACAATTTCAAAAATGTTCGCTTTGTTTTTCACAACACTGAATCTCCTAATGAACTATACTAAACGAAAATGGGAGAAAACACTAGCATAAGCCCACTGCTGTCTTGAGCATTTTTGAACGACTGACAATCGAGAAGCAGTAATGATAGAATTACGCTAGTAATCGTAATAAACAGGAAAAGAACGACAGTTGGTTCTGTAATGCTTCATAAATATTAATATGGATTAAATACCTGTCACATTTACATGTTAGATATTAACGATCCGAAGAAGTCTGGTGGAAGTAACACACAATCGCCCCGGCAGTAGAAGCAGATTCCTATATCATCAAATATGGATCGAACCCCGGTGTCAGGACTGAAGGGTGAGGGCGCGAAGAAGAGCCACAAAAGTCATAAAAGGTGTACGTACGAACCTGCCGAGTTTCGCTCGAGAGTTCTCTGTTCGATCTGTGCGAGGTAGAAGCTGAGGGAAGTCAGTGTCGCTACGACCGTGATTAAATGTCCTTCATGACCAAAGAAGGGTTTGTATCTTTGGTAACCACGTTTGAGTCGAATATGGAATTTAGGCCAAAGGCCAAGCACTGGGACCTATGAGGCCATTCAGCGCTGAAACGGAAACCGGCAGTAAAAGGGTTGAGAGGTGTAACAGGAGGAAGACCTCAAAGCAGTTGCACTATGAAGCAATTTGTTAGAAGGTGGAAAATAAGATGGAAGAAAGAGAATATGAAAGGAGGTACAGTAAGAGGAACGAAAGGGGTTGCAGCTAGGGACCGAAGGCACGCTGCAAATAACCATAAGTAATGCCTATAGTGTACCGCATGAGGTGCACTGACGGCACTGCCTCCCTACGGAAGGTAACCACGTTTGAAACCTGGTCGGTTTCCCGAATGCAAGGGCTGCAGCCAAGTTCACGACATGCACAAAGCGACCAAAAAGAAAAAGTAGAGAAAAAAGCGAAGCCTTGCCACAAGGTCAAAACAAGGATAAATACATGCAGGGAGGCACTTAAACGCTCATGTAAATAATGACGTAATATAATCCTAATGACAACAATGGCTTGGAAGGGAGCGAACATCTCCTCCGCCTCTCTTCCTTCTGGTGCTGCTCCCCTCCTCCTCCTCCTCCTCCTCCTCTGGGTCATTGTGCGTAATGGTCTAAATTAAGGAAGTCTTGTACAACACGAAACATTACGTAAGATGCAGGGAGATGCCATTTGTGCCCAGGGAGCTCCCTTGTGCCCGAACGGCGAAAGGAGGATGTCTGTGAATGCAGATCGTCACCGTCCGTCTGGTGCAACTGCTGTCATCATCTTCATTGCATTCGCATGCAGTTCGGTTTGTAAAGCCTTTCGGTCGCATTGCATCGCGGGTAATTTGATCTCGCATCTCTTGTCTTTGGGATTCGCACATGAGTCCGTCTTGTGCCTTCACGCATGTTAGTATTCTTTGGAGGGGTTTTGGAAAGTTAATATTTTGTTTGTATGGTGTTTTTACGATTGCATGGAACCAGTGGTTATTCAGAAACGGGACCAACGGCTTTACGTGACTTTCGAACCACGTCGAGAGTGAACTTCTATCACCAGAAATACACATCTCTCACACCTCAATAGAATGCCTGAGAATCGAATTCGCGGCCACCGAGGTGGCATGCGAACACCATATCGACCACGCCACTGAGACGCTCAGTTAATATCCATTGACCAAACTCATGTTGGTTGTGTAGTCTTTGGGTTCAGGCGCTCCGAAGTATTCAGTTCATTTATCCTTTCCTCGTATAAATGTTGTTTGTATCAGAAAACCCACGTCAATTTCTTTAAGCTTTTTATCCGTCACTTCCATTGAGGGATGGGTCCAACTGTACTGAATCACCTCGGTGCCCACGAGTTCGATTCTCGGGCATTCCACTAAAGGGTTAGCGATGTGTATTTCTGGTGATAGAAGTTCACTCTCGACGTGGTTCGGAAGTCACGTAAAGCCGTTGGTCCCGTTGCTGAATAACCTCTGGTTCCATGCAACGTAAAACACCATACAAACAAACAACTGTACTGAATGATTCTATAATGACTTTTACACTATTAACATGACTTATCAGTAAGTGATGATTTTGTCAATATTGATGAAACATATAATAACTATAATAAAAGGGTAATATTATCATATAGTTATAGAGGTGGCAGTGGTAATGGTAGTGATCACAAATGGGCATCAGTTGAAACGGAACTATGATGACATGTTGTAAGCTAAGATGGTCATGGTTAAAAAAATATAATATTGATAACCATTGAAGGCAAAAATATAAATAATATAATAGTAATAATACTTTATTTCGAATATGAATTCATATACAATAGTAATAATAATAAAAAGTAGTGGTGCCAATAGGCCAGATATAAAACAGATCGGATAATCTAACAATAGTTCTGGGTGTTAAAGTCTATAGAAAAATAATTATGAGCGTAAGCCGTGATGAAAACATGGAGAAATGATTTACTGATGCTTCAAAAAAAGAAAGAAAGAAAAAAAAAGATAGAAAACATTACGGAACTCTCGGGATGGCGAAATTTGGATGTCTCTAAAACACCAGCTGACGGGAAGGGATCGGCCGAATGAAGATGAATATGGTATCGAGAGCCGACTTGCATACTGAAGGAGAGACATTCACTCTTTCATCGAAAGTAATAACAAAAGGAGAGTGTCGGCGTGAGAAGAAAGAAATTGAGGGAGTAGCTATCGGAGACAATAACAATGAATGGCGGGGAAAAGCAATAAGGTGACGTAAATAAGAAACGGCGGAGAGTAACTGAAGACTTACTATCTACATGGTCTAGGTATATTATACCTAGACCGTGACTATCTAAAGGATACATGATGAAGAAGAACGGGCGAGGAGTGTCTATGAGAGCGAGGAATATCATTAAGATACATCACAGACGTCAAGATACATTTTACAGGAGACGAAGAAAAAACGCTGCATGAAAAGGTGTTGACGACGTAGAGGACAAACAGCGAGGGGTACTGACAGGACGTGAGGAAGAAACGGCGAGGAATTCCGTCGAGGAAAACGCTCCCTCCGCTGGTGCTGCCTGACTTGACTACTGAACAGGGTCACCTCCGCCGATTACTCTCTCTCTCTCTCTCCTTGGAAGACGATAACTCTCAGATCCGCCCCCCACTCTCCCACCCCCATCATCACATTCATCCAAACATCAATGTCAAAGCGAGGGAGACACGATGGCAGTGACGTGGTTCTTTCCATAAACATTCTGAATGACGTGACGAATTCTGTTATAGTCTGTTCCTCATTGTTCGTCAAGGTCTTTAGTCAAGATCGGGATTTCCCCACCAAGGTGGCCTTACTTTGGTTTGTATCACTCGCTAAATCTTCCTCGTTAATTTTGCTCTGCTGTTTTTATAGAGAAATCAGAGTAATATGAGTGTATTTTTATTTGATATATATAGATTTTTGGCATTATGCCAAGCACTGGGACAACTAAGGCCATTCAGCGCTGAAACGGAAATTGACAGTGAAAAGGTTTGAAAGGTGTACCAGGAGGAAAACCTCAAAGCAGTTGCACTTTGAAACAATTGTTAGGAGAGGCTGGACAGTAAGATGGAAGAAAGAGAATATGAACGGAGGTACAGTAAAAAGGAATGAAAGTAGTTGCAGCTAGGGGCCGAAGGGACGCTGCAAAGAACCTCAAGAAATGCCTACATTGCCTGCATTGACAGCACTATCCCCCTAAGGGGAGTACTATGAGTGTGTAGAACTGTCAGTGCGTGTGTGTACGAAGTTACATGTATCTTAATCAGTCAACATAATTGTGCAAGAGAGAGTGAATATGTATCATATTTTAGCCTAGGCTGGTTCATCGATGCATCAGCGAAAGGACCATGAAGGACTGCGGGTGAATAGCAGTAAACTTTTTCATAGAACAAAGAAAAGACTAGAGACAGCGTTGGCAACAAGAAGACAAAACCTTCACTCTCACTCTGCGGTTGGTAGCCTGCCACAACTTCATGATTGTTTTCTACAATTAAATGAATCGGCGACTTAAGTCTTAACTCTCAAGTCATGTAAGATCCAGTGTAATAATGTTGGCTTGGGTTATACGCCCGAAGCTAAACTTTCAACAAGATCGCTACAGTGATAGTTGGAGATTTAAGGCCATAACCAGAAGTTCGCATCTGAAACACGTACGTTCTCTATCATCAAGAAACATTCCCGAAACTTCTCATAGAAAAAATCTGACGGCAAAGACAGAGTTCTTATTTAGTGAATGGAATGTTTGTACTAAAAATAAAAGAGGAAGTCAAATTTAATACATAAACTGAGCTTGATTGCTATGCAGACAC
This sequence comes from Macrobrachium nipponense, assembly GCF_015104395.2. Taxonomy (NCBI): domain Eukaryota; kingdom Metazoa; phylum Arthropoda; class Malacostraca; order Decapoda; family Palaemonidae; genus Macrobrachium; species Macrobrachium nipponense. Next base: position 29,175,092 of record NC_061106.1, read on the forward strand.
AAAATAAAATCATCTTGGTCAAATGTAAGAAGCTAGCCTGGTAGCGATATTAAATTGAGGAAGAGGTAGCTGTCAACCACTATGGGGAAAAATCAACAAATGCCTCGAATCACCGCAATCTTGAAATTTGGCAGACATGGAAAGGGCATGTCATTGGACGACCTGAATATATATATATATATTTTTTACAGTATATATATAAAAAGCAAAGTGGAACCCGTAAATTAGCCTACTGCTCAAGAATATGGCCTGGTAATAGCGAAGTCGTTGGACGAAGAGTAGCGGAAATTCGTCAGTATGTTTCAATGACCAGTTATGGAATGATAATCGCACTTCAGTATATTAAGCTGGCTTTCAGTTCTGTAAAAAGTGCTCTGGGCAAGGTGGGAAAAGTAACCATAAATATGCATTAATGTATCGAAGGCCAGTAAACAGTAGTATAAGTAGATGCATTTGAAACATGAAAAAGAATGAAGTAAAGAGCGTTGGAGATTAAAATCTCAGCTAAGGCTGAACAATGAACCTCAAAGTACCGCTTCTCTTGCATTATGCAATTTGAAAAACAATGTATGAATATCTCCTGAAATCTACTTGCTTGTTGCCAGTCCCGACGCTCAACTTCGGAAAGAATTCTCAGAAAAAAAAAAAAAAAAAAATATATATATATATATATATATATCATTTTAGCTACAAATGTCCTTTAATATCTAATTCGCTCTACCTCGGAATTGATATATTTTCATATATGTACCGAGGGGGAATTTTTTAGTCGATAATAATTTCGTACCCCCATGGGATCGAACCACCGTCCAGTTGGACGGGGAACGAAATCAGGATCGGACAGTGACGCTGCCGAAACGGCTATCAAGAGAGGCTAAAGGTTTATATCGATTCTGACCATTTCAAATCAACGCCGATCTCGTTGTATTTGTAATTAGAATCGATATGGAACCCCCTCCACTATGCTAGCCGATTCGAGCGTTTGACCCACGCAGCCTAGTTATGAATATTATCACATCACCGTGATTCATATAAATCATTCGAGCTACAAATGTCCTTTAATATCTAATTCGCTCACCTCGGAATTGATATATTTTCATATATGTACCGGCTAGCATAGTGGAGGGGTTCCATATCGATTCTAATTTACAAATACAAGAGATCGGCGTTGATTTGAATGGTCAGAAACGATATAAACCTTTTAGCCTCTCTTGATAGCCGTTTCGGCAGCGGTCACTGTCCGCCCCTCCAATGTATTTCGTTCCCCAAACGTCAACATGGAGCAAGGAATGTTCGATCCCTTGTGGGGGGTACGAAATTATTATCGGACTAAGATTCCCCCTCGGTAACATAATATGCCAAAATATTATCAATTCCGATGGATAGAGCGAATTAGATATTAAAGGTTGACATTTGTGTAGCTCGAAATGATTTATATGAATCACGGTCGATTGTGATAAATATTCATATATATATATATATATTAATTTATCTATATATATTATTTATATTATATATATATATATATATATATAGATAGATAGATATCGATTAGATACTGAAAGAGATCCGATTTGGATCCTGGGATTCTTTGTTTATTCACTTGCAGGACTGCGCGATATATATATATATATATATATATATATATATATATATATATATATATACGGACCTCTCTCAATATCTAATTATCTGTTACCAGTCACGAGTCCCACCTTTGGTACTATTTTCGTAAAAATCTTTTCAACACTTTTGTTTGTTTGTTAAGAAACATCCAACAAGACGGATCCCAGAAATTACCCTTTGTCTCTGAAGCATCTGTAATGTAGAATTTAGGCCAAGCACTGGGACCTATGAGGTCATTCAGCACTGATAGGGAAATTAACAGTAAGATCTGAAAGTTTTAACAGGAGGAAAACATCACAGTTGCTCTAGGAAACATGTTCAGAGAGGGTGGAGAATCAGATGGAAGAATGAGACTATGCAATGAAGTACAGTAAAAGGAATGAAAGAGGTTGCAGCAAGGGGCCGAAGGGACGATACAAAGAACCTTCAGTAATGCCTACAGAGCACCAAGGAACTTGGGCTAGTCTCATAGGAATAGCCTGCGAGTACTCAAGTCAGAATATAAGATAATCTCATCCTAAATTGCCAGATCTTTCAAGGCTAAGACTTACTGCTTCACCAATTGAATATGGACCTTATTAGTCAGGGAAAGGGAAGGTTAGTCGACTACGAGATAAATGAGCGTGGCTTTGATGTTGCTTAACCTGTCAGACGAGGCGTTTCCGTCTCATTTATATTAGCTTCCTGCAGAACTGCTGACTGACAAGATATCGTGAAACAAAATCCTATGGAAAAGGTCAACGCAGTTGAAATTTGAAAACACTGTCTCCTCTTTCATGACCAGTTCAGTGTATACATAATAAAAATAAAAAGGGAAAATGTGAAGTTAAGCGTACTTAATGCATATAACCAGCAATATATAGTTTAAAAAAAAACTAGTAAGTCAAAGGGAGTGCAAGAACTACCACAACCAGCACACGTTGCTAAATGGATAAAGTAGAATGAACGATAACAGGATAACCATGAATTATGGGAGAATATATATACATACATACATACATATATATATATATATATATATATATATATATATATATATGTGTGTGTGTGTGTGTGTGTGTGTGTGTGTGTTAAATAAAAAGAAACAGCTTTGCTCTTGGAGTACCACTGAGAAAAGCTACTCTGTCTCGTGTCGCAATCCCAGCTTGGTCTGCAAAAATAACTAAGTTTGCACATACTAAAAGCTGCGGCAGCTGCTCAGGAGGTGACAGGGCAAGATTTTCGTTTGTTCGCAATAAGGTTATCTTACAGCAAACATTTGATAATAAAACAATGGCGATATACTATATAATAAATAAATACCCTCGTACTATGTAAAGAATTTAAAAAAGATCATGCGACTAGGGTTGTTCTTCCCATCGTAACCTACTGCAGTAATTCCGAATGCAAGGGTGATGATGGCTTCTCAAGGCAGTATCACTATATCAAGAGTTTAGGGGCATCAGCTTGAAGGTCGTTGTTGAACTCCTGTCCTAAATGACCTCAAACCTTGCAAGGGGCATTCACAGGAAGGACAAAAATGATGAAGTTCATTTGCAAGTAATTTACCGAGTCTCCATTTTCTGTGTGGCGATTAGGACTCGTAACATCACCGTTGAGGGTGATTTTTAAATGGCATTACCAAGAAACAACAAAAGTCAAGTCCGTAGGCTATGGGAAGTGTGCACTTATGAACGTCGAGGAGAGACATTCATGGTGTCATACTACGGTTATTTTGGGGTTGACACTAACAATTTCAAGCAATAATTATAATACTTTGAAACTTATGAATGAACATTAACCCCTAAGAAACTATAATATTCAGAAGATAACGCTATGTTTAGCCCTTGTCATAATACTATAATTTATTCTGCCATTACATAGAAGTTAATCACACATAGAAGTTAATCAGCGTTCCACTTGGATGGGATAAATATTCAAGAGTTTTCTATAAGAGGTAAAGGTTGCCAAGTCTTTCACAAATGAAGATGGATGGTTCTTTGAATTGAGCGCTGCAGAGAGAGAGAGAGAGAGAGAGAGAGAGAGAGAGAAAAAACCCGCCATATGACACTGTTTATGTATTCAACTCTTTAACACGACCGGGGAAGAAGATGCGTCAAATATGAGAACTGCAGTTTAATCTGTGATTGCTCACACAGATCTCGAGATTCCAGTAGAGGAAATATACGTGACACCCAAAGAGTAGCAAATTTTATTACTTCAAGTAAACAACAAGATATTTTAGGATCCGTTGTTTTCTGGTACGAGTGCCTTACTGTCTAGCTGGTATAATCAGTGTTTAAGTGCAATTCATGGAATATAAAAGAAATAGAATGATGATCTTTCTAAATAGCACTGATTTATACATAAATCTGGCTCTGATTACAAGTGCTGCTAATTAAACAATCACGGTAGCTCCCGTAATATCAAACGAAATGGATATCGTGTCATTTATAAGTTTCCCGAACGGAAGAATGTTTTAAGGAAATTGTAATACAGACAAACGATGAAATGTCAGTTATTTTTCGTTAAGACTCCAGCTAGCTAACACCAACATATTTTATATTTTTTGGGTAAAACATAATAAAAGCGAAAAAAATCAAATTACGACTTATATAGTAGACAATACCTGTTGACCGCCCCCTTCCATAGCTAATAAGGCAAAACTGCAAATAGTAAACACCCCTAGGTTACGTTAGGTTGGTAGTTTTGGTTCTTTTAGTGCCCTATCATTTCCTAGCCTATGATTTGATTTGATTTATTTAGATTTTTGGCATTATGTCAAGTACTGGGACAACTAAGGCCATTCAGTGTTGAAACGGAAATTGACAGTAAAAGGTTTGAAAGGTGTTACAGGAGGAAAACCTCAAAACAGTTGCGCTATGAAAAAATTGTTAGGAGAAGGTGGACAGTAAGATGGAAGAAAGAGAATATGAACGGAGGTACAGAAAAAGGAATGAAAATGGTTGCAGCTTGGGGCCGATGGGACGCTGCAGAGAACCTTAAATAATGCCTACATTGCACCGAATGTGGTGCACTGACGGCACTGTCCCCCTACGGGGTTACTAGCCTATGGCTAGCAGTCTTCCGAAAAATTACCGGTTAGATCTAGATAACTCCGCGTCTGGTATTTCTTTGGAAATTACAGTTTCGTATAGTATTTGGTTTGCCTATTAAGATTTTATCGTTATTTTTGGGGGTCGACTGGAATTAACCCCTAGGGGCCAGTACTAAACACGGCGAAATACATTTGATGCCCCAATCCCTAATGGCTTTCGTATTAGCGGGACCGTTCCTTGCTGTCCGTTCGGCGTTACTGCCTGGAATTACCAATTACCGAAATGTCTGCGCCATCTGATTACGAGACCTCACGCAAACAACTTCGCTCGTAAACAAACTTGGTGCACTAGCCAAACCAACACAACAGACTCTTCAGAAACCTAACAAACCCCAAGCCCTCAACTCAACGCCGTGCCAACACTATAAACTTTTAATTAACCTCTATCCCCCGTGTCCAACAAGACGCCGTTGAAGCAACCTCTGACCATCACACATGATTCACACGCCCAAGACGATCTCAGAGCGTGATATATTATGTTCCCATGGGCTACTCAGATCAGTCTAATTGTACTTACCTAAAAGGAATAATACCACCCAACGCCATTTTTCAAATTACCATACCTAAAAAAAATAGGTATATTGTAATCGTTAACCATACCATTTTCACATTTAATCGTATGACTAATCAATACACCATAAATCATATGTCGTGTTCATCACTATACGCGCAACATATAAAGGTTACACATTACACTTACCATACAAAACGTTTTGAGAGAAAGATGTGAGCAAGGGTTTCCCCACTAATAAATGCAAGAGGTGACTGGTCAGTCACTGGCTTCTTAACACTCTGGTGGCAATTTCCGGAACTAAATATTATGCTTTTTTTTTCTATTAATGTGCTTAAGAGTTCAAATAAAGGCAGTTTCATATTACAGCCAATTTTCCCAAGTTTTTAACTGCACGTACACTGCGTCCCGGGCTTTGCATAGTTACATTGCTTACATTCAACAACAATAATAATAATATCCTATTTCGAATATTAACGGTGTAATCCGCATACTGTAATTTATTAAAACACTTTTCAGTTGCAAATGTACTCCCAGATATCCTTTTATTTACCTAAAACTTACACATTGCGTAACTATTTAAAGCCCGGGACGCAGTGTTACCATACGCAAACACCACAGGCGGATGGATAGATGGAAAAAAACAAGAGTATAGGCAGCCTTTCAAAGGTTCTCTCATGAGATTCTACACCACCTCCCTGTAAATTCATATATTATAATGTTTGATCATAGATATAATGGATACGAAATTGATAGTTCTTTTGATTTATCTGCCAATAGACTAACCAGTCTTCGTGAGGACATGAAAACATAAGATGGAATTAAAATGTGTTTTACAAGTTTTGGATTTCCATTTCCAAGGAAGCATAAGGACGAATGTAAAATATTTAAATCAACCAGACCTTCAGTCAGTTGCCGTCTGACTCCCTTTACTCAGAAATAATAAGCCGCAGGATGAATTTTGTGATTAGTTTTTTAAAAATTGCTGCATCAGACACAAAAATTCTGCTTTCAAAATTTCAACCCGAATAAACGTTGAGGACATTCTTGAGGAATTCACTTTTGTTTTCAGGTCAACGTCTTGGAAAGCATCCAAATCGAGTGACAGTTGGGCTACATAATTAGTAACAACGAGTACAACAATAGATCGTAGTAGCTTAATATAAAATACTGCAGTGTGCTTTGCCTATGTATAGCATTTTCTCGAAGGGGGTAACTAAGTAAGGCGAATTAAGTAAGGTTCTGTGAATAACAAGGCTTGTTCTTTAAAATCACAAATAACATACAGACCAACCTTTCTTTTATTAAGTAATAAAACAGGGAATACTGAAGATTAGAGAAGAAATGAATGGTGACAGAGAGAGAGAGAGAGAGAGAGAGAGAGAGAGAGAGAGAGAGAGAATTTTGTCGAAGCAGAATTCCTGAGGAGAAACAGAAACATCTGGTTGATCAAATTAGTACACAATCCTGTTTTTACTGTCCCCGACCTCATTTCGTTTTGCAGTTAGCCAAACGACTAATTTCTTTTGCGATAGAATTGAAAGCAGAAGGTGCTAATCTACTACAGAAAAATTTATAGTGATAATTAAATTATAATTAGCATCGTAGTTCTTGTTGTTGTCAGTGTAAAAAAAAAAAAAAAAGTTCTTGTTGTAAGTGTAAAAAAAATAAGTTTTTACTTAAAAAAAAGGAATGTCCATTATAACATCAGAATGCAGGTTTTACCAGGAGGGAGATTATGAAAGGCGTGTCCAGCCCATCATTAATTCGCTGAGCATTCTGCAACAAGCATACAACAAGCAGACAGCCTCCCTACTCCACGACCCCACCCTCCCCCCACAACCCCCGCCCCATTGTCACTGTATGCACATACATAAATACGTACAAATGTAAACATCTGATTAACTCCTACATTGGGGAATGGCCGTCACATTCATCGCGGGCGATGAACTTGCTACATTGGCAAGAACGAAAAGAAGGAGCGATGGTCGCTGTGCGGTCGGTTACTGGCTTTGAGGGTTTTCGCTTCATTTTTTGGTAGCAGAAACTTAGCATAAACTTGCGGAAGCAAAATAGGTTTGTTTGTTTGTTTGTTTGTATGGTGTTTTTACCTTGCATGGAACCAGTGGTTATTCGGCAAAGGGGAACAACGGCTTTATGTGACTTCCAAACCGCGTCGAGAGTGAACTTCTATCACCAGAAATACACATCTCTGACTCCTCAATGGAATGGCCGAGAATCGAACTCGCGGCCACCGAAGTGGCAGGCCAAGACCATACCGACCACGCCACTGAGGCGCTTAATCAAAAGAGGTGTTTTGTACATGGGGGGGGGGGGGGGCGGTGGGGTGAATACAGTGATTTATGTGCATTTATCAACCACGTTCATTTCTGTGTAGTGCTTAATGCTCACCGCGTTTTAAAAGGTATAAAATGGAAATATATACAAAAATGATATATATATATATATATATATATATATATATATATATATAATATATATATATATATATATAGGCCGTAGAAGAAGACAGCATTAAACATACAACAGCCGAACGTCATTGAGACAAATTGTCTTTTTAACTACTCTTTAACTTTTAATAAGTTTTTTTTTTTTAGTAATTTGTATTTTAACGTTTTACCTTGCTTTGTATTGCTTTATTAAATGCGTTTTGCCTGGATGATGAGACTGGTCTCGAAACGTCGCAGTAGGAATAAATAACTTATGTTTAATGCTGACTTCTCCTACGCCTTCTGGTTTGTACAGCTGAGAAATAGCCTAACCGTCATGTTGAATTTTATATATATATATATATATATATATATATATATATATATATATATATATATATATATATATATATATATATATCATATAAGGCCGTGTGGTTTAAGGCGCACCATTGCAGTCTCGAGTTCCTGTCTTTCGTTGGTTCGAATCCAACGAGACGAGGAACTTATCATCTACTAAAAAATTCCCCTTCGGTTAATATATATGAAAATAAATCCTTTCCGAAGTAGAGCGGATTGGATATTAGAGGACATTTGACAATTGTAGCTTAATGCTTATATATGGATCACGGTGATGTGATCAAATTCATTCATATATAATATATATATATATATCTATATATATATATATACTATATATATTATAGTGATATATATGTTATATATATATAATATATATATATATACATATATATATATTATAATAAATTAATTATTATATATTATATATATATTATTATTATAATTTAATATATTTAATTATATATTAATATATTAATATTATATATAATATAACATTTTATAATATAATGTTATATATAATTATATATAATATTATATTTATTTATTATATATATTATATTAATATATAATTTCTTTAAAAAGGACCTACTCTTGAGACCTAAAAATCCTTATACACGGAAAAACCTGAGAATAATAGCCTTCAAAAGCCGTCCGGGTATGTTGCTTGCAGGTTGCTGGGTTGATTATACCAGGCGTCTTTGATACATGAGCTATTTCACAGTGGCCTAGCCTTGTAAACTCTCATAAAATGCAAGTCTTCTTAAGAGCAAAGAGCAAACCTGTTTCTACCGGCCGGTCGATATTTTGAAAGAACTTACAAAAGTAGGCGACGTGACGGGGATACTTAACCAAGTTTTGACAGAAAAGAAGTAATCATTCTAAGCCCGTGAATCACACAAACATAGGTATACAACGAAAGGCGGTTATCATTCCTCTGATCTCATTTCGTAATCATCTAAAGTTCTTCATATACAGACTCCGACTGATCCACATCTTCATTTGCACAGATGTCAGACGCTTACAGTTTCTTTGTTTGTTTGCATGGTGTTTTTACGCTACATGGAACCAGTGGTTATTCAGCGACGGGACCAACGGCTTTACTTGACTTCCGAACCACGTCGAGAGTGAACTTCTATCACCAGAAATACACATCTCTCACACCTCAATGGAATGCCCGAGAATCGAACTCGCGGCCACCGAGGTAGTACGCCAACACCATACCGACCACGCCACTGAGGCGCTCTGACGCTTACAGTAACCTAATGGTATTTGGTCTTTAGCAAAGTCCCACCATGTGAACCTTGAAGCTTTGTTGCTTTACTTTCGCGACATGGCGATTCCGAGTTCATGATAAAAACTTATTCAAGAGTTCAGTACACATATGAGGCTGCTGGAAAAGTAGTAATAATAAATATAGAAAGGGCACCTAAGCAAACTAGGGAGTTGAAAGGAAGAGGAAATTAAAGACCTTCTATCCATAATTCCAATGAAAATCTCTTATCAGCGAACCATTAAGCGAGATACTGCGCATTTTCGTATCTCTTATTCGCGAGCTTTTCGTTTGGTGCCAGCCTCCAGATCCCTATGCCAGAGCTACTTTCAACACGGAGTTGCAGTCTAGGAGGAGACCACACTGAAAAACAAAGGAGATCACTTTATTTTCAAGGATTCAGTCCTGCTTCGGAAAATGCCGACCATTCCACATATGTTGCAACAACTGCCTCTTCTTCTTCTTCTTTTTCCCAGTCATTAAGCCAACAACACCAGGTGGAGCACTCAGCAAGACCTGGGCCCATGGGAAAGGGTATGCAAGGGAGAGCCTCTTCCCTTCCTCAAGGAAAGGCAGCAGCTGAGAAGAAGAAGAAGAAAGAAAGAGAGAGAGAGAGAGAGAGAGAGAGAGAGAGAGAGAGAGAGAGAGAGAGAGAGCGCAATATCCTCCCGTGTAAAAGAGATTAACAGTTCTCTCCCTCTCATCTCTAAGGCGCGTGAGTCCACTCACAAAGCTGTCTTGCTTTGGAACATGGCGGTCGATATCCTGCGTTAATGAAGTTAACCAGAATAATATATTAAATTATATATATATATATATATATATATATATATATATATATGTATATATATAGATAATATATAATAATATATATTATATATTATATAATATATTAATATATATATATATATATAGATATATATAATATATACATGTATTATATAAATATATATATATATATATATTATATATATATATATAATATATATACACACACACACACACACACACACATATATATATATATATATATATATATATACTATATATATAAATTATACATAAAGTGAATGCACTTTATGTATAATTTATACATAAAGTGTAATCGTGTAAGCTTGAGTGTAATCGTGTACACGTAAGACTGGTACCTTCATATAACCTATGGTGAACTTTATTGGGTGAAACAGCCTTGGTAGTAGGCCCGAGTCGATAGGTTCACACTAGGCATTTCATGCCCTTTAACACCTCGCCACTTTTAAGCAAGGGCCCGCACTGGCATAAGGTTCAGTCAACGAGCAGGGAAGGACCCACCCCATTTTAAAATGTTAGTCCCGATGGAAATGTATTTGTGTAAATTTATATATCTAATGACCACTAATAATTCAATGAATCTAAACCGAGATTATAATGCAATATAGTTTTCAATTAACACACTGGTCTTTTGCAAACCTGCTGAAGGAATTTCAAAAGGACTCAGAGCGATTGAGTGCGCAAGATTTCGTCTGGGGACCTACATTTATAGCACACTACGTGAGAAACACTCCCGGCAGCCACTCGAACTTGCCTTTCTGTCTGTCTGTCTGTTTCCACAAGACTGTGGTTGCTGAAACATTCCGGCATTAGAAGCTACACAAGGTGACCTTCTTTATCATTAGCCATCATGCATTTCCTGATCTTCTCGAGTAATAACAAAGGAGGGAGACAACTCTTTCTGTATGGGGATAGGGAAGGACCTAAGCTAGAAGTATCCCAGCTTTACGTCTCTTTCAGATAATGCCCAACCATTCAGAGGAGACATTGCTACTGGGTAGTTCACGAGTAGGTTCAAAGGATTGCAACTAGGATAGTTTCGTCGTGATAGCAGCTATTTCATTTGCAAAGATCCACGGGGATACTAAATAATCTTTTAAGCTGAAAACTAACCGCAAAAATCACACATTTTTGTAAAGTTTTAAGTGGCGTGAGAAATGCCGTTAAAATGTTATTGTTAACTCTCATTTTTGTTCATTGGTTGATAATTGCGAGGATTTAATACCCCAAACGGATTTCTGGCTGAAGGGGATGAGCATCTGGAATAAGCCTGGATGTTCCATTTTAAATATTCGAGGGAAGATGGAGAAGGTTGACTACAAACAGCGACCCCATATAGAAGATGGAGAAGGTTGACTACAAACAGCGACCCCATATAGAAATGGGAAAAGCTGAAGGTAAAGAAGAGATGATGACACTCTCCGACGCGATTTTCATTTGTCTTTTGTACGCCACAACTTCAAATCGACATTACAGAACTATTCTAACAATCTCAGGAAATAGTCAGGAAATAGTCTTCACAAAAGAAGTGTTCTGAAGATTGATTGAAGATGTAGTTAAGGGAGAGAGGTTTGAGACCGAAAGGCTTTCTACACATGTAAGCCACCTTTCCGTCTGACCATTGTGTGCTATCAAGGTCTAAAGAATACCGGTATTCTTTAGACCTTGGTGTACTATGTGGAGGGACTTGAGCACGAACACAAATATACCGTCCATACTTACGTACTAATTATGCACTTGAAAAAAGCTATTTATACTTCAACTTTGTCATTTTATTAGTCTAATTTAAGGAGACTGACCTCGTCTTAAACATGATAAAATATGATAAAGTCTCATAGAGGTCTGCATTTGGTTATTTATGAGAGGGAATATTTGACGTTTGTATTTCATGGGTCCGTTTTTGAAAACCGCGCAGAGAAGGAGTGTCTGAGGCAATTCAGGTTTCAGCGTTTCGATTTGTTCAACTTTATGAAAATACAAAATGAATTTGTAATGTACATAATACGTTGCATAATGAAGAGGCTGAATATGAATAGCAGCCAACACCACTTCGATTATGCTTACTCATGGGGATCAGGGCGGAGGAGGAGCGGTTGGTGGGGGAGGGGGACACCTTTACTGGAAATTGACTTTGAAAAACGTCGTCGACCTCTGGAAGAAGAGGTTGGGATTAGGAAGTCCGTGACGTCATGACCGATATGGTGTGTGTGCGGGCGTCGCCCTTCGTCTCCGCCCAAGCACGAAATCTTCGTCTCATGGCCCGGCAGGGTCACCAGCACCTACGCGCCCTTCTCATCCGCAGCTGCAAGAAGAGAGAGAGAGAGAGAGAAGAGAGAGAGAGAGAGAGAGAGAGAGAGAGAGAGAGAGAGAGAGAGATTGCACAAACATGGTCTTCGCCCTATGACGTCACCTGACCTGACATGTTGCAACCTCATTACCTTTGGTATTTTCAGTGCAATAGGATTTTGGAGTTTATAATTGCAACCACGTTTATGATTATTGACACTGAATTTTCTTGAATTAGTATAAACTACTATCATTATTATTTTTAAGTAGTAGTAGTGGTAGTATTTGCTGCTGTTATCTATCAACGTCGGAGAAAATGCAGGTACTCACGTTTGAATTGCGAATGTTCAAAAAGCCAGAAATTTTCGTTTGATCTGCAGGAATATTGAAAATTCATACTGACAAACTGACCTTTGTTAAGGCGATAGTTAAAACAAAAAATTGTTGCATTGGGTGTAGGTGTGTTAACTGATTTAGTGCAAAGTGAAGCATATCTGGAGTAATGACTCATCTCATACAGTTCGTCGAGTAGAATGTTTTTAATTATATATATATATATATATAATATATATATATATATATATATATATATATATATATATGATGTATGTATGTATGTATGTATGTATGTATGTATATTGTGTGAGTGCAAAAAACACTCAAACAGTCACAATGCACTAAACGAAAATATGAAAAAGAGCAAGGAAATACGACCATAAATTTCTAGACTCACGAATATAATAATGTTGTACAATCGTCAAGGTCATAGCGATGACAACCTCGAAGACTGAAGCCAACGACCAGGAATTGACAGCATTTCACAGAATAAACGAAGAATGTCATAGACCCATGCAACAAGTTTTATTCCTGAAGGAATATAAAGAAATGCTAATTCATGCAAAAGATTATGGGAGAGTTCAATGTACACTAAGGCTGCAGGCGTATGGCAAAGTATCGAAGAAATATGCGCAACGTAAAAATATGCTTATTTATGTTCAAAACTTCGAAAATATAAAAAAGAATGTAGATTACTGTGGGAAAAAGACGAAGTGAGACAATTCTCGAGCTTATATGAAATGTATGACGTAAAAGACGAAAGAACAAGGTGGTCTGCATCCAGAATTAGACAGTTTTCATTTAAAACTGTCTCGAATAGATGCCATCTGTCGAATCTCCGCTAAGTCTGTAATCTCATGAATACAAAATTTAATGTATGTACAAGATAATTAGGCCACCTCGCAATGCCGAGCGAAGGGGTTAATTATTTCGCTTGTAAAATTGTTGCATGAATCTTATCGATGTTTCTGCATTAATTGTTATGAATTCTTTTTTCGAGTGGTAGGAGCCACCAGTGTGTTTTATTCTATTTATTTATTTATCTATTTATTAGAAATTGCGTGCAGCCAATGAGAAGTTTTGACTTTACCGTAGGGTTCTGTCAGTGGAAGGATCATCACCTTCAAAGTGGCAGGCAGTTAACGGCTATATTTGAATTTGAAAGAGCATTTTATAAACAGACCAAGAGCAAATTGCGATTCGTTTGCAACACACGAGAGGCCATTGGAATGCTTTTGCTCCTGGCTAAAGTGGGCGCCGTGACTGACTGGGGCGGCGATCTCCTCATGTTTGCCTGGATTGTGGTTTTGCTCTAGACCTATACAACTCGCCAGCTCGTTCAGCTGTACAGATGGGTGCCAGAGTCTGTTGGGATAACGGAACACTTTACCCATATGGAACCTCCTACTCATAAGGTGTAAGAGGCCTATGATATATATATATATATATATATATATATATATATTTATATATATATATATATATATATATATATATATAGTATATATATATGTATATACTATATATCATAGGCCTCTTACACATACTCGCACATATATATGTGTGTGTGTACCAATATAAGCATCCATACAGTCACATGAACGCACATTATAAATACAGGGTGTCCATAAAGTCCCAGTACCATTACAAGTATTTATTGCAGAATGGTACTGGGACTTTATGGACACTATATATATATATATATATATCCATATATATATATATATATATCTATATATATACAATATATATATATAAATTGTGTACGCGCATGCGTGGTTGTCGGTACGTACGGGGATACCGGTTCATTGCTATACGTAACTTTCGGAGAAAATTATTTTCGTACATACTGTGTACAGTGGGGAGATTTCCCTTACGTCACAGCTCTGTGACTGAACCCATAAACATACCTTAATGGCGAAGAAAGTGATTCCTAAATAAAACCAGACAAGGCGAGTGATTGATTTGTAGGCAGAGATTGCCCTCCCACAATGAGTCACTGGCTTTTCTCGGATACCTTCCCCGCAAGATAATTTTGGTGCATAAACATACAGGAGAGCTTACGTTTTTTGTAACTCTCTCTCTCTCTCTCTCTCTCTCTCTCTCTCTCTCTCTCTTCTCCCCTTCCTCTCTTTCTCCGAGTAGTAAGGGCAAGTTGCCTATGGAACATAGGACACGAGTTAGCAATTTAGTGTAAGCCAAATAACTTAGAAAAGACTGATTCTATATGAAAATATAGTACCACGATGTTAGCCAACTTAGTTGTAAGCTAAACTAAACTTTAGAAAAAGAACTGAGTTTCTAATATGAAAATATTAGTACACGAGTCAGCAACTTAACGGTAAGCCAAATAACAGAAAAGACTAATTCTATATGAAATATAGTACACGAGTCAGCAACTTGGTGTAAGCCACATAACTTAGAAAAGACTGATTCTATATGAAATATAGTACACGAGTCAGCAACTTGGTGTAAGCAAAATAACTTAGAAAAGACTGATTCTATATTAAATATAGCATACGAGTCAGCAACTTAACGTAAGCCAAATAACTTAGAAAAGACTGATTCTATATGAAATATAGTACACGAGTCAGCAACTTGGTGTAAGCAAAATAACTTAGAAAAGACTGATTCTATATGAAATATAGTACACGAGTCAGCAACTTAGTGCAAGCAAAATAACCTATAAAAGACTGATTCTATATTAAATATAGCATACGAGTCAGCAACTTAACGTAAGCCAAATAACTTAGAAAAGACCGCTTCTATCAAACTCACAAAGGGCAAAATTATTTTTTTAAAAGATAGCCAAGAAAGCGGCACGAATCGGCGTCCATTGTTGAACACAAATATAGATTAATCCTGTAAAATAGATGGTAAATGCATGCTTAATTTTTGGTAGATACAACTGCATAATTCCAGAAATTTTAAGGCGGTGTGGAATTGTAACGGACACTCTAGAGAAATACAGAGAGATCTGATGCAACCAGAACCGGATCTCTCTCTCTCTCTTCTCTCTCTCTTCTCTCTCTCTCTCTCTCTCTCTCTCTCTCTCATGACCCTGCGTGGGTCAACTTGATCCTTGGAAATGCACTAAGGGGAAGAGTTTGTTCTCTTGACTCCAAAAACTTTTGGAAGTCTGTAAATGACTTTTATAATACTCGATGTGCACATGAGAGAACTGAAGATCAAGTGACCTCTGGAACTTCTAAATGATAGTGAAAAGGCCATAAGCAATGTCTTCGGAAATACTTATGAGGTAATTGCTTAGCGGAAGAAGATCTCTTCATTTGCATGCATTAATATTTCCAAAGCATGGCTGTCATTCTCGAAAAGAAAACTGCTCGCTATGCCTGAGTCAGATTTTACCAATTCGTTGGACACTAAATGCTTTTTAACAGAATGTACAGATTAAGCAGATAAAACTCGTTATGCTTGAGCCAGATTTTACCAATGCGTTGGACACTAGATGCTTTTTAACAGAATGTACAGATTAAGCAGATAAAACTCGCTATGCCTGAGTCAGATTTTACCAATGCGTTGGACACTAGAGGCTTTTTGACAGAATGTACAGATTAAGTAGATTACTACCCCGCTGCAGCTATCAAAAAAGGAAAATAATTAAATGATTTACTTCACCTAAAACCCAGAGAAAAATCGTTTAATTTGGCAAGAAATGAGGAGAGTGTTTACAGTTGATAAACATCTATTTAAAACACGATCTTCAAATCGAATCTTTTATCATTTTTGTTTTGAAGAAAAGAAATCCCAAGCAACTGCATATTTCAGCAAGTATATCATGCGATAGAAACTTCGTTAATATAATATTACCCAGAATGAAAAAATTTGCCATGATACTATAGTAGATTCACATGAACCGTGCATCTGATGTCTAGGCCAGTCCCTTACGACGCTCCTGATTGGCTGTTGATAAGCCAATCACAGGGCTGGAAACTCTCAGTCTCTCTCGAGAGTTCTCGTAGGCAGGATGTATAGGCCACTTCTCCTGAAGGATGCATCTTTCAAAAGTATCCCTCAGGAGAGGTGGAACATACATCCTTCGTATGTGAACTCTCTCGAGAGACTGAGAGTTTCCAGCCCTGTGATTGGCTTACCAACAGCCAATCAGGAGCGTCGTAAGGGACTGGCCTAGACATCAGATGCACGGTTGATGTGAATCTGCTTGTGGGGAAACAAAGTTGGATATGATCTTATCAAATTTAGAGCCGCTTCTCCTCTGCCCAGACCAAGGGTTTAATTTGCCTTAATTATTCATGCCTTTATTCGCCGTGAACGTGATGTCTAAAGTCCCCAGCGCCCATCGGGCCTCGTCAAGCTCAGTTGATGACGTCACTGTTGTTAACTCAGCCAAGATGAAGCCTCCTCTCTACTGTTGAAAGGTGTTTCACACGATCGCTTTCAAGCACCAGTATGTCGGTGCCTGTTGCAAAAGCAAATTCGTGCTTAATCTACTTTTGTGACATCTCGAGAACATACAGCAACAGGCAAAGACGAAATAACAGGCAAACACAGATTCACGGATCTGACAGTCTTCATAACGTTACTGAAAAATAATCTACAACGACAGCGCAATAACTACAGCAACAAAGGGTTGCATCTAACACTGTGCAAGCAAGAAGACGGAGCCATTACCCAGAGTTCTCGACAATCTTGTGAGGTCCATTAAACGTCGCTGCGTAATGAATTTATCTCCTTTTAACAGGTGCCAAACCCTGCATTCTGGACGCCTCAGTATGTTATGCTTGACTCACTTTAGTCGGGAGACTGAATATCTTTCCTTTGTTTAGCATATAACAACAGCAATAATAACATTTATATTTATACATAATGATGATGACGAATTTTGCATTCGCTTGCAGTTCAGCGTTGGACGAGTGGTTTTTCGCTCTCGGTTTCTAATCCGGTGGTCCGAAGTTCGATTCTCGGCTCGGCTGACGCGCAATCAGAGGAATTTATTCCTGGTGATAGAAATTCATTTCTCGATATAATGTGGTTCGGATCCTACAACAAGCTGCCTGTTTCGGAAATGGCTCATCTCTGGCTTATCCGCGTGTCGATGTAAATACCATTCTTTATGTTCATTACTTTTCGCTCGAGTGTCTTTCATTAAAATAGATAAGTTAGAAAATGCATTCCCGTTCCCCCTCAAGTTTTCCTGATCTAGAGCAGATACACTTTACTGCTGCCCAGGCAGTTTACTTAGCCAATAAATCATTCAGATACACTTTACTGCGGCCCAGCCAGTTTATTTAGCCAATAAATCATTCAGATAAAATTTACTGCAGCCCGGCCAGTCTATTTAGCCAATAAATCGTTCAGTTACACTTTACTGCGGCCAAGCCAGTTTATTTAGCCAATAAATCATTCAGTTACACTTTACTGCTGGCCAGTCAGTTTACTTAGTCAATAAATCATTCAGATACACTTTACTGCTGCCCAGCCAGTTTACTTAGTCAATAAATCATTCAGATACACTTTACTGCGGCACAGCCAGTTTACTTAGTCAATAAATCATTCAGATACACTCTACTGCGGCACAGCCAGTTTATTTAGCCAATAAATCAGTCATTCAGTGTTTAATATCACAGGGAAATTTATAGCTTAGACATTTGTGATAGTTTTTGTTAGAGAAAGAAAATAAAATACGTTCTTTTAATTGGAAATATATTTTAAAGGTTGCAATAGAGAAAATCCCTTATCTAATAATCAAATAGCAAATGCTAGCTATTGTTATTAGGGCCATTTTATTGTCATAAAGCCTGAAAAATTGGTCAGAATCCCCAGACAATAATCAGATAAGCTGAAATAGTGTCAGTCGATTTCGTAGAAGAAAATTCGATGGGCCAAAGACTAACGTCAGCCTTCCAACAATCGCGGCCTGGGTTCAATCCCATCGGGGAGGAGTACTTCTTTATTTGGTCCCTTTCCGATTTCAGTGCTCTTGACTGAAACGAGTTCCAAAAATATTACGAAACGGAGACGATAAACTCCCATTTGGGCGACGCCATTGCACCGAATGGGCGAATCTTGCAAGTATAGACACTTGATATACCCTAATCCCGTTCGCAACGCTGTCATTATTATCAGTATTAATACCCTCATTGTCAGCATCATGAAATGTGGTGGAAGATTCTTGCTCCTCTATCATCGCCCCCTTCCCCCTAGGCACCATACTCCCCCTTCTAAACACCTTCACCCCCTATATAATCATCTCCCAGACCCCACCCCGGGTCTAACCTTCACCTACTAAAAATACCTGATCTCGGTTAGATGCCTCTATGCAACTGCAACCTGGCGCCATGCTTCTTGCAGAGACATTTCTCCAATAGGCAAATTGGGACGTATTACCGTAAATGACATTTATACAACACCACTGGTAATTAAAGTGGAAACATAAAGTAAGTGTTCTAGACTATAGTCTTTGGTTTTCTCGGATCTTTTCAGTTCTCGAGCGACAAAAAATAAGCCAAATATGCCATAGATATACACAAACTGGAATGCAGGGCTACGAATTTGGAATTAAGGATTAATTAACCTTATTGGTTCCTAGCAGCTCGGTGTCTAATGTCACAAGATTTTTTTCTATTTGTGGTACTGAGGTTTGAAACAGTGATGCCAACCCCTCTAACCCTACGCCCCCTACAGGAGACGAGAAATTACCCTACATAACTGAAAATGACCCAACATACTGCGGCTAT